>NC_044982.1:158155062-158510417 GCF_008728515.1 Papio anubis | reverse complement strand
ATGTACATGTTAGTCAGTACAACAGTCGGGTAATACCACCGATGACAATAGGAACAATAATAGTTAAGATGTACATGTTAGTCAGTACAACAGTCGAGTAATACCCTGGAGGAGCCACACAAGGTATGTGGGAATGATCTCTGCAAATTAAAAAATAATCTACAAGAACAAGAAAGAAGATAACATTTAAAGGCTTTTGAGCCTGAGATCCACCGAGTCTTGGTGTGTGGCAGATGCCCATGAGCCCTGGACCAAGGCCCACATGTCTTTTTGATCATTCACCTACCCGAAGCATCCAGTCCAGAGGCCCTTGTAAATATGTGTCAAGTGAGTGAATGGATAACAATCCTTGTCTCCCTCTACCTCTCACGTGCATGCCCGCTGGGCTGTTTTTCTGTGTGAACATATACCTGCTCTATGTGCCTGCACGCCACTGTCTTCAGGTCACAATTTCCTTAGTTAATGGACATCCCTTGCTCCAGTGTCTTGGCTAACACTGGGTCCAGGGCTTCTGCTGTTTGGAGGATGTAATCCTGACCTTAAACCTATGAGGCCATGGCTGTCAGCACCTAAGCTCACAGGTAATGGAGCGACACAGCTTAGGAGACTCCTGTGAGAGTCCACAGGCCGTCCGTCTGGAAGATGAAGGGACCACCACGCACACGTCTCCATCCCTGGAAGCAGACGGGAACCTGGGTGGGGTTGGCTAAAAGGCACGTCTGACGTGTAAAACTGCTGAATTTTAAACTCACACTCCGTGTCCTCTTTTCTCTGTCCTCTGGTGTCTTAGAACTTCTCACCATTTTATACCAAATGTCATTAGAGATGCCACTTGGTAGGATGGGGTGTTGTCCATTGTAGGAATGAATGGGAACTTTTCAGTGATTTAGGGACACTGAGATGTCGGCAATCATGATAAGATACCGGATCTTTGTTAGCAGCGATCTCATGCACTGAGTCCTTCAATTGTGCGAATAGCTTCTTATGTTCCTTTCGTCTTGAGCTTTTGCACTTCGATTGGATATTTCACAATTGATTTTCTTCCTTCTTCACAATGTGAGCTACATAATGTACCTCTGACTAGAGAACCATCTTTATGTTCCACAAAACGCCTTTTGCGGAAAGGTGGGGCTGTTGGATTGGGTCCCCTATTAGCACATTTGAAGAAACTCTCCCGTTTCACCTTGACAGGTTTGCTGCAAGCCCCTGCACAGGCCCTGCTTGCCTAGAGACAGGAGGCCACGTGGATTTTGCCATGGCTGGGTGTGTGCGGACAGCGGGATTGGAGAAGGACAGGACGAGGCACCGTTATGGGCCCTACGGGGCGGGGGCTGGCGTGCATCTTTCACAGAAGCCCCTCAGGCAGCTCTGTGGAGGATGGCAGTGGGGGCTGGAGAGGCTGAGTTACGGAGATGTGAGGGGAAATGTGGAACTCTAGGGTGAGAAATGGTGAGTTCTGGGTCTGAAGATTTGCACTGGGCTGCAGAAGAGGGTGTGGCTTCGAGAAATAGAACCTCCAAGACATGAATGAATGCACATAGGCATTGAGGAGTGGGAGAAGTCAAGGGTGACTCACATCCTAACAGCATTTGCTAATCCAATAAATAAGACTGAGCGCCTGCTCTGTGCGAGATGCTGGAGTGCACAATGGGAACACAGCAGGGGAGGGAATGAATCAAGCTGTGCTGCTCGTGAGGCTTCAGTTTCTTTGAGGTAAGACATCGAATAAACACACACACACACTGTTGTTTCAAACTGTGGACAGTTCTATAAAGAAATTGAACTCCTGGGTGTGGCCACCCCATGCAGGTTTCCTTGCATGGGATTTGGGCCAGGCAGGAGAGGGGAGGAAGCTTAGACATGAGAGCTCCCAGGTGCCAGATCACAGGGGAGCCCTGCAGATCATTGTGAGGGGACTGCATTCTGTTCTGGGCTCAGGAAGAAGCCTACGCAAGGTACTAAACAGGGAAATTGTGTAATGTGTTTCACTTTTAAAAATAATGCCAGCCGGGTGCGGTGGCTCACGCCTGTAATCCCAGCACTTTGGGAGGCTGAGGCGGGTGGATCACCTGAGGTCAGGAGTTTGAGACCAGCCTGACCAATATGGTGAAAGCCCATCTCTACTAAAAATACAAAAATTAGCTGGGCGTGATGGCACACACCTGTAATCCCAGCTACTCAGGAGGCTGAGGCAGGAGAATCACTTGAACCCAGGAGGCGGAGGTTGCAGTGAGCCAAGATTGTACCATTGCACTCCAGCCTGGGCGACAGAACAAGACTCTGTCTCAAAAAAAATAATAATACTAATAATGCCATACATTGCCTATGTGAGGGCTTGAAAGGTCAGCCTTCCCTGACCTCAGTTCCTTGGAGACAGCAAAATACAGCTATGAATCTTGTTGACAGAGCCCTTCATGGGTTGAATTATGTCTCCTACAAAAAGTATAGGTTGAGTCCCATCCTCCAATTCCTTAGAATGTGACTTTATTTGGAAATAGGGTCATTGCAGATTTAATTCATTAAGGTCATTCTGGAGAAGGGTGGCCCCTACTGCAGTGTGACTGATATCCTTGTGAAGAGGGGAGATTTGGAGACGACTCACACGCTTACAGGGAGAACGCCATGTGAAAAAGGAGGCAGAGATCAGGGTAATCCTCTATAAGCCAAGGAACACCAAAGATACCAGCAAATATCAGAAGCCAGGGCAGAGCCCTGGAGCAGCTTCTCCCTCACAGCCCCCAGAGAGCACCAGCCCTGCTGACACCTTGATCTCGGCCTTCCACCCTCCAGAACCTGGAGAGAATACACATCTGTTGTGTGAGCCCTGGGCAGTGGAGCTGCCTTAACGCAGTCCGGCATTAGCACTAACACAGGCCTAGCCTACATTTCGCAGGTCTTGTCCGTATATGAGAGATTCTGTAAGAATTGAAGAAAGAGGAGAGAAACACAAAGGGTGGCTTGACAGTCAACAGGGACAGGTTTATTTTAAATAAACCTGAGAGGGGCGACTGAGTTAGGTCAGAGGCACTCTCTTATAGACTAAGAGTTTGTAAGGATTCAGGGTGGGAAAGTTTATCAGAGGCTTGGACTGCTTCTGTGTCTCTTTGTTGTGCCTATCTGGGAGGCAGAGTTGTATGTCTCTTCCTGTACATCTTTCTGCAGCTGCAGGCATATCCCCGAGTCTGCTTTTAGCTTTCCTATCTTAGTGCACCTGAAGGAAAAGGAAGGTGCTTATTAAGGGCCACTGTTTTACTGGGGCCAATTGAATAAGGGTGAAATTTGGCAGTTCTGCAAGAGACTTTCCTCCCACCTCCCTCTGTGCCTGAGCTGTCTTACCTGTGTTTTACTACCTGCTCTTTCTGGCTGTTTGTAGTTAGAAGAGAAGTGACTTCCTTGAAATGCAAGAGTCTAGAAGGGAGCTGGAATTTAAAGTGATGGTGTTTTTCCGAGATGACGGTGCTCCTCCTCTGTCAGATTCCTACTTTCCACATGCCACTGACCTGCTGCTTGCTTGGGAGGCTGCATTTCACCCTTGCCCTCACTCCGTCCCCAGCATGCGGGGTCCCAGCCAGGCTCTGGTCGGCAGATGCGGGGAAGAGCCTGCAACATCCATCTGTGTACAGCTGCTTAGCAAGGTCGAGAGCTGTCCCGGTCGGGTCCTGGTCCATGCTACGTGACTAGTCCCAGAACAGCCCCATCTCAGTCCAGTTGGCCACTGTAACAAATACCTTAGACTGGGTAATTGCATACTGCAGATATTTATTGCACCCAGTTCTAAGACTGGAAATTCTAAGATCAGGGCGCTGACAGGTGCAGCGTAGGGTGAGGGCTGCTCTCTGCTTCTATGGTACTTTCTGTGTGTCCTCACATGGTGCAGGGGACATAAATGTGAGGGACAATCTTCCTTCATGTCTTCAGGGTCTCTCAGTCGTGTCATTCTGTACCAAGGTCTTGTTACTCCCCAAACCCAGGCATTCTTTTGAGGCATCCAGTTTCGAGGCTGGGAGTTCGATGAGTTTCTCACCTCTCCTGTCCAGTGGCAGATGTGCCCACCACCCTGGTGCTGCTCACCACACTCTTCCCTGGCACCATGCTCTTCTCCTGGACACCGGCTTCCCTGCCCCGTGTTAGGGTTGGCAGAGCCTGAAAAGCTGGGAAAGTGGCACAGACTGTGTCGATCCCTTTCCCACTTTGTGAATGACCTCCTCACATTCTCCAGGATCGACCAGGCTCTCGGGGCCTGGGGAACATGGGAACCATGCAGTGTGACCCTCTCAGGGGTGCAGGGAACTCTGCCCCAGAAAGGCAGAGGGTAGGGGGCAAGTGCAGTGGGGAGTTGGGGATGTCAGAGTGACAGTGGAAGAGCCGGAGCCCGGCCATGGGAACGTCAGCAAAGAGCCGTCAGGAGGAAACTGACCTCCCGAGAGGGAAAGGTGTGCCACTCTCCCCTCCTGGTGGGGCCTGAGGAGATGTGGGCCATGAGCAAGGTGGCGTCTTAGCAAAGAAAAGCAGAGCCAGTGGAAATCAAACCAGTGATGGCACATTTTATTCAGGACTATTGCAAAGGGAAAAAGAGACTCCAGTGAAGAGCTGGGCTGGGCTCCGTTCCAATACAGCAGGGACGAGTGGGCGTTGGTGGCCAAGGAGCAGAGGGTCAGCGGGTGGAAAGTTACTCAGAGGAGATGCCAAGTCTGTGGGCAGTTCTGGCCGAACCAGCCTACAGGGGTTCCTGCTGACAGCAGGTCAGCGTGGTTCCGCGGGGAGTTCCTGCCAGACTGGCTTAGCCAGGGTTCTTGCTAATGGGCCTAGAAGAAGGACCAGGGCCTGACTAAAGACTGGCCAAGCACAGGATCTTTGTCACCCTGAGGACAGGATGTGACTAGAACAGGATCTTTGTCACCCTGAGGACAGGATGTGACTAGGACAGGATCTTTGTCACCCTGAGGACAGGATGTGACTAGAACAGGATCTTTGTCACCCTGAGGACAGGATGTGAACTAGACTGAGCTAGACCATGGGGCTTCCTGCACCGAGTAAGAGAGGAAGGTCCAGGAGTGCAGCCGGCCTGGTGGCCCTGTCATTTCTTTGCCGGCTGCACCACGGAGTGGCCCTAGGTCCCCGCGTGCTGCTCAGCAGTTGTGTGTAAGGAATCCCTGCACTGGGAGGAAGCTGAATCCAGTGACCGCCAGCTCCACAAACGTGAAGTGTTATGAGGATGCCCCAAGGAGAGAGCTTCGCAGCCTCGTTTCCTTCTTCAGCCCCCAGGTCCATTTTCCAGCTCAACTCTAAGTGGGGCCCACTGTTTCCTGACAGTGCAGGCAGCTGTCAGGAAAGCACAGAACTTTCTGTTGTCAGCGTTCCCTAGTCTTTTATGAGGCATAACTGTATTCCTGAGGCCTGTGTTAAACACCAGACCCTGTCGGTGTGAAGGAGGCGCCCTCGCTGTCAGCTCTCGGTCCACCATGGAGGTTGCGTTGATGGGCCGTCGACCCCTAGTGCCCCTGGACTCTTACCATGGAGCTGCCCTAGACTTATGCAGCCACTCACCGAGGAGATTCCGCCTCTTATTTCATCTTCCCAGGAAGTTCTTCCTTGCTGGGACACTTTTCTTCCCTTTTCTGCTCCCTCCATCCCGCTTAATTCTTGGTTCTTTCCTCACCTTCCCCAAGTCTCCATTGGCCTGGGCAGCTGCCCGTTGGCCCACACCTTAGCAGTTGGTGGTGCCTCCCAGCACGGATGACAGAGAAGGGCTGGGCCTGCCAGGACGAGGCGAGTGTCCCGGGCGGGTGGGGGTCCAGGGGACGCACTTCCACTTGCTGTGTTCAGGGTGGCCCATGACAGGTGCTGAGCTGCCAGGCTTCTGTCCACAGAAACCTCCCTGCCTGTCACTTCTTTGTCCCTTGAAGAGCCCTTGAAATGCAGCCAGGGTGCAGAGCAGACAAATCAAATGGCTGGTCATTGCAAGCAGGCAGGTAGCTCCTGTGCTCCCACGGGGCATAGCTGACTGCTCCCGTCACTGGATGTGTCCAGAGGAAAGTGAGTTGCTGGGGGTGGGATGGGGGGCGGATTATACACATGGGGTGGCCTCTCTGGTCTCACCCAAGGTGAACGTCCTGTGATTCCGTGAGTCTGTGACACAAAAGGAAAATTTGATTTTATAAGACAGAAGAAACTCTTTTAAAATTTCCTACCAACAATTAATTTTGCCACTGATTTGCAATCACTCACCTTTTGCTTCTTGATGCTCTCGTCTCTCCCATCCTCTCTCATGATACAACAGTCTAAAGATAGACGCGTCCTTGGAACTGTGCGGGGAAAATGAATTGGAATTATCAAAGAAAGTATTAAAGTACTGTTTTCCTTTCTCTTTTCTCTGTCTTTTGGCTGCGAAGTTACACGTTAGAGATTTTGAGACAGACATTTAAATGAGGAAAGCAATTAAGGTTTAAGCGTTGGAAAGGAATTTACGTGCGATAAGAAGGGACCATATGAAGTTGGTTCTCTTTTCTTCTGCTTCTGAAATTGTTCTGAACGACTCTGTCCTGATAAAACTGACCAGCAAGACCCTGTTTCTGTGAAGAGTAGGCTCTGGCCTCTCTGTGAAATGTGCTCGTGCGTGGAGAAAACTCTTCCAATATCCAACATTCAAACAGCATTTGTGGACCGTATTTACTGAAATTTTTTTCTCTCTTTTGCCATGTTGAATGAACCAAAAATCACTGAAAAGAGACAGATTTAGATGTTATGTGCACCATTCACAATGCTTATTATAAAACTATAATTTTAGCATCTTGTTTGGTTTATGTGTGCTTTTTAACCTAAACTTTTTGTTTTGTTTTGTTTTGTTTTGTTTTTTGAGGCAGGGTCTCTTTCTGTCACCCAGGCTGGAGCGCAGTGGTGCAATCTTGGCTTGTTGCAACCTCCTCCTCCCAGGCTCAAGAGATCCTCTTGCCTCAGCCTCCCAAGTAGCTGGGACCACAGGCACACGCCACCATTCCCAGCTAATTTTTGTATTTTTGGTAGAGATGGGGTTTTCCCATGTTGCGCAGCTGGTCTCAAACTCCTGAGCTCAGCAATCTTCCCGCCTCGGCCTCTCAAAGTGCTGGGATCAGCAGTGTGAGCCACCACGCCCAGCCAACCTAAACCTTTTTAAACCTATGCTGCAGACATAATTTCTATCATCTTCCTAGATCTCATGGTGTGGCTGTCCAGTAAATACTTCTCACTCAGTACATTCTTTCTTGAACATCCTAACTCATTCTTCTAAATAAACTTCCCCTTTTGGGTTTCCGTATTGTTTGTAGTGTGTTCATTTACTACATTTGCCAATCATCAAAGCCCGAAACACTGGAAATCATCTTTGATCTTGTGTCTCTGACTTTCTGCCTGTGTCCGGTCACCGGATGTGTTGACCAGGTGATCCTCCCAGCATGCAGTCTGAGCTCTGAACTCCTGTCTAAGCCTCCAGGCAGACACAGCACGAGGAAAGGCGCCGTCGGTCCCAGGACTTCGGGGCCTGCAGGGGGAGGGCTTTGCCGTCCCTCCCTGGTTGAGGTGTTCTGGTACTTGAGGTGGGGCTGAGACCTCTGAGAGGTCTTCATGCGGATGAAGGAAGGGTGGCGTCCTTCCAAACATTCCTGTTCTACGTGCATTGCAGGTCTCCTCTTTCAGGCCTTGTTTCATGTGGTTTGATTTCTTCAGTGGAAACTAAGGCAGGGAGCCCAAGCTGACCTCAGTGAACGAGGTTCTTCAAAGGCCAGATCTGCATGTGAGGACACAGGACACTGTGGCCTGGCAGGATGCAAGTGGCTGCCCATGTGGGTCCTGTCTGCGTCCCCTCTCAGCAGCGTTTGTCCCCTAGACCAGAGAATTCCGGTTGAGAAGCTCCCGAATCTCCACACTTCGTTCCTCTAAAGACTTACACAGGAGCCAAGTATATGAAATGAATGAAAGTTGGAGCTTCAGGGATGCGAGTGGGAGGAGGGAGCTGGGGCCTCCCCCTGCCACCTGAGGGCCCTCACCCGAAAGCTGCAGCCCTCCTGCTGCTCGCTGACTTGGATGCATCATCCTCCATCCCCCTTCCACGCTGCTGCCAAGCCGCCCTCCAGAACGGGCCAAGGGGCCTGGCGGCCCTCTGCTGCCAGCCTCAGAGGATGCCCATTGCCTCCCTGGTGCAGTGCTGTGGTTGCAGCTGGCTCAGCCTCCCAGGGTGGTGTTCCTGGCTCCTCCCCTGCCCTCCACCGTGCCGCACACATCACCACACTCACTGGTGCAATTCTGCGGCAGCCGCCCCTTGCTTCATGCTCCCTTGGCCCCAGGCTCAACTCCAGACTCCCGGTGCCTGGGTGTCAGTCTCTCCGCATGCCCTTGGTGCTCTGCCCCGGGAGGTGCTGCTCCGTTCCATGGAAATACTCAGCTCCTGTCAGCCTGGATGACTCTCACCGTCTGGTCTGACAGCCTGAGTCAGGCTGGCCTGTCTGGGAAGCTTTCTGCATCACTCTGGGCGGGGCTGGGGCCTCCCCGTGGTGTGGCCAGGAAGCGCGTGCAGACAGGTGCTAGACAGTTGGAGATGCTGTTGTCGCTGCCCTGTCTTGAGGCTTTCATGTTGCTCTCAGTAATAAACTGTCAAGGGTAGGGGCCTTGTGTCCCTTACTCCAGCCATGGACTCAACGACCAGCCCTGATCAGATGCTCAATAACCGTCTTATTCCATATGAACCTAACTTGCTCGTGCTCTTTCCTGTGTCTGGCAGCTCTTCCCCACCTGGTGAAGTGACTCCCGTCTTTCCAGCCCCGTGCTAACACCCTCCATCTCTTCAGGAAAGCGTTCCTTCACAAAGCCCAGGCAAAATTGTTGATTAGATGGGATTTGGTGGGGCCCTCAGTTTTTCTACAACTCAAAACAATACCACATTCCCCCACTGTTGCTTTGATGTAAATATTGTATTTATCCATCAGGCTAGGAGTGTGCAATTAAGAATTGTTAAAGAGAGTTTCTAGGAGACCGTGGGTTTAGACCGAGCTCCTGCATTAGGCATTGGCGGACCAGACCAGCCCAGAACCAACTCACTCATGTTCTGCGTCAGCAAATGGAACTCTGAAACAGGCATTTTCCAAGGCAGAGAAGCACAGCAGCCCCTCAGAAGGGGCCAGCTCACCTGAGCTGGGATCATAGGAAGTCCCCTCTGTTTTATCCCGACAAGGAGGGTGACTTTGAGATAGCCGACCTGCTGTTTGTCCCATGCTTCTCTTCCTTCAGCCCTTTTCTGCCGGCAGAGCCCCGTCCTCTGCTCATCTCGCTGGAACACTCATTCTATCTCATGGAATGAGGCATTGCTTGATTCTAGAATTGTCCTCATCTTTGTCTTTTCACAGTGTGAGTTAGTTACCTATTGCTGTGTAAGGAAGTACCCCAGTGCTTTGTGGCTTCAAATGACACATGTTTTACCCGCCGTTTATATGGTCAGGAATTTGGGCAGAGCTTGGCTGTCTCCTCCACTTCAGGGTCCCTCCCAGTCTGCAGCCGTGCTGGGCCCGCCCCCTCCCGAGGCTGGGCCGGAAGAAGCTGCTTCCAGAGCCATCTCCTGGCTGCCAGCAGGATGCAGCCCCTCTCGGGCTGTGGGGCTGAGTCTCAACTCCTCCCTGGCCGTTGCCCTGCCTGGCTCAGTTCCCGCCACATGGGCCCCTCCACTGGGAAACTGGTTCTATGAGAGAGAGGGAGAGAGGGAGGAAGGATCAGGGGAGGCGAGAGAGGAGAGGGGAGGGGAGAGAGGAGAGGGGAGAGAGGAGAGGGGAGGGGAGGAGGTTTTTTATAATCTAACCGTGGAAGTGACGTCCTGTCACTTTGGCCATATCTGTGGGTTAGGAACACATCGCGAGGCCCAGCCCTCGCGCGCTAGGAGGATCTACTCAAAGCCTGAATGTCAGGAGGGGAGATACTCAGGAGCTGTTTTGGAAGCTGAAGACCACATACCTATTTTGTGCCAGTCACTGTTCTAGAAGTAAAGCCAGACATGGTTTCTGAAATTAAGGTGATTTCTGTTCTTGCCCTAAACGCGGTTTTGATTAAGCTATCAATAGGTATTGACTAAAAGAAAGTAAAAATAGATGTCAAAATGCGAACTTGTTGATATCCATTGTTGTCAAAATACTTACAATGTTCACATTATGAAATCAAATGTTAATATTAAATATACCATTGCAAAAATATTAAGATAAAATATTTGCCTGAATAAAGAAAAGCAAAACCTTTTGATACATAATGATAAAGTACAATGCCAGCGTTAAAAGAAAACCTTTAGACAAATTAAATTAACAGAGTTTAACTGAGCAAAGGGTGAATCATGAAGGGGGCAGGCCCTAGCATCAGAATAGGTTCAGAAAGTCTGTTGCTACAACCAAAAGTAGTCAAACAACGTTAATGGACAGAGAAAAGGAAATGAGGTACAGAAACAGCTCCACTGGTCGCCACTCAGTATGGCCTTATTTGAACCTGGTTTAAACAGTCGGCCGCCTGTGACTGGTTGAAGCTTGGCGGCTGTGATTGGCTGAGACTCAGTTATTCGTTACAAAAGCATACTCGTAAGTTAGGCTCTCAATTTGTTTACATACTGAGTTAGATTGGAGCTTATTACACACAGCTGGTATGGAGGCCGCTAAAGCCCAAATTTAGTTTGCTTTAACACCAGTAAACAATCAATACTAAAAAGTAATCTTAAATTAGAATACCCATAAAATAAAGCCTAGAAGATGCAGGTAGTCATTAATTCACATAACTTACTGAGACAGATAATTATAGAAGTCAGAGGAGTTATTTTAGAAGTGGAATGAGAAGCTCTGAAGCTGCGTCATGAAGGAGCATGGCCTAGATCAGACTTATTGGAGAATTCCTTGAGGAGCTTATGAGCCCAGAGGGCTGAGCAGAGGTCAGCCAGGCAAAGGGGTGATTTCAGGTTGTCCTGAACAGGACAGAGTGGCAGGTGCAAAGGCCTTGTGCTGGGTGCCGCACAGCACACCCCAAAACTCACATGAGGGTAGAACATATCCCACTTCTGTAACCGGGGGAACAAACTCCAGAAGGTCACTGCCTGATGCTCTGTCATTGGTTTGCACACAACCCAATAGTGTCTCTTTATCTGTTTTCTCTTTCTGGTGTGCGCCCAGCATCTCCTGCGAGATAAACTATCTAGAACGAAGGAATTGATATATGCTTTGGCAGCAATCAATTTAAGCAGCTCTCAGCTAGAGCACAAAACCATAAATCTGCTGAAATTGCTGGGCTTCAAGGGGCGGCAGCAGTTGCTCTGCCTCACTTTATTAGAAGCAGGTGCACACTTGTGGAAGGCGAAAGAGAAAGGAACTAGTATCCACTGAGTTTCAGTGTGTGCCAGTTTGCACACATTACCTCATTTTGTCCTCACAGAGCCCACAGCGTCTTTTTGGAGACAGGGAACCAAGTGCGGTGAGACAGTGGCCAAGGCCCATGCCCAGGTCGCTCCTCCAAAGGCAGCATGGTCTCTGTAGGGCCACTTGTCTTCACTTTGCAGCAAAACCTCGTGCAGGGGCCAATTCGTTCTAAGTGGGTGGAGAAACACTGGCTCAGCCTCTTCACCTGCACATGGTGATACTAATTATGTTTACTGTGCCAGAGGAGAATGTGGGCAGACGTGAGAACTGCAGAGAGCTCCGAGTTCCAAGGGAAGCGTCACGGAAATGTGAAGGGGCGAGGGAAGGGATGTCCTTGAATCCTTACATACTTTTTTTTTTTTTTTTGAGATGGAGTTTCACTCTTGTTGCCCAGGCTGTCGAGTACAATGGGGTGATCTCAGCTCACTGCAACCTCCGTCTCCCGGGTTCAAGCGATTGTCCTGCCCCAGCCTCCCGAGTAGCTGGGATTACAGGCTTGCGTCACTACACCTAGCTAATTTTTGTATTTTTAGTAGAGACTGGTTTCTCCATGTTGGTCAGGCTGGTCTTGAACTCCTGACCTCAGGTGATCCGCCTGCCTCGGCCTCCCGAAGTGCTGGGATTACTGGCATGAGCCACCGTGCCTGGCCCCTTATATACTTCTTAAACTTGTTTCCGCTTATTTAGTGTCTCCTGGCTCACTCCTGTATTCTCCAGCTGCATGAAGACAGCCGTGGGTCTTCCCTCGCCTGTGCCGATCTCTGCGTGGTCGGTCTCCCGTACCGTTAGCTCTGTGCGCGTTCCCTACTGCCTCGTCCGTCTTTCATTCACAGCTTTGTATCGCAAGAGAAATGCCATCCTGCCCACTTCTGTCGCTCTGTCATGTATTGACGGCAAATTCGTTCAACTCCGGTTTCAAAGTCACGGCGTGTTGGTGTTGCATCCCTTTTGGATGCGCGAGGTATCTTTTTTGGAGGTCTGAAAATGGGCACACACCTTTAAAACGTCAGTCCACTCTTGGAGAGGAAGAGAATGTTCTTTTTGCCATTGTCTTTCAGCTTTTTCTTTTGGAGGTGGAATATAATCAGGCACATCTGCGGCTCTCAGACACTTAGCGGAGTTTGATGTTTTCAGACAAAGTGGTATCAAATGAAGTGTTATTGCCACCGTACTTGTTTCTTGTTTTATCGGTTTAATTATTTATTTAAAATCTCTCTTGAATGACTCTGTTCTTTAATACTCTGGGAGAGTGAAAGACGATGTAAGATAACGTCTGCAGTGGGAACATATGGTGTCAGTTGCTTGCTCAGCTAGTTGTTGCATAATTTTTCCTGCTGGTTTCCTCTCCGGAGATAAACCACCACGTACTCGTTTTAAATCCAACATATAGGGTATCTTCAGGCCGCTGTGTTCTGAGGGAACATTCTGGCCAAATGTTCCACATTCCCTGAGACTTCCCAGCCTTACAGTTGTCATACTGCTGACATGATTGGGGAATTAGCAGTCCAGGGTGCACTATGCATGTTTGGGAATGGAAAGAGATCACCCTCGCAGGTCTCATCATTATCTGTAGAATCACTGAATAGGATGAGGCCCAGCACCTTCATTACTGTAATTCATGTTCACTGACTATCATTTTGATTAAAAATGTGTACCCCATAGCCTGGCTTACAGGGAGCCCTAACGTCATATCATAGTTAATTGTGAAAATCAGATACGTGTTCATGATTCTTGGTTCTCACAAATCTGTGACATATGAAAACTTCAGCTAAAAGTCAAGGGCTGTTCCCTTTGTATCAACTTTGTTTGTTGAGTAAGAAAGGGAATGTTTAATACTTGAGACCTATTTGGCAATGCACAGTTTAACATTTTTCAAATTTATACCTCGCAAGCATCCTTATAAACCAGTTAATTTTTAGTGTCTGAGACTCATGGTCAGGTCGATGTTAAAAGGACAAGCTGAAAATGATACTGTCTTTGCTGTCGGGCGGCTGCCGACTTTGCTAATCTGGGAGAGGCAGTGTGAATCTATTTCTGGGCTAAAAATGGAATCAGGATGGATTACCTCAGTCTAGGAGACAACCTTTAATTGTGTACTTTATCTTTATTTGGATCTATTAAGTTCTAACTGGTGGTCATTTTGCTAAATGTTTTGAATCTAGATAAAAATTTAATTTGTGAAGTAACTGAATTACAGAAAACGGGAGACTCTGATGAGCAAGGGTCCCAGAAAATGCATTGAGAGTAGGTCGTTTGCATCCAGGCAAGTTGGAACAGATAGTCGGTGAGGGAGGGCTGCTGTGGCTCAGGGAGTCTGGAGAGGGCTCCATCCTTCTCCGGCCTAGAGAGAGGCCCCAGCAAGGGGTGCTGCAGCGGGTGAGTACAAGGGCCCCGTGCCTGCCGGAGGACCGCACCTCACTGTCCCGTGAGCCTCTCATATGCTCGTTTACTCTGAAGAGGGTGTGGAGGCCCAGGCTTCCTTTCCCTGAGAGGTGCCCCTGACACGGTTTGTGTGCCAGCCCACCCTCTGATCCAGAACGTCCAGACAGAATCTCTGGGGAAATGCAAGCTCTAGGTGCCAGGCTCCCGGCCCACCTCATGAGCAGACTAGGTAGACATGGATCTGTTCTGCAACGGGGAGTTCATCTGGCCCCTGCAGCAGGAGCCGGCTGGGAACTCGGCAGAGGAGCCCACAGTCCCAGCAGCTGACCTCAGTCCTCCGGAGGGCCTGCAGGCAGGTGGCTGGGGCTTCGCTCTTCCACCCGTCCCCCGTGGTCTTAGGAAGATCTTAGGTGTCTGAGAAAAACAGGCAGGTTTCGATCCCCCGAAACCACCATTGGAACTAATAGCATCAAATCATCAAATCATAACATCAGTCAGCTGCCCATGGGAGGGCAGGCATTGTCAATTTCCTTCAAAAAGAAAGATGTCTCCAATGACCATTTGAAATTTCCTTAAACTTAAATCTCTCCCGCGAGATGTGGGGGATTAACTATGTCACCATCATGTGGCTTCTGTGCCAGGTCATGGCAACCTCAGCTCAGAGTCCAAGGCACCGGGCCCTGGTCCTCCTAACCCTGACCATCTCTGACTGTATCTCCCTCTCCTTCCCTCCCTCCCCCTGCAAGTGGATGGAAGTTGGATTCTTCTGCGACAGCCAGGTCCTGACTTTCCTCTGTGCGTTTGAGGGCTAGCCTGGGGCCTGCTGCCCACCAAGCTAGGGTGCTCTGTGAGCCTCGGATGTGTAGCCTGTTAGAGGAAGTCAGTACTCGGACACTAGAGAAAGATGCAGCTTTGCAAGCTCAGAGATTCCCAGGAAGTGCTGAGCTGCCTTCGGGCAGGGTGGCTGCGTGAGCGTGCGTCTCCTGCACACGCAGCGTTGGCTTTAATGCTCTGGTGTCTCTCTCTTGATGTTCATGACAGTTTTGGATTAAGGAGCATTTTCATTTTGTGCTGGACCCCACCAATTATGTAGGCAGCCCAGCTGCTGAGGCATCTTTGCCTTCAGGTAGTTCCTGCTTTCGCGTTACATGGGTCCACAGACTACAGTCACACAAATCCGAGCTTCATTTATTTAAACCCTCATACAGTCTTAGAATTTCACTATCTTCCTGGAGCACCTGCTAGCTGTCTGTGCTTCACACTGTTTGTATTAGTTTCTTCCAGTTTCTAATCTTACAGCTTCTAACTTGGGAGCTCAATTCCTTCCCAGCAGCCTTACCGATCATTCCCCCGAGCTGGGGACCGACCGTAGTAATGAAAGCCACACACCCAGCGGGGCCGGTGATTGTGGTCACGGAATAAGCCAAACCCGGGGGAAATGCTCCCTCCCAAGTATTGAACATGACACTTTTCGTTTCCCTTATTTGAAAAGCGGGCACAATAAAAACACCCATCAAATATATTTAAGAATTACATCAGAAATGCATAAACGGGTAGATGTGTTTAGTGCAATAGCTTATAGTTAACTCCCTGAGAGGAGTAAGAAAGAATGAGTGATGTGTGCACGCTGCTAGCCCAGGAGAAGAGCAGGGCTCTGGGAGGGGCACAGTGAGAAGGGATGAAAGGTCGTGTCCACCTGTGTGCCCTCCCTGGGCCTCTGTTTTTGTATTTGTTAAACCCTATTGTAGATGGGTCGATTGTGGATTAATTAGATAATACATCAGATGCCTGTGATGTTGTCTGAAATATGTTGAATAAGACCTATTATAAGTGGGTTTCTCTATTCTGTTCCAAGACGGGCCTTTCCAAAAGCAGAGAGGAAACACACGTCTTTTTGGTAGCGGAAAAAGATTTAAATTTAATCTCTGGTACATGCAGTTCTGATACCTATGTATATGCAGATTCTGAAGTGAGATTTAGTCTCTATATTGGGCATGGACTGAGATAGTCTCCGCATGTTCTTTGATGACACACAAAGAGATTAGCTGTAGCGAAAAGACACAATATTTTACTTCCTGTATGAAGAAAGGCGTTTGCTTTGAGCTGTTTCCTCCTCCTTCTGTGCTCATGCCTGAAACTCTGTCCCTGGGGCCCCCGGCGACCCCAAACTGCATTCTCCCCTGCTTCCCGAGGGTGGGTGAAATTTCTGTCCCTTCCTCGCAGAAACAGCCTGTTCTCGCAGAAGGGCTGTTCAGGTCTCCAGCCAACGCCCTCCACCTGGGAGGTGGCAGGGCAGCCACACGCCATTGCCTTGCCCGTTGTCCTGCTGTTCCTAGGATGAGACAGCACCTCAGGGGATCTTAGGAGGATCTCTGGGTTTTACTAACAGTAAAGCTGTGAAGCCCTCATTTGCCCGGGAGAATGAGATTCCCTCGAATACCTAAACACAGTAATGTGGAAGCAGCTGAGTTTTTAAGATTCAGACGTCCTGAAGGGGGCTGTTTTTTTTTCTTGGGTATTTTGTTTCCAAGTGGATGACCATACATTATTTTCATCAACTTTTAAAATTTAATTATAATACTATTGTTTCTTACGTTATAAACTAATGCTCTATAATTACAATGAAATTACTTATAGTCGTCATACAGTGTTACCACTGATTACTATATATTAAGTGTTACAATTTATTACCAATAGCTGTACGTATTTTGCTTATAATATGATGTTTAATATCATGGTCCTGCTATTGCAAATTATGTAGTTTTTAAACTCATGAGAGGAAGAGATTTATCCATTATATATGGTAAGGGGAAAATGATCCAAATATGGTCAGATTTAAACTGCTGTTAACTCTAGCACATAAATGTCAATACAATGCCAGGTGTAACCAGATAAATTGAGGCAATAGGACTCAGTCCACAAATTCTGTGTATTTATTAGATGACCATAGCGCAGTTGCTTTTTACATTTGCCTTAAATTCTATAGACTTTAATTCCAAAGCGAAAGACTCTAGACAAGCTACAATTGTTGACTCTCCTGATTTCAGTCACTTTAGGTAATGATTAAACCTGACCTAAATGTACTGGCCATTTAGAATTTCGGAAGAAATGTTGTTTTATTGATTTTATTTTATTTTTTATTGAGGTCATGTCCCTCTAAAATGCATCTGGATGGATATCAATGTCCATCCAGAAGACAAACTATAGTGAATTTGCCATTATTTATAATGGATACGTGTTTTGATGAATAGTATATGTTGTGGACTGAATTTTGTGTCTCCCCCAAAATTCATCAGTTGAAATCCTAACTCCCAAGGTGGTGATATTAGGAAGTGTGTCCTTTGGAAAGGGGATTGTCATGAGGGTGGAGGCCCCACACATGGGATTAGTGTCTTTATAAAAGGGACCTCAGAAAACTGTCTTGTCCCTTCCTCTGTGTGGGGACACAGTAGGAAGATATCATCTAAGACGGCAGTCCCCAACCTTTTTGGCACCAGGGACCGGTTTCATGGAAGACAGTTTTTCCACGGACCGGGGCGGGGGATTTCAGGATGATTCAAGTCCATTACATGTATTGTGCAGTCTACTTCTATTACTATTATATTGTAATATACAGTGAAATAATTACACAACTCACCATCGTGTTGAATCAGTGGGACCCTGAGCTTGTTTTCCTGCAACAAGATGGTCCAATCTGGGGGTGATGGGAGACAGTGACAGATCATCAGGCATTAGATTCTCATAGGGAGTGTGCAGCCTCCATCTTTCCATGTGCAGTTCACAAAGGGCTCATGCTCCTGTGAGAATCTAATGTCACTGCTGATGTGACAGGAGGCAGAGCTCAAGTGGTCGTGTGAGTGATGGGGAGATGAAGCTTCTCTTGCTTGCCTGCCTCTCACCTCCTGCTGTGTGGCCCAGTTCCTAACAGGCCATGGACCAATAACCTGCCACAGTTCGGGGAGTGGGGCCCCCTGATCTAAGAGGAAGAATACTATGTCTGGTAGAAGGACAGTGTGTTCCCTGTCCCGCCCCCATGAAATTCCTGGTGTGGACCGGTCTCTTGAGAGTGCTGAGTTGTGTCTTTCGAGAGTGCTGAGTTATGCTGATCACGACACCTCTGATCACCTTGAGGGGTGCTCTCACTCCCATGCCTCACGTGGCGACCAGATCAGAGAAACGACTCAGCCCTCAGGTGCTGGCACCATAGCCAGTGGCCAGTGGCGCCTCGGGGTATGGCACGGGAGGTAGAAAAACTTGGCATTCTGTGGGCCAGTGTGGAGCGTTAGGCCTGGAAACTCACAGAAAATCAAAGCATAAGGCCCTTCATTCCTCCTGTAACTCCTTGACGAAAGTGCCACGGTGCCCGTGAGTTTCCATGATGGCAGGCCACTTCCCTCCTACTGCCTCTCAAACACACGAAATCTAGTATCAAGACAAACAAAAATCAATGAGCAAGAAGATTCAGCAAATGGATTAGCAGATGATTAAAATACCTAATGTATAACTATGCTCATAGTTTAGAAAGTCTAGATAAGTGGACAATTTGAGGGAAAGATTAACCTGGGTCAAAAGAAGAGGGAAACACAATTTCATACTATACTGCAAGACTCCACGAACCAAAACAGCATGGTACTGGCACAAAAATAGGCAGACGGACAAGTGGAATAGAGTGGATAACCCAGAAATGAAGCAGCACATATGTAAGAAACTGATCTTTGATAAAATTGATAAAAATAAACAGTAGGGAAAGGACTTTCTGTTCGGTAAATAGTGCTGGGAAAACAGGCCAGCCACATGCAGAATGAAACTGGACCCTCCATATCACCATATACAAAAATTAACTCAAGGTGGATTAAAGACTTAAATGTAAGACATCAAAATAACAAAATCCTAGAAGAAAACCTAGGAAATACCCTTCTGGATATTGGCTTTGGCAAGGAATTTATGGCTAAGTCCTCAAAAGCAATTGCAACAAAAACAAAAATTGACAGTGGGACCAAACTAAAGAACTTCTGCACAGCAACAGAAATTATCAATGAAGTAAATGGACAACCTGCAGAATGGAGTAAAATATTCACTATGCTTCTCATCGAGGTCTCATGTCCAGAATCTACAAGAAACTTACATCAAGAAACAAAAACAACCCCGTTAGAAAGTGGATAAAGGACATGGACAGATACTTCTCAAAGACGACGTACAAGTGACCAACAAATGAAAAAATCCTCAACATCACTCATCATCAGAAAAGTGCAAATCAGAACCATAGTGAGAAACCATCTCACTCTAGTCAGAATAGTTATTACTAAAAAGTTAGAAGCTAACAGGGTTGGAGAGGCTGCAGAGAAAAGGGAACACTTATACACTGTTGGTGAGAATGTAAATTGGTTCAGCCATTGTGGAGAGCATTTTGGAGATTTCTCAAAGAAGTAAAAACAGAACTACCATTCGATCTCGCAATCCCATTACCTAGTATATATCCATTGGAAAACATATCATTCTATCAAAAAGACATATGCACTTGTATGTTCCCTGCAGCACTATTCACAATAGCAAAGACACGGAATCAACCCAAGTGCCCATAAATGGTTGACAAAAAAAAGAAAATGTGGTAAATATACACCATGAAATACCATGCGGCCATTAAAAAAGAATGAAGGCATATCGTGTGCAGCAACATCGATGGGAAGGTGGAGGCCATGATCCTAAGTGAATTAATGCAGAAACAAAAATGAAATACTGCATGTCAGCACTTATAAGTGGAAGCTAAATTTTGGATACACATGGACATTAAGATGGGAATAGACACTGAGGACTTCAAAAGGAGGGAGGAGCCGGGCGCAGCGGCTCACGCCTCTAATCCCAGCACTCTGGCTGAGGCAGGCGGATCACCTGCGGTCAGGAGTTCAAGACCAGCCTGGCCAACCTGGTGAAACCCTGTCTCTACTGAAAAAATAGCGTGCACCTGTAATCCCAGCTACTCAGGGGGCTGAAGCGGGAGAATCTCTTGAGTCCAGGAGGTGGAGATTGCAGTGAGCCAAGATCGCACCACTACACTGGACGAAAGAGCGAAACTCCATCTCAAAAAGAAAAAAGAAAAAAGGAGGGAGGGTGTAAGGAGGCCAAGAACTGAAAAACTATCTGTTGAATTCTGTGCTCACTACCTGGGAGATGGAACCAATCAAAGCCCAGACCTCAGCATCATGAAATATATCCAGGGAACAAACCTGCCCGTGTACCCCCTGAATCTAAAATTAAAATAGAAATAAACAAGGAAGACGGAAATAAGCAACACTGGAAAAAATTGTAAAAGTTCTCAAAGATTTTCCTCCAAAAAAGGTTCCAGAGCCAAAGTCACATTTTTCAGATTTTTTCAGAGGCAACACTCCCAAGGCTGTAAGACTCGACTGGGTGTTACAGGAAAGGTGGAAACACATCCGTTTATTTTGTGGTGCTGCCCTGACTCCCTTACAGAAACCTGGCCGGGACAGCGCAGAGCTGCAGACCCGTCAGACGGAACGGATACACATCAGTCTGGATGCCACGGACGGTGCTCCCAAAGCAGCTCTCACTCTGAAAGGACACTCAGCAGATCTGGGGGCTTCGGGTGTGAGATGAGCTCTGTGTTGAGTGGGGAGGAACAGCTGCCGTGCACCACACTGAAACTCTGAGACCGGCGGGGAACTACCTGTCATCATTCAGATCGACACCAGAGCGGCCTGTAATAGAGACTCCGTGTCCCACACCAGAGCGGCCTGTAATAGAGACTCCGTGTCCCACACCAGAGCGGCCTGCTGGCACATCCCGGGCTTTCACCCCTGTAACATCTTAAGAAGGATGGAAAGACCAATCAGTACAAAAAATAACCTGAACATGTTACATCTGTAACTTGGGGAAATTAGCTCTAAAGCTATCATTATTTGCTAATGATACGAGTATTTATTCAGGAAGTCAGAAGGAGACAATGGAAGACTTAGATACAGGCGGAGCATCCCAAATCTGAAAGTCAGAAATCCAGAAGGCTCCAAAATCCAAAGCTTTGTGAGCACTGACCTGATGCGACAAATAGAACATCCCACACCTGAGCTCACATGGCAGGTCACAGTCGAACGCCGGCACAGAACCCATGGTGTTTTCAGTGCTCCCACGGGAGTAATAAAATTACCTTCCGGCTATGCGCATAAGGTGTGTATGAAACATAAATGAATTCCTGTTTATACTTGGTTTCCGTTTTTAAGATGTTTCATTATATATATGGAAACATTTTCAACCATGTAATAATCTGAAATCTGAAACACTTCTGGTCCCATGCATTTCAGATAAGGGATACCCAACCAGTAATGATGGAGATTATCAAAGGTTTGAGAACAAAGCAAAAGCGTTCTCAAAAGTCATTGAGAAAAAAAAATCATCCCAGAAATACCAGGGAAATAGATGGGTTTTAATTTTTAAAGAGTTTTATATTATTTTAATTGGCAAATCATAATTGTACATATTGATGAGGTACAATGTGACACTTTGATACATGTATACATTCTGCAATGATCAACTCAAGGTAATATTTTTTAAAAATTTGCAGGAGAAGAAGAATCACAAATAGCCACAAATAGAAAACAAATGTACAGGCTGGGTGCAGTGGCTCAAGTCTGTAATCCTAGCACTGTGGGAGGCTGAGATGGTGGGTTACTTGAGTCCAGGAGCTCAAGATAAGCCTGGGCAACATGGAGAAAACCTGTGTCTACAAAAACTACGAAATAATTATCCAGGTGTGGTGTGCACGCCTATAGTCCCAGCTACTCCGGAGGCTGAGGTGGGAGGATCACTTGAGCCTGGGGGGCCTGAGGCTGCAGTGAGCTGTGATTGTGCCACTGCACTCCAGCGTGGTTGACAGAGTGACAGCTTCTCTCCAAAAAAAAAAAAGAAAGGAAAAAGAAAATAAACATACAAAACAGTGATAAAGTCAGTGACGAAAGAAAGTCATTCATTTAGCAAATACATGTTGAGATATTGAACCCCTTCTTTGAGTCAGGCATAGTTTTAGGCCCTGAAATGAAAATTAACACCAGACCTCCAGCCTGAGAATTTGCAGGAATGTTCTAAAAGTGATGATGTAGTGATGGAAAAAGCTGTGGAAAAAAGTGAGAAGTGCTGTCCAGTGTTGGTGGGAGAATGAAACGGGGGTGTGTGGAGAGCGTTTGTGAGGAGCCTTCGCCTGGAAGGAGCTCAGATCCTGCTGTTGGTGCTCCAAGCTCAGACTGAGTGGAAAGTTCGCAAGACCCCCCCAGTGGCTTCCACTGCAAACAGAAAACCGGTGGACATGAGGATGGGAAAGGTGGTGGATCAGCGTTTTCATTAGAGGTTTTGATTTATTCTGCAATAAATGGAACTCATTTGTAGGGTAGCTTTTTAAGAATGGCTCCAGCAATTATTCTGGATTCTTCACTGATTTCTCCTGAGATCCAAGGCTGCGATCGGGAAAAAGCACCTGCTCGTCCTCTAGTTCCTCTGTGTACAGTATGTGCTCGGGTCATCCTTAACGAACGTCCCTGTCTCCTGTCTCCTCTTGTCCAGACTCTATACTCTTCCCTGCTTATTACCAAGGGAAGAATTCAGAGACAGGGTGTGGAATAGACATTGCTCTCATGTCCATTGTCCAGGTGGAGAAATAAACCTTTCCACGTAGCCAGGACCCCTAACCCCAATCCCGTCTTTTGGTCACCAGATTTTTAGCTGGTGGTTTCTTCCAAGGGTGGATCTTCCTTCCTAACTCGCACGCATGAAACTCCTCTGCTTCTTGTGCCCATCATGGCTGACAACTTCAATGAAGAAGTTTTCCAATCTGGCCAGGACAAAAGTCACAGAACATAATTTTTATGGGATTAAACCTTTTCTGCTTTTGTAGTTTCAGTAGATAATATTTTCTGAAACCAGCTAACAAGGAGGCATCAACACTTACGGTGATTTATGCCTCTGATTTTTAGGAGAAAATGGTAAATGACAAGTACCATGTCTGAGATTTATTAAAACAAAAGAATTTCAGAGAATGTCATGGGGTGGTTTGAGGTCTGCTTAGTTTCCTGTGTCTTGTACATCTACAGGGCTGCATGACCCTAGAAGTTGTGTCTGAGCCCCCTGGAAAGGCCTCTGGGCTGTGGATTGTGCCTGTGATGGAGAGAGGTGTCCTGGCCACCAGGTCCCCCTAGGGGCTCCCATTGCTCATGTCCTTCAGGCATTTCCTAAGTAAAAACTGATGTTGTTTTCCAGGAATCTTACCATGGACTTTTTCTTTGGAAATTTATCATGCTGGTAGGTGGAATGGGTGTCGTTCAGGACATTTGCCATTTAATCGAGACATAGAAAAGCCATGTTTACTTACCTCAAAGAAGGCCCGGTGATGAAGAAAGAAAGGAAGTTTCCTTGCACGTCCACGACCAGAAGGAAAGTCATGACAACCCGCTCCTATTGCATGTGCTCTGGCCTCTGCGGCCGGGCTTCTTACCGCACATGAGAGTGCCTCGTCCGTCCACTGGGAGGCGGCTTGCACGCTCACACTCGCGGTGAATCTGCCGACAGTTCTCAAAGCTGAGGAAGCGTACGGACTCTGCCAGCGGCTGGGTGGCGAGGCTGCATTCCGTGCTCATCTGCTCCATCTGCAGAGCCAGCCTTGAATTTTAAAGTCCTATCTTCCTGGACTCCTGTGATGACTCACTGTGATAACGCATCAGACTACAGGGATCTTAAATACTCAGGGATGAAATAAGAGAAGCGCTGATTTCGCCAAGGAAGTCCAGGTGTTCCCATTGATGCCGCATCTGAGAACGGAGATGATAGGGACAAGAGTCCACACCAGGCTATCTCCACACAGCGGTGCTCGGTAGAATTACAGATGGCGGAGTCTTGCTGAGCAGTGTGGACGAGGGTAAAGATTTCTGAGTATGCTTTTCACTTTTCATTGTAAGTTTTGGAGGCGTCCATTAGGGCCACTCAGCAGAGGTCTGAATCATCTGATTGCTCTGTTTGACTCAGTGTTGGAAGCCTGTTGAACAGGAAGTGAGCTATTTCTTGCTCAACCAGAAATTGCAGCATCTTTGAAGTTTGGGAAGTTAATTTATGAATTCCCAACTTTCCAGCTACATGTCCAGTGTCTGGTCATTGTTTTGATTTGTTGCAATCTGTGAAAGTACTTTTTTTTTTTTTCTTCAAAGTCAAATTGCCATATTGGAAACCAAGAGCCACTATTTTTAAACAATTAGAGAGTAGAGATTTGCTGCGACTTTAGCTGTACGGTGCGTAAGATTGATTTAGTCTATTAGAAACCACTATGTTCATGGGCCTCATCAAAACTGATAAGTGATTAGCACTGTCTATAAAATTATGCCATATTGTATAAAGTAAAATTGCTTCTTAACTATTTTTGTGTTGCTATAGTACATATTTCTGAAAAGCTCTTAGACTTAATGCAGCCATTGTCATTGATAAAACCATTAATGAACCCTATACACAAATGAACTTTGAATCCTGTGGTCACTGTTAAAACAATTTTCGACCTTGATTTGCCATGTGGGGAATGTTAAACTAAGCTGCTGTAACAGGAGACACAAACTAATTCAATGAATTGGAAAATACGGAATTTCTTCATACAAGAACTCTGAAGTGAACATTTCAGGCTGGTAGGCTGCCCTGGTGCCCTCTGCCACTCAGGGAACCAGAATGACAGTGGAGGCTCTGTCACTTCCAACGCGAGGCTGCAAAGGTTGCTGTACATGCTCTTTCTAGCCAGCAAGAAGGCCTGAAGGGCAGGCACCCCTACTGCTCTCTATGTTTCCCTTGAGGAGAGCCAAGTCTTAGGGCCATAGCCAGCGACAGGTGGTTTGGAAGCGGGGTTCCCATCTGGCAGACACCATACTCCCACCTGCAACCCTTCTGTTGTAGAAAATTGGCAAAACGGATTTTAGTGGACAACTATCAGTCTCGATCACCGTTCTGTTATGTTATAAGCTGAATCCCAGTTATGAGATCCTAAGTTGGCTATAATTTCCAAGTGTCTATTGACAGCTGGTATAACATCTTTATTCCAATTTGAAAATTTGGATCAATAAGTATTGAATTGGAGATCTATTTCCAAATCAAGACTATAACTCTGTTCACCTCTTACCCTGTTAAGAAACCTAAAGGCATTTGACATATACCCTTTTTCATCAGATGTCCAAGAGAGGAGACATGTGTTCCAGGACTGTGGTCCTGAGATGGCATGAAGGCGAGTGACGGGGTTTGCAGCCGTGGGCGAAGGTCTGGGTCCCGGCGGACAATGGTGCTTCACCCTGAACTAAGACGCAGTTAGATTATTGACCGCCAGGTGGCACCACGGAGAATAGAAATGTCTGCGCCAATCACAGGGAGTTGGGAGTGCTGTTTGCTCAGGGATCTGTATTCCATTGTCGCAAAAGGTGGCCATTCCTGCTACCTCTGTGCAGTCAAAGCTGATTGAAGAAAGAACAATGTTCTCTTTCTAGATTTTCCTCTCTTAAGTAGAAATTAATTATAACCTGTAGTAATGCTATCAAGTTAGACATTAGACTATCCACAGTGTGGTCATAAACCAAGAGATGCGGACAAATGGCAACTACATTATTTTAAAATGTGCATTTTAATATATGTGACAGGAAGTTTAAAATCCAGTTGGTTTTTAACATTTTTGTGTCTAACTGCTTGTTGTCAAGAGCTTTCCCAGGAGGAGAGATTGTCTAAGACTATTGTGCATCTTTGTCCACCGTGAACTTTGGTTTCATTTTGCAGCGAGAAAGGGTGGGGTGGCACCGATTTGAATGCAGCCCACTGGCCTATCGGTGCGATTCCTCATTGGCCACCCTGGCCCCTGAGCGGGGTTGGAGCTTCCCTTTGCAGGTTGGTGCGCAAAGATGTGGCGTGCTGCTCCGGAAACTGCTCTGGGAAACTGCTCGTGGCCTCACAGGCTAACGGACTGTGTCATTGTCACATGCCGCAAAACAATCCCCGCTTGTAGGACTCAGCTTAGCTTTAGAAGTTCCCTGAGACTTCGAGAATGCCAATGGATGCATGCTTTCGTGAGCCCATGCCATTGAGTAAACTTGGTGGAATCATTCTGTGTGAAGCATTAGGTGGCGTGGGGATGATGCAGAGACTATTTCTGATGAGTCCCTGCCCAAAAGGAAAATCGAATGATGAGGCAGCAGGAGTCACGTCTAAGTGAAAATACAGAGACCGAGCTGTAGGGGGTGAGGAAGGAGGGACTTTTCTTCCTTTGCCACTTTCACTGGTTATTTTATGTGCTTGACAATAGCCACAACACTTTCTTCCCTCCATAAAGGGAATGATAGCTTTGGTCTAGTTTGTATATTTCTCTCTTCAGCTCTTATGTCTCCTAGCAGGTCTGACTATGTAGATGGTTCCATTGTTTCTTATGTATGGTCCTAATAGGTCTCTGAGGTTTTTTTGGGAATCACTAAATGCCACCAAATACTCTCTAGTTTACTTAATAGGGCGATGGCCATACCTCCACACAATTTGCCTGAGGGAAGCCATCAGTAGCACATTTTGAATGTAAAAGACGAGAAGGTCATCATACAAAACGGGAGTCTATGAAGAACGAGGCAATTGCCATTGCTTGCCTGTGTTTAATATTTTCTTCTCCCAATAAGGTAAACATATAGACGGGTGTTGTCTATGCTGGTAAGAAGTGAAAGGCCAGTTCGTTGAGAGTTTATTGTGGACTTTTATGACCGTGGCGGTGTTCACCAGGCGTCTGCTCTCATGTTGCTGGAGCAGTGAACGGTGTCCTTGCATCATTGGATCGAGGACGCCCCAGTGGCTCATGGCATGAGAACACCGTGCTGTCTGCTCTCACGCTGTGTACGGGGCTGGGTGGATTCTGAACCCTGGCCATCCAGCTGATTAGAGTTTTTAATAAGTCTATTGTAACGAAACAATGCTCCATTCAGGTAACTGCTCTTTTTTTTTGGTTAAAATTAAATGTCATATTTTGCCGTTTCACTAGAAAACAAACTGTTCAGCTGCATAAAACCCTCCAGATGATGATTTAAACTGTCTCCAGTTTCATCCACGTACTTACGTGTGATGTTCCTGCATGCCAGTCACAAGCACTAGAGATTTATGGGCAATGCTGGTTTCAAAGAAAATGCCCAAGTTGATGGATGGGGCAAGTCTCCGTATCTTCTGTCTCCCTGCTCCCCACCAAAGAGAAAGTCTTTTCCCTGCTGACGGCAGTGCCAGCTTGGACCCCGACTTTGTCGATAACCTTGAATAAATTGCATTCCAGTAGCAAGCCAGATGGATTGTAAAGGGTATCCGGGCCTGGAGGAAGCCTCAGCACCGCTCTCCTGCCCCGTGTGGAAATCCTGCTGCACTCCCGAGAGGCGCTGCCTGCCCTCCGCTCTGGCATTTTCCCCGGGAGGCACTTCCATGTTTGAACAGTTCCGATGACTAACAGATGCTTCTCAGGAAGCTGAAATCAGCCTCCTCCTTCCTTCTGTCCACTGACCCTGTACTTTGCCTTCTGGAGTGCTGCAGAATCTCTCTCATCCACCATCACGGGCTGCCTTCCGGGCAGCTGTAGGCAGCTGTCATGTTCTCTGAGTCTTCCTGTCCCACGAGAGTGCCTATGATGGAGTTTCCAGACCTGGCCATCCCAGGGGACTGTTGGCTGTGCACACGGGGGCTCCCCTTTGGAGCCAGAGTCTGGGGATGTGGGGTCACAGGAGAGGGAGCTGGCTGCACTGTGCTTGACATGCACGTGGGCACGCGGGTGCTGGTGAGTTCACCCTGACCACTTTTAAAAGACTGAGTATGGGCTGGGCACGGTGGCTCGTGCCTGTAATCCCAGCACTGCGGGAGGCTGAGGCAGGCAGATAACCTGAGGTCAGGAATTCAAGACCAGCCTGGCCAACGTGGTGAAACTCCATCTCTACTAAAAAAAAAAAAAACAACAAATTACCCGGGCATGATGGCAGGTGCCTGTAATCCCAGCTACTTAGGAGGCTGAGGCAGGAGAATCGCTTGAACCTGGGAGGCAGAGGGTGCAGTGAGCTAAGATCCTGCCATTACACTGCAGCCTGGGTGACAGAGAGAGACTCTGTTTCAAAAAACAAACAAAAACAAAAAACAAGCAAAAAACACTGAATATGTCAGTCTTTAGCTTGAGAGCAGGAATAGTTTTTACTAAGTGTGAACACTCCTTTAACCAGTTGTTTTATAGTCATGTGTAGATTCCACAAGGGCCAGGTGTAGAGAGTTAGTACTTACTAGTCAATGCTCCATTAACTTTTATTGAACTATAAAGGATGTGTTTAAAACATAAAGTAAATCCTAAAAGAGAAATTTAACACGTTGATTTCTTTGGAGCTATTACTTTATTTGTAAAATAAGTGGATTTGGCCAAAATACATCTGGGATCTTTTTGGCACTGATATTCGCTGATCCTTTGAATAGAAAAGGAATTCCTGTATCACGGTTCAATGTTCTGAGATGTCATTTTGCACCACAAAATGTAAACAGCAGGTGACGCGTGATACGTTTTGTCCCCCCAATGAGGAATGAGCTCAAAAGATTAAATGTGTAGTTTTAATTACTCCCTTGCCGAAGCCCAACTAAAACCCTGCATAAAACCCTCCAGATTATGATTTAAACTGTCTCCAGTTTCATCCACGTACTTACGAGTGATGTTCCCGCATGCCAGTCACAAGCAGTAGAGATTTATGGGCAATGCTGGTTTCAAAGAAAATGCTCAAGTTGATGGATAGGACAAGTCTCTGTATCTTCTGTCTCCCTGCTCCCCACCAAAGAGAAAAAAAGTCTTTTCCCTGCTGACGGCAGTGCCAGCTTGGACCCCGACTTTGTCGATAACCTTGAATAAATTGCATTCCAGTAGCAAGCCAGATGGATTGTAAAGGGTATCCGGGCTTGGAGGAGGCCTCAGCACCGCTCTCCTGCCCTGTGCGGAAATCGTGCTGCACTCCCGAGAGGCACCTGTTGCAAGGTGAGGACGAAGTTGGAACAGTGACAAAAGTGGAAACCAGCCGACCAACACACGTTCCCTTTCAGTGTGATCCCTGCCTGTGCCGCAGGGACACACCGGAGTGTCTTCGGGTGGACGTTTTCAGGGGAAGCTCCGGGTCTGCAGGTGTGTTTGGCAAACCTTGTGGAGTGCCTGATACAGTTTGGATGCTTGTCCCCTCCAGATCCCTGTTCAAATGCGGTCCTCAGTCTCCGAGGTAGGGCCTGGCGGGAGGTATCGGGATCGTGGGGCGGGTCCCTCACGAGTGGCTTGGGCCACGCCCTTGCTCATGAGTGAGCTCTGGCTCTGAGTTTGCACCAGATCCGGTTAAGATTGTGTGGCCTCCTGCTTCCCCGGCTTGCTCTGCTCTGACCATGTGATGCGCCTTCTGCCCACGACTGAAAGGAAGCTTCCTGAGGCCTCCGCAGAAGCAGATGCTTCCTGTACAGCCTGCAGAACTGTGAGCAGTTAAACCTCTTTCTTATAAATCACCCAGCCTCAGATACTTCTTTATAGCCGTGCGAGAATGGCCTAAGACAGCACCTGAGGAATGAGCCAGCTCAGACCGGGGGGGGGGGCTGCCCTGCAGCCTGGCATCAACCACTGCCGTCTTTGCAGTGAGCACAGAGTCCGCCCCTGCGGAGCCCCCCGGGTCAGAATGAGCAACGCAGCTGTTCTGAGAGGCAGGAAAGGCCTGCTGGCCCCCGGCCTGCTCACCCGTTTCCCCCCCCCCCCCCCCCCCCCCGGCCCGCTCACCTGCTTCCCCTCACCCCTTCTCCTTTTGCCTCCTTTCCTGACATGGCTGTCCTTTCAGGGTTGACGTGAAACCCACACAGTCCATCCCTTACTGCCCTCTAGGTGCTGTGCCTGATCAGAGAAATGGTCTACCAAGCAATTGTTTCTGCAGACACAATAGATTCATTTAATGTATTTATCTCAAGAAGCAAATGATCCCTTGGGTTTGGAGAGAGATATGGAAGGGACTGGACACAGGGTGGGGTGGCAGAGGGTGCAGGGCAGAGGTACAGAGGAGGCACGCAGCCTCTCCCCAGGAGGGCGCAGGGTGGAAAACACGCTTTCGGTACTCGACACTCGCAGTGTTGGCTAGGATGAGGTGTGAGAAGCAGATGGCCACACGTCACTCTGGTTAGAGAAGTGAAATGTTTCAGCCCGCATCAGGTCTTGACTATCAGGTGTGAGAGTCCCTCCAGGCCCGGCGGTAAGGCCTGTGGTTGCGCTGGAGTCTTCATCTGAAACTGGAGCTTGGTGCCGCCGTTTCTGACCCTTCTCTTCATCCGTGAATCTCACCCGTTCTTAGGAGCCCCAGCCCACTGGCTCCCCAGGAAAGGGACGGCTGGGCTTTCTGGCCTTTGCCTGGCTTGGTGGGGTGGTCTTGTTGAGGGGTTAGGGCTCAGGTGGGCAGCTGCCTCTTTGTTCGCTGTCCTCTAGCCCCCGTGTTTCCGGAAGCGTGCTAAATAATGGGGTGGGGGTTGCCTTACTGCTTCCATCATCCTCCATCCACTCTCCTTTCATCTCAGCTGGGGGCCCAAAGCATTATTTAAAGAATGAGCGTGCAGCACGCAACCCACAGAAGGGGCTCATTTGGGCCTTCTCATCAGAGCAGGGTGTCCACAGGTGCTTTCAGGACTCAGGGCCTCTGCACACCATCCTGTGTGTTTGCAATACTTTATGATTTTCTAGCCGTACGTAACTGGTTATTGATGGTGCACTGAAAAATCGGGACTGAGTCCCACCTTCTCTTCATGACCATCTAAACATCTTTAAAAGTGTATCAAATGGCGTTCCCTTTTTAACTAATATACAATTGAGACGCTAATTTTAGTCAGTTAAATTTTGTTCCTCCAGTAGAGTCACCGGTAAAAAGGCGGACGCCATCATTTTTCCTGAGAGGGTGCAGGTGCCGTGTGGTGGGTTCCTGCACCCTCTCTTTGAGGCACCCCATTGCTTCCTCGGCAGCTGGTAGCTAGTTTCACGTTGGCTGCCACTCTCAGTGGGGACACGCAGGAGGAGAGGCTGTTTGCGCAGGTCTACTTTTCACTCACCATAACGAGTGGATTAAAGAATGAATCAATGAATGAATGCTAAGTGGACAAATGGATGCAGGAATTTGGTTCTGCTTCATGATCTGCACAACAAAACCTTTAAGTAGGACTTGGCTGTTGCTTCTGTGCTGGGGATTCAGCAAAACCTGCTGCTAGACAGGCATCTTTATGTCTAAAAACTGGAGAGGATCTGAGGCCGTTACATTATTATTGCAAGAATTGAAGGCAGAATTCCGGGAATGTGTTTTTCCCTGGTTGGTCGGATGTTTCCCGGTGGTGAGGACACAGGAGCCCAGTTTCTCTCCTCGCCCTCGGTCCCCGGAGAAGCTGCTGTGAGTAGCCGGTGGGTCTCTGTTCCTTTCATTTCCAATATCCCCTGGGTTTGGACCAGAACATTTACAAGGACATGTGGAGTCAACTCCAGTTATCTCTGTGTGCCTTGCGTTGTTTTGATAAAGGATGTGTAGCATAAGACTTTAGTTTGCAAATAACTTACAAGAGGAAACCTTAACTGCCTGCTGAGCAGCCTTGCGACAGTCACTGGGGTCACCTTGCCACCACCGCACAACCAAAATGCTGCCCAATAGGACGCAGCACTTTACTTGCTGCTTTTTGAAAAATAATGGAAAAATAACCTGAGCGTCCTTTCAGGAATCCAATCTCCATCGGATTCGTCTCCGGGGAATTTAACTAGACAGCTACAACACTGTGTGGACTTTGGTTTCCATACAGAGAAAATCTTGGTCAATTTAGACATGTCAACTTGGATTTATACTTTTAATGGGAAAAACAGTCTCTGCAGGAAGATGACATTTGCCTCCTATTCTGAGAAAATGACCGATTTTGCATGATCATGCTCCTATGTTGTTGCTCAACGATAGCTGGAATAAATCAGCTAAAGTGACATTGGCTGTTTGCAAGGATTAGAAATTAGGTTTCTGGAAAACATCCTTTGGTCATTTATATTCAGGATATTTCAGACGTCTCTGATACTCCTTTTTTTCCCTAAGCCGTGATAGAGCTAACAGTACTTACTATGGTATAGTTACGTTCATACAAACTTTGCTCAATACTAACAGTGTGTCTTTTAAGCATCGAAGTCATCACCGGTTGTAGTTATTCTATCCTTTTCTGCATATTCTCGAAGTGGTGGTGGCCCTGTTTTCTGTGTCTGTGTTTTGGAGGGATAGGGCTGGTTGAGTGTTGCTGATGAATGGTCTAGAAGACTGGCTGGTCCAAACCTGAGACAAGGAAGAGCTCCTCACTGACACTGGAAACAACTGGAACTGCTTTCAATGAGATGCCCACACATGGTTTATGCTATGATTTTAAATATGCCTGGAAGAAAAAGAAAAATATTTATTTTTCCCACTTAAATATTTATTTTTCCATTTAAATGGAAGCATTTAAAAGTAGGCCTCAGGCCACCGGAAGGACTTTTGGGAAAACAAGTGGCATCCACAGCTGCAGGGAAAGAGCTTAGTCTGAGAGCGGGCATTACGGAATGTGTGGGCCGACCACAGAGAGACCAAAGCCTGACTGGCATTCAGGAGGTCACACGGGGGTCACTTTTCCTGGACGCCCGTTCCGTTCTATCTTGAAAAGTGATATCTTGTTCATTTGTGTGCTTCCGGAATAATCCCTTTCCTGATTTTATCCCATTATATCCTTCAAGTTCTAGGAGTGAAGAAATCTGTATTTCTCTAGAGTATCACATAGATACACTGCTGTTATCTGAAATGTTGAGAAATAGAATGTCAAGGGTGAGGCAAACAGAAACCACAACTACATACTACTTCGGCACCAACAGGACTTGGAGGGGTGCGGTGGGCTGCTCTCTAGCCAAGGAAAATACAAATATAAGTAAGTACAGGAGTGCACTGTTTTAAATCACATGTACACATGAAAACGTGGCACAACCCCGCCCGGCCTCCCAGCAGCCACACCTTTGCCGTGGAGGGAGGATTTTGTCGTGTGCTGTTCTCCCGTTCCTCCAGTGGGAGCATCTGAGGCTGGTGAAGACTTGGCACGCCAGGAGCCGAGTGGACCTGGGGTCACCCCGATAAAAGCCACCAGGCAGGTCTTCAGCTGTCTGCCTTCTCCTGGAAGTCCGTGTCTGTGTTTCACTGCACAGCTGGTGGGGCAGGGCTGGGTGTTACGTGGACTTCGCCTCACTCCCCACCCACCCGCCCCCTTCTGTGTCCCCTCTGGTGATGTATGAGGGAGGGAGCCATAGTCATGTTCCTGCCAAGGGCTCACCACTGCCCCTTTCCAGATAACGTGGAGCCACCTTACCCAGCAGGTTTTGACCCACGCTCCCTGGGGTGATGGACAGCCGGGTCAGACCCAGGGCCTTTGCTGCCAATGGCGGTGATTCTGTGACCCTTGGTGCTTCAGAGCACCCCTGTGGGCCAGGCGGCAGCTGCCTCCAGCTGAGACTGTATCCTTAGCTTTTCCTCCTTTCTCCACTCCCCTTCCCTTTCCTGACCCATCCCATTTCAGGCCCTAAATCCCAAGGAAGAGAAACAACTAAGAGAAGGCATGTATACTCCGGGTCAAATCATTTTGCCCTTGTTCTTGTTTTGTGAGCTTGCGGTTCTGTGCCACAAGGTAACTGCATGGGTGCAGTGTGCCCGTGAGCCACGGGCCTACTCACAGAACCCTCAAGCTGCTAATGCTTCTTGACAATGAGTAATACTTCCAGGGTTTTATATCTGTGAATTTTCTAAGGTCAAGTATAAATTTGGGATTAGACACTTGTTCCAGATGTTCACGGCATAGTGGAGGGAGCACTGGACATAGAGGCAGGCTACATCCCTCTAGGCAGCTGGGCTACCCTGAAAGCCTCTCTGTGTCTCCCGTCTCAATTGCTGTGTGCCCACAATGAATGAGTTACATGGAAAAGCTCTAAAATGCCCTGTACTTCTACAGTTCTACCATGTGTCAAGTAACCGTGTACTGTCAGAGACACTCGCGCAGAAATCGAACTGTGCGTACACATCCGTCTCCTCTCTTTCACTGTGTGCATGTAAGGGTCTGAGTGTGTTTATGTGTAAATATGAAAGGGAAAGGCTAGCAGAGTGTAAACTAAAATGTTAACTGCCGTTATTATAAGAAACAGGATTATTATTTAAACTATGATTTAAATTTCCACCTGTATACTGGATCTTCCAAATGTTACACAATCTGGAATCATCACTAGTATTATCAGGAAAAGTAGAACTTATTTAGAAGTAATATTCTGCTCTTTTTTTAGAGTATAAATACCCATGTTGAAACATGTGCAAAAATCAAATGCCTTGGTAATTAACATCCACTGGAGAAATGGGCACAGAGAGCTTGCGGTAGTGCCTGTGGGTCTTGCAACAGTACGTTGTGGAACAGTGCTTTTTCCAAATACCGTTCTGTCTCTGCTCATGTTGGTAATTCTCTCATTTCCACTGGACAACAATGCAAGCTGCACTTCCCAGAAGAGGCAGGAAGAGAAGTGAGTTACAGAAAGGAAGGAGAGAATTGTGTGTTGTGAAAAAAGTGGAAAACCAAGGAAGAAGAAGACGGTTATCCAATGCTCCTGGAGGGGAGTCCTCCCCCAAGGGAGGAGAGGGCAAGTGCCCAGATTCCACTGATGTCATCTTGTCTGCAAAACAAAACCTTCTGCAGTTTGGACCTTTCTCTGTATCTTCAGTGCCATCTACAGAGAGACAGATAATCAAATAGGGGTATTGCTTCCCGTTGGTAAGATGTGCATTCGGTGTGACCGGGAACTGTTCTGGAACATTATCAAGAGGTTATGACCATATGCCAAGTTGAGAATGTCTGTTTTCATCATTCAGAGGGACTGTGACCACATAGAACCTTCCATTATGCCGGGCTTCCCTTCTCTGTGCAATCTGACTGCACCCCACAGGATGAGTGAAACGCATTGAAGAATCTTGTGAATATAAGTTTCACATCAATAAAATTTCTTCTCTTGCACCTGTAAGAATGAAATTAGGCTTGTCACCAATATTTGGAAGAATATTTGGTCAGTTCATATTTTTGCCCTTTTTGTTTTAGAGATTGAAGTAGAGGATTTGATGAAATGTTAAGGTTTATGACAATTTGTATAAATGAAAAACCTGGAAGGTATTTCTTTTTGGCCCTGAGCAAGCAGTGACCCTAAATGCACTTGGGAAGCCAGAAATGGAGTGCACTGGTAGGGTGATTTATTCAGAAAATAGGAATCTTGGAAATAAATCACTAAAGTAAGTGTTTCAGGGATGGATGGTCACATCTTACTCTGAGTTTAGAAAATGAGAACTACCCAATTCACTCCTTTGTGTACAAAGGTAGCCCCTCAGAGCCTCCCCATGGCTGGCTGAACCCAGCTCCGCTTTGCAGGTGCAGATGGGACCGCAAGGTCCTCTCAAGCCTAAGGACCTCCTGAAATGCTGGGAGAACCTGCTTGGCGGCTGCTTTCTAATCCCCGGTTCATCTCAATAACTAGGAGGAAGTCTGAGCTTGCATTCAGCGTCTGTGTTGCTTTTCAAAACCTGGGCTCCCTCGTATCCAAGGCAACCATTTAGAGGAGAGAGAATGCAAAGTGGGAGGTGTCCTGTGTGTTTAAGTCACAACCCCTGGTCCCTGGGTAGTAACTGTTGATATTGTCATTTTGACCCTTTGGGGCCAAAGCTACCAGGAGCCAGTGGTGTTTGGTGGCATTGCATGTAGAGGCCAAGGAGGGGGCATTTCTAGCCTTTTGCCACTCTACCCCCTTCTCCCTCCCTTCCCTCTGAGTCCAGTCGCCTCTGACAGCACTGATTCGAGGTGAAGCCGGAGGAGGGCCCGTGCTAATGGCACACTCCCTCACATACCTGCCCCACACCTGCTTTGTTGCTTTTGCTGGTAAATGCAGCAATGACACGGCAAACCGGAGTGCTCCCGTTAGGGAAGCCGGTGCACCTGTCCTGATAGAGCTCTCCAGCCTTTCACTACCGTGTCCATAGACGTGACCGCTCTTCCTGACTGGGGTGGTCTGCACACCGCGGGAAGGCCAGCACAGGTGCAGCAGACGCACCTCGCGGCTCTCTCCGGCTGTAGTACAGTGAGACGGGTTTTCACACCTCGCGGCTCTCTCCGGCTGTAGTACAGTGAGACGGGTTTTCACACCTCGCGGCTCTCTCCGGCTGTAGTACAGTGAGACGGGTTTTCTCCCTGAGCGACAAAGCAATATCAGCTGGAGATATGCTGAAGACCTACTTTCTAGAGATGTCAAAATTGTAATGTTTGCAGCCAGATATGGATATTCACTCTGAATTTGGGTTGTTAAGGTATCACCTTCTTAAAGTGTATCTTAAGCTCGAACATTGTGTTCAAGCGTACTAAGACAGCTTTTCTGGGGAGCAGTTATTACTTGATTAGTTGATTACTTTCCTGTTTCACAGTGGTGGGGATAAGAAAAGAACAGTCTCCACAGCTCCTCTCAGGCTGTACCATTCACACAAAGGAAACCTCAGAATCTTCTCCACCCATTGGCCAGCCTTAGGGTCTGGATGATAGATCAGGTCATTTTCTACTAAATCAGGACAGTATTTACGCCGTAAGCAAAGCAACACAAAGAGCTCACCCGATTAGTTAGCGATTGCAGTTCCTACAGCCCTGATTTTCTCATCCCGCCCTTAAAAGCAAGAGCCTTTCACAGTACCCACCTCCAATCATGCTTTCGTATTGACAGCTTCCTCCTGCTCCCGAGGGTCCTGAAGGCTGCATGCTCTCTGTGTGAGTCTTCTCATGGTCTCAAAACTCAAGCCTGCAAAGAAATACATTATTTTTCTTTTCATATTACGAATGGAATTTCTTTCTGTGTCCCCAGTCCACTCGGTAACATTGTGAGGTAGATCAACTCTGTCTTCAGCATCCTACCTCCTTGTCTATGAACACCCTCGTTTTCTTCATCCCTTCATATCCTTTTCTTCATTCCTAACCACCCAGGTATTCATCTTAGTCCTGGATTCTACAGTACACTCAAAATAGCTTCAGATACCACCTCTCTCGGCACATTTCAGCTCACTTCGTATCAGCCTGTAGGATTCATTTTAGTTAGGGTAAGCGAATTGTTGTGACAAATAGACTCCAGAGGGTGCAATGACTCAAACGACACCAGTCCGTTTCTTGTGCAAGTGACTTACTGGGGAAGGAACAGGTCGGGGCAACGTGTCTCCAAGCTGGCGTGAGGAGAAGGCTGACAAGGACTTTGCCTTCCTCAGTCCCTGGCTCCTAAGGCACCCAGTGGTTGTTTCCATGCCACCCACCACAAGGAGGAAGAGGCGTTTGCCAGAGGCACTGGGGGCCAGGCTCAGAAGTGCCACACTTCTGTCTGCCTGTGGACTCACTCAACTGCAAGGCAGCCCAGAAAGTTAATTCCCGGGGGCAGTGTTTCCCTGTGGAGAGGAAAAGGTGGAATTCTGGGATATGGCTGGCCATCCCCACCACAGCCCACCACTCTGGCCAGCAGATAGTCAGGCTGACCCTGTTTTCCAAATGGAGGCCAAGTACATTTACTACCAAACTAGCAACAAACAAACAACAAACAAACAAAAACAAGTTCCTATCCAGTGCTGCATCCAGTTTAGGGTCCGGGATACCTGAGCAGTCTGTTGAGTGTGGGGTGACTTGATATGTCCAGGGATTGAGGACTCCCAGTACCCCCATCCAAATCGTGATAGGGAAGCAGAGGCAGAATCCTCCCCAAAAACTCCCTTCTGGAAAGGGAATAGAAGGGATCCCACAGCCCTCAGGAATGCAGCCTCATGAGATCCCGCCTGGCAGATGTCCTGCAGCGTGTCTGCCTGGAAGCGGAGGGGACCCCTGGTGCCGGCTGTACTTCTGCAGGGTCTTTCTTGTCCCTGGTCCTCCGTGACGTGTGTCAGCAGCATGCCTTGGGGGTGCCACCCCATGTGCCATTTGCTTCTGCTTCACAGTGGCTGTGTCCAAGGCAGATGAAACAAGAAGCCTGGCTTAAAGATGACATCTTCACCTGGTCATTAATGAAGTGCTGCCACCAGCTTCGACTGGGACTTCTCAACAGGCTTTTGTAGCTTGACGTCCTTTATAATTCTGCCTCCTATCATGTAGCTTCAGATGCACATTCCTGGATTCCCTTTTGTTCTACTGTTTATTTCTGCTTTTGCACAAATCCATGTTTGACTGAGCTCACCTTGTGAACGGGTTAGCTATTGCTATTTAATAATGTCACCACAAACTCAGTGGCTAAGATAACACACATGGATTAACTCATATATTCCAAGGGATAGGAGTCCAGGCTTGGCTTGGCTGGGCCCTCTGCAGGGTGGAGATCAGGCTCTCAGCCTCAGCTGGGTTTCCATCTGAAGGCTCAACCGAGGAAGGACCACTGCTAAGCCCTCGTGGTGGTTGTTCACATGCATTTCCTCACATCAACAGATGGCCTTGGTTTCTGTATTAGTTCGTTTTCATGTTGCTGATAAAGCCGGGGCAATTTACAAAAGAAAGTAGTTTAATTGGACTTACAGTTCCACGTGGCTAGGGAAGCCTCACAATCATGGTGGAAGGCAAGGAGGAGCCAGTCCCACCTTACGTGGATGGCAGCAGGCAAAGAGAGAATGAGGAGGACACAAAAGGGGAAGCCCTAATAAAGCCATCAGATCTCTTGAGACTTAATCCACTACCAGGAGAACAGTATTGAGGAAGCCGCCCCCATGGTTCAGTTATCTGCCACTGGGTCCCTCCCATGACACGGGGGAATTATGGAAGTACAATTCACGAGAGATCTGGGTGAGGACACAGAGCCAAACCATATCAGTTTCCTACTGACTGTTGGCCAGAGATGACCACGTGGGCTTTTCTAACAAGGCCGAGTTTCCTCAGAGCCAGCAAGAGAGAGAGTGTTCCAGCAAGGTGGATGTCACAGTCACAATCACAGGAGTGGCCTGTGGCCACTTCCTGCTGTGCTGCTGGCTAGAAGCATGTCTCACACGCTGCCCACGCTCAGTGCAAGGGACAAGAATCCAAGCTCGGCGTGGCTGGGCCCTCTGCAAGCCAAGCTTGGACTCTTGTCCCTTGCTCAGAGGATGGGACTGCCCAAGGGCTTGAGTACCAGGAGGTGGCTCTAATTTCAGCCCATCCCGGAACCTTTATCAAGAACCTACTGTGTGTGAATATATTCCACAGCATTTACTTTTTTTTTTTTTTTTTTTTTAATTGAGACGGAGTCTTGCTCTGTCGCCCAGGCTGGAGTGCAGTGGCTGGATCTCAGCTCACTGCAAGCTCCGTCTCCCGGGTTCACGCCATTCTCCTGCCTCAGCCTCCCAAGTAGCTGGGGTTACAGGCGCCCACCACCACGCCCGGCTAATTTTTTGTATTTTGAGTAGAGACGGGGTTTCCCTGTGTTAGCCAGGATGGCCTCGATCCCCTGACCTCGTGATCCGCCCGCCTTGGCCTCCCAAAGTGCTGGGATTACAGATGTGAGCCACCACGCCCGGCCGGCCTGGGGGTCAACTCGCGGATTTTTACAAGATTGAAGCAACTATTGTTATCCTCACCTCACAAATAATAAAATTGAAGTTCAGATCCATTAGTGTCTGACACTAACTGGTGTAGTGGGTGTTCAAATGTAGGATTTAGCGTAACGCATCAGGAGTGTGTGTGTAGGGACTGAATGGATGGCACAGGTGGAAAGCAAATAGAAGGAGAAAGGAAATGTTGGGGTTGGTTTTTAAAGAGTTTGGACATGACACGGAGGCTTTATTTCAAAGTTCCTGGAGGAGCCACTGTGTCTGAATGACGAGAACGTGTACTCATCTTCATCAGTTTTAAGTAATAGTTGTGGTCAGACCTAACAGCTTACATTCGAAGGTGAGGTTGAAGGACATTTTTGTTGATACTAATATATGAATAAAAGCCAATCCACTTCAAGCAAAATGTGAACACGATTTTCAAAAACAATTTTTTAGCATTTCACTTAGCTATTGGCGATTTTTTTTCTCATCTGTTTAGACTAATATAACTGACTATTAATAATTCTTGAGATTAGGTGAAGATTATTTAACTGAAAGTCTTCCCTCTTTTATTGAGTAAAACATCTCATGGTATTTAGTGGAATAGGTTTATGCTAATTTTAAGGCATACTGAAGCTTTTTTTTTTTTTTTTTTTTTGAGACGGAGTCTCGCTCTGTCACCCAGGCTGGAGTGCAGTGGCCGGATCTCAGCTCACTGCAAGCTCTACCTCCCGGGTTCACGCCATTCTCCTGCCTCAGCCTCCCGAGTAGCTGGGACTACAGGCGCCTGCCACCTCGCCCGGCTAAGTTTTTGTATTTTTAGTAGAGACGGGGTTTCACTGTGTTAGCCAGGATGGTCTCGATCTCCTGACCTCGTGATCCGCCCGTCTCGGCCTCCCAAAGTGCTGGGATTACAGGCTTGAGCCACCGCGCCCGGCCTACTGAAGCTTTTTAAACAAAGACATTTTATTCGCAAATGGTTATGTGTGGAGGCTTTACTTTGGTTTATGCTGTGGTTTCTTGAGGAAGGGAAATGAAATCTTGGTTTATTTTGGCATCCTGGCATCAGGGATGGTGCCTACCACATTGTGGGAGCTCAGTGCTGGACTGTGCAATGAATAAGTTATAAAATTTATCCTCAATCTAGTGTAAAAGTGAAGGCAAACCCTAGAGCTGAAGGTTTTGTGCAGTCGACAGAGAACTCTTTCCATATTGTTTGTATAAGAAATTCATTCTGCCCTCTGATTAATTCATCCTGAAAGAGTCAATCCAAAACCCAGAAAGCAAGCTAGAGGAGATGTTCAAAGTCATATCATTTAGACCATTTAAAAAAATCCATGTCACAAGGCAATATGAGTTTTGCACTTCAGAGGGTGCATAAGTCATTTTGCTGAGGAAGAGGTGGATTTTCTACGGAGGTATCAGGGTGGCTCCCTGGTGGGGGTGATATCTGTGCTTGAAGGACAAGTCCTCTGTCAGATCATGAGGAGTGTGAAGGATTCCAGTCCAGGGGGAACCCAGTGTAAAGGTCCTGATTTAAGGAACTGTCATCCACATGCTATATGTGTGTTCTACCATGTGCTGGTCCTTTCCGCAATGAGAGTCATGGAGCGGAAGTGCTGCTAGTGTTCGCGCAGCACGTGAGTTTCTGTGAGTCCCTGCACTGAGGGTTGCAGAGTCATTTTGGGGGCTTCCTCACAGTCTTGAGCTTGCAGGTGTTTGGCGCTGTGTGTTCATCTTGTAGACTGATGCATTCTTTTCTGTCATCAGTGGTTTCAGCAAGAGCCCTGGCACCAAGCACTTTGTTCTCACTGGTTGACAGAATGACAGGTCTAGACCTTCTCCCTGTCCTTTGGCAGGTGGAAAGTGATGTCCCCCAAAACATCCATGCCAAGTCCCTAAGCTGCAGCAGCTGACACATTGATAAAAGAGCCTTTGCTGATGAGATTGCGCCAACTGTCTTTTTTTTTTTTTTTTGAGATGGAGTCTCGCTCTGTTGCCCAGGCTGGAGTGCAACGGTGTGATCTCGGCTCACTGCAACCTCCGCCTCCTGGGTTCAAGCGATTCTCCTGCCTCAGCCTCCCGAGTAGCTGGGACTTTAGGTGCCCACCACCATGCCCAGCTAATTTTTTTGTATTTTTAGTACAGATGGGTTTTCACCATGTTGGCCAGGATGATCTCCATCTCCTGACCTCATGATCCACCCGCCTCAGCCTCCCAAAGTGTTGAGATTACAGGCGTGAGCCACCGCGCCTGGTGAGCCAACTGTCTCAAGATCATCCTGGAATTTCCAGGTGGGCCCTAATCCAATGATGCGTGTGCTTAGGAGGGAGGTAGAGGGAGGTGGACAGAAGAGAAGATGAGGCAGGGCACGGAGTGACGTGGCCACAAGTCAGCGGATGCCAGTGGCCGTCAGAAGCTGGAAGAATGAGGAAGGATTCTGCCCCAGAGCTCAGGAGGGAGTGTGGCCCCGCCAGCACTTTGATTTAGGACTTCTGGTGTCCAGAGCTGTGAGAGAAAAACATTGTGTTGCTTTTACCCACCACGTTTGTGGTATTTTGCCATGGCAGCCACAGGAAGCTAATCTATCTTCCTTAGGAAAAGTGAAGACGTTGGTTTCTGAGCATTCAGGTGACCTGCCCCAACCCAAGGCTGCCCTCTGATGATCCCTCAATAGCCTTTGAGTTTGGATTCTGTAATGCTGCCAAAGTTTCACGCTTGACCTGTTGGTCTTCCTCTGCAGTTTTCCAGAACAGACCACACAGTGAGGCCAAGCCATGGGCAGTCTTGGCAAGATAGTGGCTGGATGTTCGTGGAGGAGAGAGTTTTTAGGGAGCACCCTGCATGCCTGGCCTCTCTGAGGATCACTGTGTTGCAGCGCGTTTGTGGTTATGTTTCATGAGCAGAGCAGTTCCAGCCGTGCTTGCCTGTCTCTGTTTCATACAGACTTTCCTCAGATGACAATTAGGGTTACCAGGTCCTCACGCACCCGGGGTTTGTGAACCACACACCGGCTTGCTAGGATCCTTCCAACCAGCTGCATTTTCCAGAGCAGCTGGACTCTTATTCTTTCTCTCTCTCTTTTTTTTTTTTTTTTCTGTTCTGTTCTATTCTGGGGTGCATTATCTTTAGAAATGCCAAGACAAATGGAGACTAATTTGCAAATGCCCCTTATGGCTTAATTGATTGCTTTCTGTGCTGACCTTTGTGGGTAAAAGGCAGCCAGCAGGAAAGGGAACATCTTCCCCAGACCCCGTGCGAGCCTTCTTCCCCATCACTCTGTCGATTTCCAGAATGTTTTGAGAAAATTGGGTAAAGATGAAAGCAACCATTTTTTGAGATGGCAAGTTATTTGCCAGGTTTTGTAACGCTCCCCTGATCTCTCTCCTCGTGTTCAGCTGCGGATTACTCTGGAAATGAATGGAAGGACTTTTTTCTCTCTTGTCCTAAACAGTATTTAAGGCTGAGTCCTACAAGGGCTGAAAAGTTAGCACTAAGATTGGGCCACTGTGGAGGGCGGTTCTGAGCATCACATCCCAGCGAATATCAGGGGAGGTGCTGTGCACCCCAGCCACGCCGCAGCCTCCCCGCCAGCGGTTCCGGGGAGGTGGCTTCAGGTTCTGGAACACGTGCCGTGTTTCTGTTTCCCTGGCACCCCCCGTGATGGTGGGCACACAGACCGGGCTTTTCTTGCGTGATGGCCAGTGTTATGTGTCAGCTTCACTGGGCCATGGAGTGCCGGATAGTTGGTCAAATGTTATTCCAGAGGTGTTCGTGAGGGTGTTTTTTTATGAGATTAACATTGGAGTCAGTAGACGAGGCTTCCCCAGTGTGAGTGGACTTCATTTGATCTGTTGAAGGGCCGGATGGAAAAGTGAAAGGCTGACCTCCTCCTAACAACACTGTCGGTCGGATGCCAGCTTTATAACTGTGTGAGCCAGTTCCTTCCAATGAATCTCTCTTTATCAACATCCTTTTGGTTCCATTTCTTTGGGCGACCTTAATACACCTTGTTTTACTTTATTATTTGGGGTTTTGATCACTTACTTCTTTTTTGTTTTCTTTTTTTTTTTTAGACGGAGTCTTGTTCTGTCACCCAGGCCGGAGTGCAGTGGCACGATCTCGGCTCACTGCAAGCTCCGCCTCCCAGGTTCACGCCATTCTCCTGCCTCAGCCTCCTGAGTAGCTGGGACCACAGGCGCCCGCCACCACCCCCAGCTATTTTTTTTGTATATTTAGTAGAGACGGGTTTTCACGGTGTTAGCCAGGATAGTCTCGATCTCCTGACCTCCTGATCCGCCTGCCTTGGCCTCCCAAAGTGCTGGGATGACAGGCTTGAGCCACTGCTCCCGGCCAATCAGTTACTGCTAACTTTGAAAACCCAAGTTTTTAGCTCTTCTATATGCTATGGAAAAATTTGTTTTTGGGAAAGGAAAAACATGCCTTAACCACAGCATGTCAGGAAGCCTGTAGATGTCAGATGAAAGTGCAGTAGAGAAATGGAAACATACGCCGGACACAGGGTACTGAGGCTATGAGAGGGAAGCACCTCTTTGTAGATGTAACGCCAGCTCTCACTGGTCACCACCCAGGGGCTCCTTGTCTGTAAAGAGGGGATAATAAGAGTGTCTTCTTGACTCCTTTGTTTTCAGGATGAAAGGAGACCGTGCTTGAAGTGTCTTTTGCATGAGGACCATATTAAGGGCTCAATAAACATTGGCTGGCCAGTAAAGTGGTCAGTGTTGGGTTGGAGGCTGTCCGCCTGCCATGCATATCCTTCCTGGAACCTCAGAATGTGACCTTATTTGGAAATAGGGTCATTGCAGATGTACTTACTTGAGATGAGGTCACATAGGACTAGTAGGGTGAGGCCTTAATCCACTTTAACTCCTCTTATAAGAAGAGAAGAGATAGAGAAAAACATCCAGGGTAGAAGGACTCATGTCCATGGGGGCAGAGACTGGAGTGATGCATCTGTGGGCCAAGAAGTGCAAGGATTGCTGGCAACATCAGAAGCTGAGAGAAAGCACAGAACTGTTTCCCCCAGATCCTGCAGAAAGAACATGGCCCAGCTGATGACTTGTTTTGGACTGCAGGTGTGGCCGGGTGTGAGCAAGGCTGCGGCACCTCGGAAGACATGTACAGTGCTCAGGGAGGCTTCATGAATATCCCTAATCAAAGAGCCAGGAGTTGCTAAAGGAGCCTGCATATGTAAAGAGTAGAGAAGCAACAAGATAGTGCCAGAGAAAGGCAAATAATTTTGTTTTTATACCATATTGAGGAACTTTTGGAAGTCAGAATACTTTTAAAAATTAAGTATAATAGGATTTAAAGGACAACAGGGCAGGGAAGCACACGTGTTTGCAGAAACAGAAGATCATTGTGATTTTGATACAGAAGCCACGAGTAGAGTGAATTTAGAAGATGCCGTGTGGAGTGTGTGTGTTGGGAGTGGGTGAGATTTCACTGCAGGATTGATGTAAGTCTTGGCGAGGGCTAACAATCTATCAAGCGGCTTGGATAAAGGGCCAAATGGAAGTGGAACCGTTTCAAGAACCCTTGAGGGAGTCTGGCAGGAAGCTTGATGTTTCTCAGCAGTGAGACCCAGCCTCGGGGCCTTCTATTCATGGGCAGAATTTAGAAAAATGATAACATTGCCATCACTTTACTATAAAGCAAAGTAAATTGAACATACAGTCTCCAACAAACAGCTCTTAAAAGTGGATCATGCGAACCCCGGACATAGCGTCATTAAGACTTCTAATGGCTAAGGATGAGTTAGCGGAGAATTAAATAAAAATCAACCCTCACTGTCTCAGGTTTGCTTTTCTTTTGATTGTCTTCCTGGAAGAAAGGTACCCTCCCAACATCACTCCCAGCTCACTCAGTATGCAGAGGGGGAGCTTTTGAGGGCTGGCTTCAGGCTAAGCATCATCTCTAGGGATCAGGTGAAATGCCTGCTGGTCTGCCAGTATCCCCAAGAAGCCAAGTTCATTTGGAAGAAAGTCGTCTTCCTAGAGTAGATACGTCCCCTATAAGGTTGCCTCAAGGCTCCCCAAACCACTTCTGTAGCAAGGGGCCATCTTGCTACAGAAATAGTCTAGAAAGTCAGGCATGGTGGCACGCACCTATAGTCCCAGCTACTGGGGAAGCTGAGGCAGGAGGACCACTTGAGCCCAAGAGTTCAAGGCCAGCCTGAACAACATAGCAAGAACCTGTCTCTAATAAGTAAATACACAAATTAAAATAAATTAGCTGAATATGGTGGTGTGTGCCTATAATCCCAACTACTTGGGAGACTGAGGTGGCAGGATCACTTAAGCCCAGGAGTTCAAGTGTGCAGGGAACCCCTCCAGCCTGGGTGACAGAACAAGAGTTCATTTCTAAAAAACCCAAAAACCAGAAAACAAAACATGATTTATAGTCTTTCTGATTAAGCTGGGCATGATGGCTTGCACATGTATTCCCAGCTGTTCAGGAGACCAAGGTGGAAGGATCACTTGAGACTAGGAGTTTGAGACCAGCCTGGGCAACATAGCGAGACCCTGTCTCTAAAAATAAAATGAAATGAAATAAAAAAGTTTTAAAAAAGAAACAGTCCAGGAACACACACTGGATAAAGAGTGATAAGACACTATAAGAGATTTTGCTTATACACAGTGGTCACAGTTACGGCCCTCTGTGTGTCCACATTCTTTTACAGTGTGATTTTCCAGTTTCTCCCATCCAGAGGCAAGTCTCTTTCTGGCCTTGGGACTTGCTTCCAACAAGAGAAGCTGGTACTAGTTAGCCCTCACCAAGCCTGGGAGGCAAAAGGCCTTGTGGTTCCCAGTGACTTGCTTGGAACCCTAACCACCACGGAAAAGAGGCAAGCTAGCCTGCTGGTGGGGGTGGCGGTGGGGAGGGGGATAGAGACCTAGTGGAGAAGAGGCAGGCCACCCCACTCAGGTCCCCTTAGGTGAAATGGTCCCTAACGGGTGGCTGAGGCCACACAGCTGAGTGAGTAGAGCCCATGTTGGCTAAGCCTGGCGCACATCAGCAGGACCACGAGTTGACCTGGAGACTCCTGAGCAGTAATAAATGGTTGTTGCTTTAAGCCAGTGAGTGTTGGTTACAGTAAAAGCTAACAGGTATAGATGCTATCCCCCACAAACAGATAGCTTGCAAATTAGAAAGGTGGGGCCCGGAGGCTATAAGGATGCTAGATGCATACTGATAGAACCTGGGTCTTCTTATTCTCATGTTTTGTTGAGGGCTTCTCCTACTAGATCAGACTGCTTTGGGTTGGGAAACTGATGAATTATAATACATCTTCTGGTAGAATTAGTAGTTTCCTTAACTATTGTATTTTTATTAAACATTCATTTGAAATTTTTTATTCACTCATTGATTCTTGAATAAAGACACATTCATTGATTGAAAAATATGTTTATTGATTGAGGGGTTCTTGGCTGCACAGCTCTGTCTTATCAAAGTGTGGGTGCAGCAGAGGAGACTGGCCCCAAACCGGTGTCAGAGCACGTAGTACGGATCACTGACCTACTCCACGGGCCGGGAGGGAAGGGAGCTGGAGTAAACGCTGAGTGGCAGGCAGGACTGAGACCCCTCCCGTGCCAGTGTGACACCAACAACACGGTCTTGCCAGAGCCGGTGGCTGAGAGCCCGTGGCTGAACCCTGCTGCTGTGGTCGACCCCGCTCCCCAGGAGACATACTGCAGATGCTCATGCCTTTCCCATATGGGTATGACATCGATTTTCAATAGTAAAGAAGGCTCTTGGAGCTATATTTCCAGGTGTGGTAGATCCCTCCAGTGACTATTAACTGGTTACGTTTCACTGAATTGAATTTTAATCCTCAAGAGAGTTCTCTTGGGGTCCCAGAGAGTGCTTCAGTTAGAGTGTTTATCTCAACACATCCTGGTGCATGTTTAGTGGTGAAGCAATGCACACAGTCACATCACATTACAAATAAAATGGTTCGCTGTCATCACGAGAAGCTCTGTGGTCGAGATTCCCTTGCCCGCTTCTCGGGGAGGTGTGTTCAGACACGGCCCTGACCCTGTGGCTGTGTCCTCCCTGGGATGACGGAAGCAGTCCTGTCTGCTGAGTCACAGGGGCAACAAGTGTCAGGCCCCAAAACACTGTGGAAAACCAGGTCACAGTGCATTTGGCCTCTGACCTGAAGAACCATCCAATCAATCACATGAAGCCTCTCTCCTGCTTTATCATGAAAGGGAATGAAGCTGCAGGTGTAATTGTAGAAGAAAGAATCCAGAATGCCACGAACGCATTACCTTGTATTTATCCGGGGGACACATGCGCTTGTATGACATTCATCAGCATTCATAGCTGAATTTTAAACATAAGACAAGAAAACTTCTGCAGGCAAGGTTTCAGATCAGAAAGGTTACGAGAGGAATCATGACACGCAGTGCCCTGCGTTAAATGGAACCTGATTAGAAGGCACTTGGGCAAGGACTGGGTGTGCGTCCCACCCCCACAACTGAAGAAGGATGTTGTGGAGTAAAACCACAGAGTCGTTCCGCAGTTGCAGAACGTGATTGATGTGGAAAGGATAGAGAAAGCAAACTCATTTAGTTTACAGCAGTAGGATAAGAAATGACTGCCAGGAACCACAGATGCCTTTCAAGTCCCCTGCAGTGAGAGCCGCAGTAGACCCTGGCTTGGTGAGTGAAGACCAGCCAGGACAGCAGCAGGAATGTTGATGCCTGTGAGAGCTCTGTTCCCTGAGGGACCTGCTCTCTGTCACTCGTGCCTGCTCTGCCACAAGAGGCGAGCTTCCCTGAACTCCCTGCATCTTGGCTTCTACTACAGAACTCTCAGGACTACGGGTTTTCCCCATTAACCATTTATTTTGTGCTTTATAAAGCCTGTCTGTGTGTCTGTGTAGTGCAGTTTGTTTCATCATTATATTTTATCATATAAAGATCAAACCAGCCTAAACTATATAAAATATATTTTCGAGTTTTTAATGATAACTTACAAGCTCTAGGCTTGTTAGCGTAACACAAATGAGGCAGGGAAAAATAGAGGCAGTTTTATGACTCAAATGATACTTGTGGACAAGCATTAATAAATGCTATATTAACAAAGGCTAAGACCATTTTTTCCTGACTTTCATCAGAAAGGAAGCGGCATCAAAATTTTAGTCATCTGAGCTGACAAATGGCAAAATTTGGATTCCTGAAAAGTAAGAGCTATTGATGTTTATTTTATTTTATTTTTTTGAATTCTGTCACCAAGGCTGGAGTGTAGTGGTGTGATCTCTGCTCACTGCAACCTCCACTACCCGGGTTCAAGCGATTCTCCTGCCTCCGCCTCCCGAGTAGCTGGGATTACAGGCCCACACCACCAAGCCTGGCTAATTTTTATATTTTTAGTAGAGATGGGATTTCACCATGTTAGCCAGGATGGTCTCGATCTCTTGACCTCATGATCTGCCTTCCTCGGCCTCCCAAAAGGCTGGGATTACAGGCGTGAGCCACCGTGCCCAGCCAACTTTTCTATTTTCAATGAATTCTCATGATTTCTAAGTGCATGCAGTTATATGCAAAGGCCAAAACACCAAGGTCTCATGAAGGATGTCAAAATCTACGTATGGATCATTCCTTCCAGAAAGTACACAAAGCCCCAGGTACCATCTGCAGTGTGTGTTCACCATATACGCGGGGCGCGGGTGTTTTAAATATCCATGAGCAGTATTTAAATAAGTGATTGTTTCCCACACTTCTCTTTCTTTCTATTTATTCAATAAGCCTCCTCGTTGACATGCTGTGAAGGTAAGCTGCCACCCTCTCCCTGTCTACATGACCACAGTCCACCTCTGACTTGTCACCACATCATCCACAGCAAAAGTGTGTGCAGGGAAGCCTGGTTTGGTGTCTGGGCTGGGGGCACAGTGGAGAGTCTCAGCCTCAGGCCTCACCCCACCTGAGAACCCTGAGTCCCAGTGGGCTCACGTTTCATCTCATCCAGGCCCCGTCTTGCCTCAGCCTCCATCCTCCAGCTGAACTGCTCAAATAAACTGATGGAATGTTGATTCTTTCATTCCAGACTCAAATACCCATCTTGTCCTTGAGCCTTTCGGGATTGTCCCAGGCGCCTCTGAAATCCTGCCGTTCTGTGTCTCTCTTAGACTTTTGGTTACAACCTCTTTTTAATTTTTCCTTCTGAGTTTTCCAGGCACATTTCTTATTGTTTTAGAAAAGACAAAATTCTTAGTGTCTGTGTCTCCACCTGGCAAGGTGCCTCCGAATGGGAAATGGAGGTTATTCTGCCCTGACCCTCAGCCAGAATGTTGAGATATGATGGAGATTGACTCAGTCTTTAGCCCAAGGTGCTTTTGTAGTGAGACAAATAAGCAAACACTGAGAAGACTGGTCCTGGTGGTACAACAGTGAATGTGAACCTGGGCACTTCAGGCTAGCCTGGGGCTGCATGGCACAAGAGTCAGAGAACCTTCTGGAAAGACGGATCAGTCTTTAACCATTATAGTCAGTAGTTAACTAAGTATGTCTGTTTTAGTCATGGGGACCAAAGAATTAGCAAGTTGGGTACCGTGTAGGAAAACGATCCTCAGCCACATGGAGCAGACTCCACGCTAGTTTCACCTGGATTCAGCAACTGACCACTGACCTCCATCGCTGTGGAAGCCATGAGGCCGGGGTCTCCAGCAGGGTGCCACTCTGTCCGAAGAGCTGCTTCCTGGGCTGCCGCAAACAGATGGGATCAACACGAAATGTGGCTGTCCTTCTGACACTGCGTCGTCTTCATTGTCTGTGTGAGCGCCAGCCCTAGGAGCCACTCCCACAGGCCCTGGGACTTTTACAGTGGTTTAAGGGCCTCTGATCTGAGCAATTCATAGAAGTGACTTTTGGCAGAATTATTCAAGAAGCACTTCAGGTGGCCGGGCGCAGTGGCTCATGCCTGTAATCCCAGCACTTTGGGAGGCTGAGACGGGCGGATCATGAGGTCAGGAGATCGAGACCATCCTGGTTAACACAGTGAAACCCCGTCTCTACTAAATATACAAAAAAAAAATTAGCCGTGTGTGGTGGCAGGCACCTGTTGTCCCAGCTACTTGGGAGGCTGAGGCAGGAGAATGGCATGAACCTGGGAGGCGGAGCTTGCAGTGAGCCGAGATTGCGCCATTGCACTCCAGCCTGGGTGACAGAGAGAGACTCCGTCTCAAAAAAAAAAAAAGCACTTCAGGTTTATTTGATACTCAGCAGGTGCGTGTTTGAATGAGAGCAGCACACACCGTGTAAGAGAGCAAATAAGGATTTCGTTTCAAGGCTGCTGTGAACGGTCATTCTGACACCTGTGTGAGAACCCGGGAGGAAGTGCTGGGGAGGAGGGGGTCTGACCTCATGGGATGTCACATCTCCAGACTGTAATTTTGTTATCTGTATTTTTTTGCATCATAATAGATCACCTTTCACAGACATAATAGATCAGCTTCAGTTTGATTGATGCAAAATAACCTATAGCACTGGTACACCAGCTATTTCGTAACCATGTGCTATTGATGGTGTCTTCAGCTTTTCTCCAAGCAAATCAGTTGGAAATAAATTTACACAGGCAGCCTTAAATACTTTTAGGAATATTTGTCTGGTATGTGTACCTAGAAATTCAATTGCTGTTTTCAAGGTCTATGCACTTATATTGTATAGTTACTGCAAAATTTCATTTTAAAATTTTGAAAACCGTTGTCTCAAATTACTCCCATCAACAGTGTAGAAGGTTGCTGCTTTCCCTCTGACAATCACTGCCTAACATCCCTTGTTTTAACTTAAAAATTGATAATCTGGTGATCAGTCACAAACTTTTTTTTGTTTATGACCTATGACAGGGAGAAATTGAATGAAACAACACAGGCCTGCATTGGAGGGAGGTAGCCGCAAGGTTCAGTTAATTTAAAAATATTAAAATGCTAATTTTAAAATACTATAAAAGTTGTTCAGCTTTTTTCTCCCTAGCATATTATTTTGGTATATTGAAATCCTTCCGATGATCTGCAAATCTACGATGATCATCTGTGCTGTTTGGATATGTCCTGCTTTTAGATTCAGAATAGTGACCCGTGTACTTTATGGTAACTAACATTTTAAACATTGCATTGAAGAACTTGAAACCAACTCCAAATTTGCGTTATACATGGCAGAGCTCAACGTAAGAACTTCCTGTTTTATCAGCTTCTAAACTTTCCTTGGTTTTTAAGATTAAATACTACATACAGTTTAACAAAATTGAACCTTTTGGAGTTTCGACATTTTTTTTTTTTTTGTAAAGGACATGGAGTAGAGGGAGTAAGGAGTCAGATAAATGAATATTTGTGGATCCGACATGCCAGGCAACAGTTCATAAAGTATTCCCTAGGAGCAGGAGGTGGAGGGTCCTCATGTGTGAGGAGCCCGTTCCTGCTGGGGACTCTGCCGGTCAGAGTTCTGCGCGTTTACAAAGGCAGCATTGGTCACGGGAGAGGTGCAGTTCCAGGTCCCTGTCTGTGTCACTCGGGCACGCCACTGAGCTTAGACTGGGAACCCCAGCTTTATCTCTGAAAATGAGGGCTGTCGTTACTACCCTGCCTTCCCTGCCAGCATGTATTGAAAATCCACACTAGGTATGACAGCACTTTTCAAATTGGAAAGTCCTATACGATGGAAAGTTGTCCAAACTGTAATTAATGTCAACATGGAAAGAAAATCGAACAAAAATGAAGTTATTGTATTGAAAAGCTTTATAACATATACATTTAGGTTAGTTCCACACTCATTTTTTCAATGGTTTATTTGAATTGCTGTTTCTTAGGTAAAGCATGCAGAAAACATTTGGGTTTGTCTGGATTTGATTTATTTCTGTCAGATTGAAAATGTCTTGTTTGTAGCGGTTTCTGGTGGGGAGAGTTTTGAGCTCTGGAGGCTGTCTCTGAGATGCTGTCCTGGCTTCTCCAAGGCCTGCTGGGTGAAGCACTTGCCTTCAGGTCGTGCCTGTGGGCCACTGTGTCTGTGGTGCTGTCCATAGCTGGGTGCAGGCCAAGGGCAGGGACAGGGAAAGGAACCTCTCCGGGGAGGCCGGACCTCCGTTTCCAGAAAGTGTCTGCAGGCCAAAGAAAACACGCAGTGCCCAAATCACATCTTTGGGTTATTGCTTCATGAGCTGTCACGGTAACACATTGCACGGGGCCAGCCCCTGTGCTTGGCTCGAGTGACTGAGAGATGGGTGATGTGACCTGGGAGGCCCCTTCCAGTCTGTGTTTTCAGCAGTGAGGGAGTTTGAGCTGATTGAAACTACACTTGACATCGGGCGAGGCTGCTGCTCAGTGAGGTGCAGCGGGCATGTCTGTGCCACGCCAGGGCATGGAGCCTTGACCTCTGGGGACGGGAGGTGCCATGGGGCCGGGGCAAGGGCCTGAGTGGAATCCTGGCCTGCACACTTCACTCCGGGTCCAGAGTTCGTGTTCTTCTGAGCTCTGCAGGACGAGTGACTCGCTGAGCATTTATTGACAGGCTACTTGTGTCAGACCACCTGGGGGTGCTGGCCGCAGAGCCGTTCACAGAACAGTATCTGTGCACTCACAGAGTTGACACTTGAACGTGTGGGCCAAGATGACTTTGAAAAAGGACATGTAAACATGCCACGTGGTGCTAAAGTCTTTGTGGAAAAGTAAAGCAGGAAAAGGAAATGAGGGCCTGAGGTGTGTGCCTGTCAGGGTGAACGTGTGTATGCATGTGAGTGTGTGAGATTGTGCTGTGCATGCGTCTGTGTGTGCATATGTGGTGTGCTGTGGAGAGTGTGTATGTGTGTGGGTGTGTACATGTATGTGTGTGGTGTGTACATGTACTTGTGCTTGTGGTGTGCTGTAGTGTGGCGTGTGTATATGTAGGTACATGTGTGTATGGATGTGTGATGTGTGTATATATGTGTGTGATTATGTGGTGTGTGTGCATGTGTATGTCAGTGTATGTGTGGGTTATACATGCATGTATGTGTATAATGTGTTGTGGAATGTGTGTGTGTGTGAATGAGTGCGTGTGAGAGTGTGTGCAGTGTGCCGTGGAGTGCATGTGTGTGTATGTGTGTGGGGTGCTGTGGAGTGTGTGCATGTGTATATGTTTGTGTGTAATGTGTGGGGGGTGTGTGTGGTGTGTTGGGTGTGTGTGCATGTGTGAGTGTGATGTGCTATGGTGTGTATGTGTGATGTGCTGTGGTGTGCTGTGGAGTGTGTGTGTGCATGTGCGTGTGAGAGGTGCCATGGTTGTGTGCATGTTTATATAAGTGTGTGTGTTATGCTGTGTATATGTGTGTGATATGCTGTGTATATGTGATGTGTGTGTGCATGTGTATATGTGTGTGTGTTATGCTGTGTATATAAGTGTGTGATATGCTGTGTATATGTGATGTGTGTGCATGTGTATGTGCATGGTGTGCTGCAGTGTATGTGTGTGTGTGATGTGCCGTGGTTGTGTGTGCATGTGTATGTGTGTGTGGGTGTGATATGCTGTGTATACAAGTGTGTGTGTATATGCTGTGTATATGTGATATGTGTGTGCATGTGTATATAAGTGTGTGTGGGTGTGATATGCTGTGTATATGTGATGTGTGTGTGTGGTGTGCTGCAGTGTATGTGTGTGAGATGTGCCGTGGTTGTGTGTGCACGCATGTGTGTGGAGAGGCCTGAAGCAGCCGAGGCCGTGGGAGGGTCTGGAGAGGCAGCCTTGCCGCGGGCGTGCGTTTCTTAGACGGGGCGCGGTGCGTTCTGGGAGCGCTGGGGGCGGGGCGGCGCGGGGGCTGACGGGAGATGGGGAGCGGCAGCAGTGGGAGGTGGTGGCTGAAGCTGGGGTCCTGGTTCAGGCGCCTGGAGGGCCGGGGGAAGCCCTAGGAGAGGGAAAGGGTGCGCTCTTCAGAGGCAGACGCTGGTGGGAGGCAGGGCTGGGGGCCTTCCTCTGGCGGGGGCCGCGTGCGGGGCAGGCTGGGGGTGACCGCGGCCTGTGTGAGGGCCTCACGCCGCTGTGAAGAACTGACACGGGACAACCGACGCGGGAAAGGGGTTTCGTTGGCTCCCAGCGCGCAGGCCGGACAGCCTGACTGGGAGGCCTCGGGAAACTCCGTCGTGGCGGAAAAAGGCGGTCACGTGGCGGGAGAGCGCGAGCCCCGGAGAAGGTAAACAACCGAGAACTCACTGTGGAGAGCGGCGTGAGGGGGGGGAAACCGCCGCCACGATCCAGGCACCTCCCACCCGGCCCCTGGCAGTTTGGGTGTGGGTGAGATTTGGGTGGGGACCCGGAGCCAAGCCCTGTGAGTGCCGGACGCGGCCGGGCTGCACTTTTCCGTGGAGGACTCTGAGGGCAGACGGGGTGAGCCGTGGGGGGGGCGCACGGGGAGAATCACAGCCTTGGCTGGGGTGGAGGGGAGCGGGGCTGTGCCGGGTCCAGGGCAGCGAAGCCGGATGAACACGGGAGAGTCTGGGGGTCTCAGGCTGGCTGGTGCCGGGCTCTGGAGCCCCGAGCAGGGCGTCTGAGAGCAGAATGTCGGTTCTCAAGGCCTGGGCAATGACCAGGAGCAAGGCACATCCTCGGGAAGATAAGAGCGGGGGCCATAGGGCAGGAAGGAGCCTGGAAGGACCAGACTTGTGGGTGCAAAGAACGGACAGGAAGCAGGGCCTTGGGGTCAGGAGGAGCCGCAGGGAAGGCGGAACGGTGGCCAAGCGTTGGGGAATCAGCTGCGGAACCCACAGAGCGCGAGATTCCCTTGGATTGGAGAGGGCAGCCCGTCTGCAGGCAACCGGGAAAAGCGAGGTGGATGTGCTGCCTGCAGTCCCTATGGTATAGACACTTTGGGAAGAGGGTGCAGGCTGCTGTGTCCTCTGTAGGGAGCACACCAGAGGCTTCTTGTCCACATTCTGAGTCTAGTCTCTAGGGCAGCCTGGCATTAGCATGGTTCAGTCACCTCCCCAGGTGACTCTAGGGTACAGCCGGGGTCCATAGTCCTGGAACTAGACTCAGAGTTGAAGGCAGTTCCGAGACATGTGTTTGCACAGGACTCTACCGTATGTGACCGTAGTAGCAGCCCCTGCCAGGCCTCAGGGTGGGAGGGGGAGAGAGGCTCTTGGATTGGAGACCCCCGAGGGTAGGGCACAGTGGCAGATCATGCAAGAAGGCTGTGGACATGTGGAGGGAGGACATCTTGCCAGGAGGGCAAACACTTGTCTGCTTTCTGTCTCTGTGCATTTGTTCGTTCTGAATATTGCATGTGAATGAAATCCTATGCCATGTGGCTTCCCTCTTGTGACTGGCTTCTTTCACTCAGCATCATATTCTCAAGGATCATCCATGCTGTACCCCGTGTCAGTACTTCATTCCTTTTCATGGCTTAATAGTATTCCACTGTATGGATATGCCACATTGTGTGTGTCCATTCATCTGTTGATGGATGTTTTAGTTGTTTTCACCTTTTGGCCGTTTTAAATAGAACTGCTGTGAACATCAGTGTACAAGTTTTTGTTTGAACACCTGTTTTTTCAGTTCTTTCGTGTATAGACAGGTAGTCCCTGACTTAAGATTTTTTGACTTTACAGTGGAGGGAAAGCACTACACACTCAGTAGAAACCGTGCTTTTGAGTACCCATGTAACCATTCTGTTTTTCACTTTCAATAAATTACATGTGATATTCAACACTTTATTATAAAGTAGGTTTTATGTTAGATTATTTTACCCAACTATAGGCTAATAAAGTGCTCTGAGCATGTTTAAGGTAGGCTAGACTAAGCTATGATGTTTGGTAGGTTAGTTGTATTAAATGCATATTTTGCTTACAGTATTTTCAGCATATGGTGGGTTATCGGTAGGTAACCCCACTGTAAGCTGAGCAGCACCTGCGTTTGGGAGTGGAATTGTGGGTCATATGGGAATTCTATGTTTAACTGATTGAGAGACTGCCAAAGTGTTTTCTATAGCAGCTGCACCATTTTACAGTTCCACCAACAACCCATGAGGGTTCCGATTCCTCCACATCCTCTACAACACTTATTTTATTTTAGTTTCGTGGTCATCCTAGTGGCTGTAGAGGTGGTATGTGATTGTGTTTTTGATTTGCATTTTACTAATGAATCTAGGATGTCTTTCTATTTATTTGTGTTTTAAAAAAAGTTTCAATATTTGATAATTTTCAGTATACAAGACTTGTACTTCTTTGGCTAAAATTATTCCGAAGTATTTTTGACTCTATTGTAAATGAAATAGTTTTCCTACTTTTGCTTATTGCTAGTGTGTTTCCTCTTGCTGGCATATGAAATCGGTGCAACTGATTTTTGATGAGTTGATTTTGTATCCTGCAACACTGCTGAATTTGTCTATTAGCTCTAACTGTGGGTGTGTTCTTCTATTTTCCACATATAAGGGCATATGATATGTAAGCAAAGATAGTTTTATTTCTTCCTTTACAATTTGGGTGCCTTTTACTTATTTTTCTTGCCTGATTGCTCTGGCTGGAACTTCCTGTAAAATGTTGCAAAAGAGGGCATACTTGTCTGGTTCCTGCTCTTAAGGGAGAAAGGGTGCAGTCTTGTCATTGAGTATGATGTCAGCTGCAGATTTCTCATACATACTTTTTATCATGTTGGGGAAGTTCTGTTTCTAGTTTATTGAGTTAATTTTTCATCAACAGATACTGTATTTTGTGAGTTCTTTTTTTGGTATCAATTGAATTGATCATTTTTTTCCTCTTCATTCTGTTAATGTGATGTATTGTATTAACTTTTGTATATTGAATGACTGTTGCGTTTCTGGGATAAATCCCACTTGATCATGACATGTAATCCCTTAAATGCTCCTGGATTCAGTTTGCTAGCATTGTGTTAAAGATTTTTGCATATATATTCATAGGGAATATTGTTCTGTAGTTTTCTTTTCTTGCGATGTCTTTGCCTGGCTTTGTAATGATGACCTCATAGAAAGAGAAGTTTCCTCCTCTCCTATTTTTGGAAGAGTTTGAGAAGGACTGGTGTTGATTCTTCGTTAAATAGTTGGTAGGATTCCCAGAAAAGCTATCTGATCGTGGGCTTTTCTTTGCTAGAAAGTTTTGATCACTGATTCAACCTCGTTGCTTGCTCTAGATCTGTTCAGATTTTCCATTTTCTTTGTGAGTCCGTTCCCTGCATACGTCTTTCCAGGGAAACCCCTGTCAGGTCGAAACCAAGAAATGTGATTCCTTGGGTGTAAGATCCACTCTGCTCTTTCCGGAAATGTCCACGTGGAAACTCGGCCTGCCGTATTCCAGACGGCTGCTGTACTGTGTCGCAGGGCAGAGCTACTACAAGCTGAAGTCCTGCAGTGTTCTCCTGCCCGGTTTCAGTGCCACGCATTCCTTGGTTATAACCCGTGACGGTCTTTCAGCATGCTGGTAAGGTTGATTCTGCCAGCTTTTGTCAAGTTTTCCAGCATTTCTTAGGAGGAACACCTCAGAGGTCCTTGCCTCACCACTGTTGCTGATGTCACACCTATTAAGTAAACTTTTCTTACACACTCGCGGTTTTATGAAACGATACTTCTTTTACTGTGGAGTTTAAAGATTCTCATTATTTTCTTCTCTCACCTGGCCCTCTGATGTCCCATTCACCCCAGGCTTCTGTGTCTGGATCACACCAGCCATGTCCTTCTGTTATGACTTGGTTTACTAGTTTTTGACTTCCTTTCTGACAGAACTGGGGAATCTTTAGGGGGGATGGTCTCCCAGATTTGTGTCTTATAAATAATGTTTCTTTGTGTGTGTGCATTTCCAAATAAATGCAACTGAGGCAGGGCGTGTCTTTCACATTTTATTTCTCTGTTGTCTTATTTTTATGTGTCCATGTTCATCTCTCTGCTCTCCTCTCCCACTGTCTGAGACCTCACTGTGTGGCCCTGCCTGCCTTGGATGGTGGTTTGCTGTCAGGTAGCTGCTGTGTAAGGACCCACAGCACTCACACTTAATGGTTGTTCCTGTGTCTGCAGCAACCAGCGGATGCTCTGGAGGCTCCATGTGGTGCTGTCCCGGGCTGCCGTGCAGCTGACCGTGCTTAATCTCGGGTAATTTAGTGCTGGAGAAAACAACAGGCAGGCCAGCCACTGAAAAATAGATGTGCTTATCAAATACGTGTTTTCTTTGTGTGCAAGTTGAATTACGGAGTTTTCAGAACAGGAAGGGCAGGACCTTTGAGATGACTTGCTCAATGTCTTCGTTTTACAAAATTAGGGAATGAAATTCACAAAAATCCATCAAGCAGCAGTTCTTTCCCTCCCAGGAGAGCATCTCCCCTGCAGCCCCACATAATTGCCAGGATCTCCATCCACACGGTCTTCTCCTTGGGTTTTCACTAGACCTGGTCTGGCAGCTGCGTTTGTAGATTCCTGCATGGCACAGTCAAAGGAAACTGAGAAGGGGCCTCGTTCTCTAATGTGTTTTCCTGGCACACATCCCCAGTCACTGAACCCTACCCCATGGACTCCTCTAGACAGGCAGCCATTGGGATGAGAGAGAAGATCTCCTCTGGAACGGGTGCTCACTCAGAGAGTGCCTGAGCATTGTGTCCCTGGCACCTGGGGCTTGAAGCCAGCGAGGAAAGGAGTGTAAAATGAGAAGGGAACAGACCAATGTCACATGTGGCTGGGTCGGTGAGGTGGAGGCAGGAAAGCTGTGATGAAGTGGAGGGCTGTAGCCAGGCTGATTCAGCCACAGTCTGGCTCTGACACTGTGTGACAGTGGGCAGACCCTCACATGCCCTCCTCCTTGGTTTTCCCGTCTGTGCAATGGTGGTGATGATGATAATAGTCAGGAGTCCTGAGAAAAGCGTATGAAGCACTAAACAGTCCACTGGTGCTCTCTGAGAGTCAACGGTCATGACATTGTAAGTACTATTTGTTATGAGCTGCTAAGCCCTGTGGCTCCCTGCTGGAGTCGAGCACTCTGCTGTTCATGTACACAAGGTCCCGTCCTGAGTGTGCATTCTCTTGACCTCTAATGTTGATCCTCTGTTGGACATACAGAAAGATTATGCATGGTCGTAGTTGTGATGTTTTTGTAAAAAGAAAGGCCCTTAAAATTTTTATTTTTAAAAATTTTAGAAAAATAACGGGCTGGAAAATTTTGGCAACAATATTTGGGCACTCAAGATAGAAACCCAATTTCCAGTGTGGTGGATGCTCTGTAGGTCAAAGAGTGACATAAAGAGCCCCCAAAAAGGAACTTCAGAAGGCATTGACACTATTGCACCTTTTTAAATATCAAGGTCACTTCAGTGTGTAAATGGCTTCATGCCATACTTCATGCTGGGAGGCACACAGCACAGTGGCTCACGGTTTGGTCAGAATACCTGGTTTCAAAGCCAGTGCGATGGGACCCCTTCTCAGCCCCATGACCCTGCACTTAAAAACTAAAGATGGTAATAGCAGTATTAGTCCTCCTGCCGCTGTTCTGACACCTGACGTTGGTTTTATGCGTGCAGATCACATTGCACAGTCTTTGGCACATGGGAGACACACAGTTACCTGTAGTGGCTGTGAGTGTTTACTCCATACAGCCCACAGACCTGTATTAAGCTGGCTGCTTCCACGAGTCCCATCCTGGGTTCTGTGCCAAGGACTCAGTGCCTTTTCCATTTTAGAGTGAAGGCCGCAGCAGTCAAGCCTTCAGAAGCTGCAGGGGTGAGCATTATTTCCTCATTACTCCTTTGGAGACCAGGGTCCAGAGAGCCTGAGGGCATCGTCCAAGGCATTTGGGGTGATGAGGGTTTCCAGATGAGGACTTTCAGGCTCTGCAGCTTTTTAGTGCACCAGCTGCCTTCTTAAAAAGTTGTCTGCCTCCATGTTTGCAGTGCGCTTAGTCTAGAAAGCAGCGTCTCCCAGTCTCAGCCCCAGATAATAGATGATCTTGGTTTAATATGTTTGGAGTGTGGCCGTACAGATGGGATTGACCTTCCTGGATTCTAAGAAAAGCTTCTGGGCCTAAGGAGGCCCAGATTCCTGGGACTCAGGAAACGTAAGTAGAGGGAAGCAGTTCTGCAGGGAGCAGGGAGAGCCTTCCCTCGATGGAACTGGGCCTGAGAGCAGTTATGTCACGTTGTGTTTATGCTGCACTCAAAAGATTTTTTTTTCTGGTTACAGAAAGATATTTATTGTTGAAATTTAAAAATATAGAAAAGCACAAGGAAGAAAAAATCCTAGATATTACCATTTACATTTTAGTATATAGTTTTCCCAATATACACATTATGACAACACACATACACAAAATTTACACAGAAAATAGCATTTTTCTAGCCTATTTTATATATAAGACACATCACAATTATCTGTGTCTACACCATGGTTTCTTTTCTTTACAGCTATGCCTCAAAGTTCTGCCTCAATCTCTAAGCCTAATACGCTCTCCACCCTCTGAGAGGCAGCATCTCTGCAATTGAACAGGGCTGGATTGTCACCATGTTGGTGTCTCCCATTGTCAGTTTTCTAAAAAAATCACATTTCAGTAACAAATTCCACAAGGACTTTGGACTTAGACTGTCTTGTCACCGTCATGTCAGCAGCGAACGGCTCAGGCCCCTGTGTGGCTGACTCTTGGCAAACTCTGTTGAATGAAGGCATTTATATGGTTGTTTTGGCAAAAGTGCCTGGATTACAGAACTTTGCTGTGGTATAAGAATTGGTAAATGCATATGCAGACACACACATGCTTCTGTGATGATAAAGGAGAGTTTGGGAAATCAAGACACACCCCATCTACTTTCTTGAGACAGGTGTGGGAAACACACGGTTTCTCATCACAGTGATTTCCCGTGGGTAGGTCTCCGTCTCCATGTAGATGCTGGCGAATGTGCTGGAAGGTGTGGTATCTCACAGCGAACTCCTTCCTCGTGGCATCACATGCGGTTGTCTCTCATAATTTAATTATTTGTAAAATTGTCCCACAATTTTTATAAACGAGTGTATACTCATCACTTTCTAGCAGAGAATGATGCCACAGCATGGGAGAGGAGACAAGTATCATCTGCTCCCCATTCTTTCACTAAACTTAGGTTTTTCTGTTGGGATGTTTTGCTTCAAGCAGCGAGAGACTGGGAATTTAGTGTCCTCCCAGCGGAGCGCAGGAGGAGAGACCTGGTCTGGGAAGCACGTGCCTTCCTCCTGGCTCTGCCTCTTCTGACTTCCTCTTCCTCACCAACCCCAGTTTTCAGACATGGATGCCTGATCCCTTCTCTGCATGCAGAAACTGAGCTCCTCCTGGCTGCAGGATTTCCCTCAGGACCCTCCTTCCCTTCCTGGGCACCCACGACAACTCTCCCATTTCCAGCAGTTCAGCCCAACCTGGATTGTCGCATCTCATCAACAGCCACCATATGGTCAGCCTGGCAGGCTGCAGATCCTTGCATTCGGAAATGCTCCAATTCATCACGTACAGTTCCCAGCAAAATATAGCCAGTCAGCTCATACTAACTCATGACAAATTGTTCTTTCACGATTCACAGTGGGCACCATCACACAGAGCCGGGTTCTGGTTTCCGCGTGTCTTTTCCTCATGTTTGTCATTTAGTTTAGCAAATATTTATTGAGCACAACTGCGTAGGGGCTCCAGGCTCAGCACTGCTGAGCATCCTGAGTGGAATCAGAGCAAGTCTCTGCCGCTCAGGAGCATGTAGTGCAGTAAAGGGGTGAAACATGTCCACAGTCATCTGGGCAGCCAGATGAATCATTGTGCCTCTGCTGTGGTTTGCAGATCAGAGACAACTGTATCTTCCAGCAGAGAGATGATTCGTTAATTGCTCACCTTTGTTTGTGCTCACAGCTCATTCATCTTTGGACTTTGAAGCCAGGGCTGCTGAGCTGGAAACTCACATTGTCTTAGGACAAGGATCTCTGCACAAGGCATGAAATTGGAACCAGCATTTACCTTCTCATTGTCAGTAGCTCTGTGTACACATTTCATTTTTGTATCTTCCGGGAGGGACCAATAACTATAAGATACTAACTTCTGTTTGCATGTTTTTCAAATCTGGAACCGGTTTCCAATAATTAATACATTCACACTGGGTCAGAAAAGGGACAAGTTTTGGATCCTGTCCACCTTCTTTTTGCACTTGTTACTGTTTTTCTATGACTGTAAGTGTCCAACTCTGCATGAAAGCACTTGGGAACCACACAAATGTGTTTCTTTTCTTTTTCTTTTCTTTTTTCTTTTTCTTTTTGAGAACAAGTCTCACTCTGTTGCTCAAGACTGGAGTCCAGTGGCCTGATCTCGGCTCACTGCAACCTCTGCCTTCTGGGTTCAAGCAATACTCCTGCCTCAGCCTCCCAAGTAGCTGGGATTAAAGGAACGTGCCACCATACCCGGCTCCTTTTTTTTTTTTTTTTTTTTTTTTGTATTTTTAGTAGAGACAGGGTTTCACCATGTTTGCCAGGCCAGTCTCAGACTCCTGACCTCAGGTGATCCTCCTTGCTTTGGCCTCCCAAAGTGCTGGGGTTACAGGTGTGAGCCACCGCGCCCGACCTTGAATGCGTTTCTAGTGTCAGTTCCTTCTACCAGACTTTGAGCTCTGGTGGGCAGATACTTGGAGATGCTGTCCTGCTGCCTGGCACATAAGAAATGGAAGGGCAGAGGCAGCTGCCCAGAAAGGCTGCAGATGCTTTAAGGCAAGAGTGTGGGTTCCTGGGGACCCTGGGCACTTGGGGCTTAGAAAGACCGACCTGTTTCTCTGGGGTTAGGAAGAAAGAGTATCTTCCCTGTAGACACAGCTCACCTCATTCACAACTTTTCCTGAGGCATAGAAAAATTTTAGTTATTTTTACTTCTCTCCTTCCCTCCTTCCTTCCCTCCTTTCTTCTCTCCCTCCTTTGCTTCCTTTCTTTTTTCTCTCTCTCTTTCTTTCTTTCTTTCTCCTTATCTCTCCTTCCTTTTGCCAACACCTCCCAATCATTTTTGTCTTTCAGGATTGCAGCTTTAATTATAATATTCTCTAAATTTTCTGTTCACCCTACCGCAGAGATACGTAACTGGCGCGACTCTGTCTCCCACCTCCCCAGTCCCCACTGCGAAGACTTTGGCAGTGACTGCAGGTGTTCTGCTGCTGCAGCCGTGGGGAGGTGTGCTACTGGCAGTGAGTGGGTCAAGGCCAGGCAGGCCACTCAGCAGCCTCAATATGCAGGAAAGGTCCCTCCCTAAGGAATTATCTGGCCCAAAATGTCATACTGTCAGGGATTTGAGAAATGCTGCCCTGGAGAACAAGGATATCCACGATAAATTACATTACGATAATATTGTGAGCCTGCTGTCATTATTAGCTAATTTTTTTTCTTCTTAAATCTGTTATCCTTTTTTTTAATCAGATGTGTTATAAGAAGAGAAGGAATTAAAAGAAAAAAGAAAGAAACTGTAGCAACAAAGTCCTGGGTAACATAAAGAGTTAGGCCTGAATGATTTGGAGTTATCACAATTTTAGTGTTTTAAATTTTTGTTAATATGCTCTGAAAACATAGGAAGAGAAGATTCAGTCTTTTAAAAAGTACTGCATGTTGGCCAGGCATGGTGGCTTATGTCTGTAATGCCAGCACTTTGAGAGGCCAAGGCGAGTGGGTCAGCTGAAGTCAGGAGTTCAAGACCAGCCTCACCAACATGGTGAAACACCATCTCTACTAAAAATACAAAAATTAGCCAGGCATGGTGACAGGCGCCTGTAGTCCTAGCTACTCAGGAGGAGACGGGAGAATTGCTTGACCCTGGGAGGCAGAGGTTGCGGTGAGCTGAGAGTGCACCACTGCACTCCAGCCTGTGTGACAGACAGAGACTCTGTCTCAAAAAACAAAACAAAACCAAACCAAACACACACACACACACACACACACACACACACAAAACTGAATGTCAGTATCTCAGGACCTAATTTTGAAGATATATTTTCCTTTTTTTAAAGCCAACTTGATTTGGGCATTAGGAAGAGGAAATATTTTGTTAGTTTTTAAATAAGAAGTTTGACAAAGTTGTCATCAAAATTATTTTAGAAAGTGTTTGAGCCTTCCCTAAACCTGTTCCAGGATTTAGTACTAAAAGTCTCCTAAGTCTAGTAGGACAAGCAAAGTCTCTACTTGTTCAAGTAAATTAGAAATTCTTGCAGAATTCATATGTGGCAAATTACCATATGGGAAATGACAAAAAGAAATGATTCAAGAAACCTAAAAATCCTCCATATACTAGCTCATCGCCAGCAACGGATCAAAGCTGGACGGAGAATGACTTTGATGAGATGAGAGAAGAAGGCTTCAGTCCATCAAACTTCTCAGAGCTAAAGGAGGAATTACATGACTAAAATTAAAAGAAACTAAAAATCTTGAGAAAAATGGAAGAAATTGATGCTATATAAATTAATGCAGAGAAGGTCATAAACGAAACGAAAGGAGATGAAAACCACACGAGAAATACATGACAAATGCATGCTTGCAACTCACTGATCAACTGGAAGAAAGAGTATCAGCTGCATTGAGGATCAAAATGAATGAAATGGAAGGAGAAGAGAAACCAAAAGAAAAAAGAAGAAAAGAAATGAACAAAGCCTGCAAGAAGTATGGGATTACTACACCAAATCTACGTCTGATTGGGGTGCTCGAAAGTGAGGGGGAAAACGGAACCAAGCGGAAAACACTCGTGATATCATCCAGGAGAACTTCCCCAACCTAGTAGGCAGGCCAACATTCAAATCCAGGAAATACAGAGAACGCCACAAAGATACCTCGAGAAGAGCAACTCCAACACACATAATGCCGATTCACCCAAAGTTGAAATGAAGGAAAAATCTTAAGGGCAGCCAGGAGAGAAAGGCTGGTTACCCACAAAGGGGAAGCCCATCAGACTGACAGCAGATCTCCTCGGCAGAAACTCTACAAGCCAGAAGAGAGTGGGGGCCACATTCAACATTCTTAAAGAAAAGAATTTAAAACCCAGAATTTCATATCCAGCCAAACTAAGTTTCATAAGTGAAGGAGAAATAAAATCCTTACAGATAAGCAAATGCTTAGAGATTTTGTCACTACTAGGCCTGCCTTACAAGAGACCCTGAAGGAAGCACTAAACATGGAAAGGAACAACCGGTACCAGCCATTTCAAAAAACATGCCAAAAATGTAAAGACCATTTAGCTAGGAAGAAACTGCATCAACTAACGAGCAAAATAACCAGTTAATATCATAATGACAGGGATCAAGTCACAATATTACAACAATCTTGAACCTTAAATGTAAATGGATTAAATGCTCCAATTAAAGACACAGACCGCAAACTGGATAAAGAGTCAAGAATCACCGCCCTGCCATTCAGGAGACCCATCTCACACGCGGAGACATACATAGGCTCGTAAAAGTCAAAGGGATGGAGGAAGATTTACCAAGCAAAATGGAGAACAAAGCAGGGGTTGCAATACTAGTCTCTGATAAACAGACTTTAAAACCATCAAAGATCAAAGAGACAAAGAAGGCCACAAGTACTGTGTAAAGGATCAATTCAACAGGAAGAGCTAACTATCCTAAATATATATGCACCCAATACAGGAGCACCCAGATTCAAAGCAAGTCCTTAGAGACTTCAGTGACTAGACCCCATACAATAATAATGGGAGACTTCTCAACACTCCACTGGCCAAATTAGACAGATCAACGAGACAGAAAAGTTAACAAGGATATCCAGGAATTGAACTCATCTCTGCAGCAAGCAGACCCACAGACATCTATAGAACTTCCCACCCCAAATCAACAGAATATATATCTTTCTCAGCACCACATCACACACCTTCTATTCCAAAATTGACCATTACACTAAAGTGCAAAGCACTCAGCAAGCAAATGTACAACGAACAGAAATTATAACAAACTGTCTCTCAGACCACAGCAATCAAACTAGAACTCAGGACAAGAAAAACTCAATCAAACCGCTCAACTACATGGAAACTGGAACAACCTTGCTCCTAAATGACTACTGGGTACATAACGAAGGCAGAAATAAAGATGTTCTTTGAAACCAATGAGAACAAAGATACAACATTCAGAATCTCTGGGACACATTTAAAGCAGTGTGTAGAGGGAAATTTATAGCACTAAATGCCCATAAGAGAAAGCAGGAAAGATCTAAAATTGACACCTAACATCAGCTGGAATTAAAAAAGAACTAGAGAAGCAAGAGACATTTGAAAGCTAGCAGAAGGCAAGAAATAACTAAGACTATGAGCAGAAACTGAAGGAGATAGAGACACAAAAAACACTCCAAAACGTAATGAATCCAGGAGTTGGTTTTGAAAAGATCAACAAAATTGACAGACCACAGCAAGACTAATAAAGAAGAAAGCAGAGAAGAATCCAAATAGACGAAATAAAAATGATAAAGGGGATATCACCACCGACCCCACAGAAATACAAACTACTATCAGAGAATACTATAAACACCTCTACGCAACAAACTAGAAAATCTGTAGAAGAAATGGATAATTTCTGACACTTACACTTTCCAAGACTCAAACCAGGAAGAAGTTGAATCCCTTGAATAGACCAATATGGCTCTGAAATTGAGGCACACTAATAGCCTACCAAATCAAAAAAAAGTCCAGACCAGATGGATTCGATGAAAATTCTACCAGAGGTACAAGGAGGAGCTGGTACCATTCCTTCTGAAACTATTCCAATCAATAGAAAAGAGAGAATCCTCCTAACTCTTTATGAGGCCAACATCATCCTGATACCAAAGCCTGGCAGAGACACAACAAAAAAGAGAATTTAGACCAATATCCCTGATGAATATTGTAAAAATCCTCACAGCATTGGCAAACCGGATTCAGCAGCATATCAAAGCGGTCCACCATGATCGTATGGGCTTCATCCTGGGATGCAAGGCTGGTTCAACATTCTAAATCAATAAAACATAATCCGCACATAAACAGAACCAGACAAGAACCACATGATTATCTCTTAATAGATGGCAGCGGCTTTTGATTAAAATCCAACAGCCCTTCATGCTAAAACGCCAATAAATTCGGTATTGATGGAACGCATCAAAATAATACATGGCCATACCAAACCCACGCTACCGCTACTGAATGGGCAAAACTGAAAAATTCCCTTTGAAAACTGGCATTATTGTGGGATGCCCTCACCACCTCCTATTCAACATAGTGTTGGAAGCCCTGGCTAGGCAACAGGGCAAGAGAAAGAAATCAAGGGTGGCCCAGTTAGGTAAGAAGAAGTCAATATCCGCATGAGCTTATCGTATATTTAGGAAACCCCATTAATCTCAGCCCATAAAATCTCCTTAAGCTGATAAAGCAAATCCTCATAAAGTCTCAGATACAAAATTACTTGCAAAAAACAAAGCATTCTTTTATACACCAGTAGCAGACAAACAGTGAGCCATAAATCAAGGAATGAACTTCCATTCACAATTACCAAAGAGAATAAAATTAGGAATCCAACTTACAAGGATGTAAAGGACCCTCTTCAAGGAGAACTTCACAAACCAATGGTCAAAGGAAATAAAAGAGGACACAAACAAATGGAAGAACATACCATGCCTAAGGGATAGGAAGAACTGTATTACAGTGAAAATGGCCACGCCAAGGTAATTTTATAGACCAATGCCAACTCAACATACCAATGAGTTTCTTTTCACAGAATTGAAAACCGTTTAAAGTTCATGGCGGGAAACCAAAAGAGCCTGCATCTCCAAGATGTCCCTAAGTCAAAAGAACAAAGCTGGAGGCATCATGCTACCTGACTTCGTTATACTAAGGCTACAGTACAAAACAGTACGGCATCAAAATTAAAACAGAGATATAGACCAATGGAACAGAACAGAGTCCTCAGAAATAACACACCGCCACCCGGATCTTGACAAACCTGAGGCAAGAAATGGAAAGGATTCCTCATTTAATAAATGGTGCTGGGAAATTGGCTAGCCGCAAGTAGAAAGCTGAAACTGGATCCTTTCCTTACTCCTCATGAAATGACTCAAGATGCATTGGTATATTGTCGTTAGACCTAATACCATAAAACCCTAGAGGAAAACCTTAGGGTAGTACCATTCAGGACATAGGTATAAGCAAAGACTTTATGTCTAAAACACCAAAAGCAACGGCAGCAAAGCCAAATTGACAAAGGGATCTAATTAAACTAAAAAGTTTCTGCACAGCAAAAAGAAACTAACATCAGAGGAATAGGCAACCCATACAGAATGGGAGAAAATTTTTGCAATCTACTCATCTGACAAAGGGCTAACATCCATAGAACCTACAAAGAACTCAAAACAAATTCTGGCAAGAAAAAACAACCCTCATCAAAAGTGGGCAAAAGGATATGAACAGACATTTCAAAAGAAGACATTCACAGCCAACAGACATGAAAAGATGCTCTTCAACACTACCATCAGAGAAATGCAAATCAAAAACCACACGAGATACCATCTCACACCAAAGTTAGAATTTAACATCATTAAAAGTCAGGAAACAACAGGTGCTGGAGAGGATGTGAGAAATAGAACACTTTACACTGTTGGCGGGATTGTAAACTAGCTCAACCATTATGGAAAACAAAAGGCGATTCTCTCAAGGATCTAGAACTAGATGTACCATATGACCCAGCTATCCCATTACTGGGTATGTATTCAAAGGATTTTAAATCATGCTGCTATAAAGACACATGCACACGCATGTTTATTATGCACTATTCACACAGCAAAGACTTGAATCAACCCAAATGTCCATCAGTGACAGACTGGATTAAGCAAATGTGGCACATATACATCTCATGGAATACTATGCAGCCATAAAAGGATGTGAGTTTGTGTCCTTTGTAGGGACATGTATTGAAACCATCATTCTTAGCAAACTATCACAACAGAAAACCAAACACCGCGATGTTCTCACTCATAGGTGGAACTGGAACAACAGATCACCTGGACTCGGGAAGGGAACATCACACACCGGGCCTATCTTGGGAGGCAGGGGAGTGGATTGCATTTGGAGTTATACCTGATGCAATGACGTGAAGATGGTGTAAGTTAACACCAACATGGCAATGGCATACATATAACAAACCCACATGTTATGCAATACAAAATTCTAGAATCCTAAAGTATAAGAAAAAAAAAAAAAAAAAAAAAGAAACCTGGTATATCACTATAGATTTTACAGCCACTAAAGTGATACTTTGAGAATGCTGGAAGACTTTTAACTTACACATTTGATCCTATTCTAAAAATTAGACTTGGCCAGGCACGGTGGCTGATGTCTGTAATCCCAGCACTTTGGGAGGCTGAAGCGGGCAGATCATGACATCACGAGTTCGAGACCAGCCTGGTTAACAGGGTGAAACCCTGTCTCTACTAAAAATACAAAAAAAATTAGCTGGATGTGGTGATGCGTGCCTGTAGTCTCAGCTACTGGGGAGAATGGCTTGAACCCAGAAAGTGGAGGTTGGAGTGAACTGAGATTGTGCTACTGCACTCCAGCCTGGGTGACAGAGCAAGACCCTGTCTCAGAAAAAAAAGAAAGAAAGAAAGAAAGAAAAAAAAGTCAGAATTAATGAACCAGTTTTAAAAAATCCACTATCCACCAAAAAAAAGAAAGAAAATTAGAAACCTGAATATTCTTATAACGATTAATTGAATTAGTAATTAATGTTCCCAAAAAAGAAATCTTGAGTTTTATATGGTGTAACTGGAGAATTTTACCAGTCAGCTAAAGAAGAATTAACACCAATTTTACAAAATATCTTCTAGAGAGCAGAAGAAGAAACATTCCCCATCATTTTCTTATGAAGCTAATATTACCTGATACCAAAACCAGATAAAGAGAGTATAAAAAAGAAAAACAACAGAGCAGTTTCTTTCGTGAACTTACATCCAAAAATCCTCAACAAATATTAGCAAATAGAATCCTGCAAAGTATAAAAGAATTACACATCATGACCAGGTGGGATTTATTTCTGATATAGAAGGTTGATTTAGCTTTCAAAGTCCATCTGTGTGATCCACCATATTACAAGCAAAAGAAAAAAAAGTCATACAACTATAGCATTTGATGCGAAAATGTGTTTGACAAAATGTAATACTTATTCATGATTTAAAAAAAAAAAAAACCTCTCAGCAAACTAAGAATAGGGAAAACTTCCTTAGCTTGATGCTAAGCATCTACAAAAGGCACACAGGCTACAGCTAGCATCAAACTTGATGTGAAAGACTGAGGACTGGGAACAAGGCGGGGATGTGTGTCTTCACTGTCGCTTTCCATGTCGCAGTGGAGTCCCAGCACCTGCATGTGGCGAGAAGAAGCCACAAAAAGCATGTAAATTGGCAAGAGTAAAATAAGTGTCCCAATTTACAGATAACCTGATTGTCTACATGAAAATCACAAGGAATCTACCAGATACTCCTAGGACTCATGAGTTCAGCAAGGTCTCTGGATAAAAGGTTATCACCCAAATTCAGTTGCATTTGTATATAATAGCAAAAATCATGTGAAAACTAAAATTAAAAATTTAATAGTTTTTATAGTTGCTTCAGAAAATGAAATGCTTAAGTATAAATCTAACAAATAGGTACAGAATCTATTAATATATGCTGAAAATTATAAAATGCAAATGAAAGAAAGCAGAGAAGCCCTAGGTAAATGGAGAGATATATTTGTTCATGGATTGGAAGATTTAACATAGTAAAGATGTCCATTTTTCCTTACTTGATCTGCAGGTTTAATGCAACTCCTACCAAAATCCAGACAAGCTTATTTGAAAATTTCATAGAACAGTACAAGACCTAGAATAGCTGAAACAATTTTGAAAAAGAAGAATGAAATTGGAAGAATTAGTGTGCCTGATTTCAAGCTATATTATATAGCTACATAATCAAGACAGTGTGGTGTATGGCAGAGGAATAGACACATAGATCTGAATGGAGAATCCAGAAATAAACCCATGCAGTTACATCAACCTGTTTTCTGACAAAAGTGCAAGAGTAATTCAATGGAGGAAGAACGCACTGGAACAACTGGGCTTCCACAGACAAAACAAAAACAAAACAACACCCTAGACCAGGGTGTCCAATCTTGGCTTCCCTGGGCCACACTGGAAGACCACACACTGTCTTAGACCACACATAAAATGCACTAATAGTAACGATAACAGATGAGCTAAAAAAAATATGAAAAAAATCTCATAATGTTTTAAGAAAGTTTATGAATTTGTGTTGGGCTGCATTCAAAGCCATCGTGGGCTGCCTGCGGCCTATGGGCCGCCAGTGGGACAAGCTTGCCTGAGACTTTAACCTCACGCCCTATACAAAAATCAACCAAAAATGAAATGTAAAAGAGGTACCGTGTCTGACTTCTCTACACCCATGTGACCCAAGCCACGCCATCATGGACCCCGCTGATGTGGGATATCTTCCAAAGTGGATCAGCAGTCCTGAGCTCCGTGTGTCAGCACGGCCCGGGAGTCCCACGATACACATGGGCGGCTGCCAACACTCCTGAGCTCTGTGTGTCAGCACGGCCCGGGAGTCCCACGATACACATGGGCGGCTGCCAGCGTTAGGAGCTGGGAGAGCCAGTCAATTCATTTCGGTCTTAAGAACATAAAATTCTGAAAATTGCCGTGTTCTACACAGTTTTAGAAATGAGTGGTTTTTGTTGTGACTTGCTTCTTTCTTTGAGGATTTGGAAATAACTAACCAGGATTTCCATGAGGGAGGTAGAAACTCAAACTGGGCTCTGAAAACTGATTAGGAGGCCTCTTCCTTCTGAGAAGAGGTGTTCAGATAAATGCCTGGGCTCCATGATAACAATAATAACAACAGGTCATAATACTAATATTACGTTTTTATATAATTGTGCTTGGTGACAGCCTCTGTGCTTTTGGCTCATTGGGAGAGAGGATTTTCTATTATGGTCAAGGGGACTGCATTTGTTACTTAAAGTCTATTTGATAAATACATGGAATCTTTGGCTGAAGATTATTCCGTGGTCACATAACTATAAAGAAACTGCTTTCTTCACTATGTGCTTCAGAAATATGATGCTATGGGTTGAATTACAGTATTTCCACCATACAACTATGAGCTTACTTCTTCTAATAAAAGTACTAAGAAGTAATAGATTTTAATACCCACTAAGTGTCATATGTGTGATTAATATCTTATTCATCGGCATAAGTATATAATTTGTATGTGTTGGTACTTTGTCTTCCATAGTACTCCCCCAAGTACTACCTGCATTAAAAACTAACCATGTCTTAACTATTGAAAACTCCAGGAAGAACACATAAAACTGCCACTGATAAAAATGATGTAGCTCTATTTCTAATGAATGCTTTGTTTAATTGTTTTGGATTGTTACCCTGTAAAAAGTTTAACATGGGGATTATGCCCTCAGCATTCAGGTTTGTGAATTATGAAACTAGTCTTAGTCATAATCTTAGTTCTCAGATTTAAAAGGTATTGTGATCTGTATGAAATTGATGCTGGAGCAACACACTCCACCATGCTCCACAGGTGCTCTTGGAAGGTTCTGGGCCTGCCCAGAAGCCTTACCTCTTCTTTAATGTATACATATTTTCCCTGTACCGACAACCCACTCCTCAGGAATGGCTCCCTATTTTGTTCAGGTGTTAATAATGTTGGAAAGGTAAACCCTTTGCAGTTGGATGCTCAAGTAAATGCCACTCCCCAGGCACAGTTAAAGTAGGAGAGTCTGAACTATGGACCTCTGGGCATCCCCGCAGCAAGTCCACTCAGGGTCCACAGCAGGTCCAGCTAGGGTGGCCAGTTTGCTGGCACCAGACCGTACAGGGTTGCCCCCGCAGCTGCAGGGAGTCAGAAGCAACAGAACCACCTTTATAAATACCAAAGCTTGGTTAGGGAGCATGGAGAAGAGAAAAGCAAAATTAATCCCTCCCCTTTCCTTTTAAGTGGTTTTTTTCACTTTTAAGATTACAAACATTTTACACGTCCATTGTAACAAGCATACTATACAGTGGTCTATTAAAGACAGTGAATTTACCTTTCCATTCCTTGTTCTCTCTCACCCACCCAAGGTGACTGATATCAATAGCTTGGGGTGTATCCACCCACAGTTTTCTAGCTGCTCTTATAAATGCCTTCAACTATAGAATTATACACCTTTCAAATGACTGCCTTCTAAATGCTCTTTTGACGTATCTGTTTCCTATGGTGAGGATTTTCTTTAATAGTTAGTGGGAAGATAAATAAGCACTTATATTAATGAACAAAAGGCTGACCCAACCAGAACCCTATGGAACTGTGCTGCCCGATATTTGGAAATTACCAAGGTGAGGTAGTTTCATTGTACCTTACTTGCTTATCGAGGTCATAGAAAATGAAACGTCCCTTGCCTTTTAGTGTTTCAAGAAGAGAAAATTTACTCTTAATGACATGTGAAGTCACTTAAAAAATATTAGCTTCTATTTTTAGGATGTTTAGCTATTCTACCTCAAAACAATTTCACTAATTTTATTTCTATTTCACATTTTCTCATTTCTGCTCATGGCAATTGGCTGAATCAGTGGTGCCAGCCAGGACAGATGAATTTAAATCGACCAAGTGCTGTTGCCTTCCAGAGGCGTGGCATGGGTCAGTCATGGCCAAAGTGGCGCTGTGATTTTGAATATGAATGTAGATGCTACCTGTCCAGTCTTAGTAGGATGTGGACTTTAAGATTTTGTGTTTGTTTATTGGTTGGTTGGTTGTAGTTTTGTGTATGGATTTTATTGAAACTATTCTCTCATTCACTCACTCCCAAGGAAACACTGTTATGTGGTATGTCTAGTGGCGTGCTATGCATTTGTTCCACAGACATCAACGAGGTATGGTTTAGGTCGCCTGGCTTCAGTGGGTGTCCTGCTCGTAACTTTTTCTTTTGCCTCATGATACTTTAAATGAGCTGATCTGCCTAGGTAGGAACAAAAGCCCCGGGTACTGTTCGTTTCCTTAGTTGAATCAAAGACAGACTGCAGTGCACTGAAATACAACTGCCTGGGATCACACAAGACAGAGAAAGCCGTGGTAACAAATCAGAGAATTTTCCTCCACTGTTGTCTACATGGAACTATACATTTTTCAAACCTTTTAAAAGAATTGGGAGAACCAGAGGAAACAGATAGAATAATTTGATACTAAATGGCAGACATAAGCCCTAACATGTCAATAATCACTTTTAAGTGTAAATAATCAAAATACACCAATCAAAAAGTAGAGATTGCCAGAGTGGATTAAAACATTGAAAAAATTTCAAATGACAACTATATGCTGTTTACAAGAAGCCCACTAAAATTTAAATAATATAGGTAGGTTGAAAGTAAAAGAATGGAAAAAGATATGCCATGTAAATATTAATTAAAATTTTAAAAATAGGAGAGGCTATGGTAATATTCAATGATGTGAAATTCAGAGTAAAGAAACTATTAGAGATGAAGAGGAACATTACATAATGATAAAAGGATCGATTCACCAGGAAGACACAATGATCCTAAATGTGTATACATCAAGCAACAGAGCCTCAAAATACATGAAGCAAAAACTGATTAAACTGAAAGAAGAAATTTATAAATGTATAATTATACTTGGAAAAGGTATAGTAGTATATACTTGACAATTCTACAGAATTGTCAAGCAGATTTGATCAGCCAATCAGCCAACAAGATCTAGGTTACATGTATGTAATACTCCACCCAGCAACAGCAGAATACACATTTTTCAAGTGCTTATAGAATGTTCATTGAGATATACTGTATCTTGGGTCACAAAACAAATCTCGGAAAATTTAAGGTAACTGAAATCATAAAGAATTTGTTCTGTAGCCATCATGTAATCAGACTAGAAATCATTAACAAGAATGTTTTAGGATGGCGGTTATCAAAAAGCCAAAAGACAACAAATATTGGTGGGGGTATGGAGAAAAGGGAACCTTGTACACTGTTGGTGAAATGTAGGTTGGTGCAGTCATTATGGAAAGCAGTATGCTGATTTTTAACAAAATTAAAAATAGAATTACTATATGACCTCTCTTCTGGGACAAAATGAAATCACCACTTTCTAATGTATATCTGCTTTCCCATGCTCGTTATAGCGTATTCATTTTTTTTTTTTTTTTTTTTTTTGTGAGACAGAGTCTCGCTCTGTCGCCCGGGCTGGAGTGCAGTGGCCGGATCTCAGCTCACTGCAAGCTCCGCCTCCCGGGTTTACGCCATTCTCCTGCCTCAGCCTCCCAAGTAACTGGGACTACAGGCGCCCGCCACCTCGCCCGGCTAGTTTTTTGTATTTTTTAGTAGAGACGGGGTTTCACCATGTTCGCCAGGATGGTCTCGATCTTCTGACCTCGTGATCCACCCGTCTCGGCCTCCCAAAGTGCTGGGATTACAGGCTTGAGCCACCGCGCCCGGCCGCGTATTCATAATAGACAAGATATGGAAACAACGTAAGTGTCTGTGGAAGGACAAATGGATAAATAAACTGTGCTGCATATATACAATGGACTATTACTCAGACTTTAAAAAAGAAGAGATCCTGCCATTTGCCACAACGTTGAACCCGGAGGTTCACAAGTTTGCATGATCTCACTTATATGTGCAATGTATAAAATCAGTCAACTATACAGAAATAGAAAATAAAGCAATGGTTACCAGTGGTGGGTCCTGAGGAGGAAATAGGGATGTGTAGAGGATACAAAGTAGAAATATGTAGGATGAACAAGTTTCTAGACATCTAGTGCATAACATGAGATAATAAAATTGTACTGTTTTTGGCATTCCTTGGAAATGAGTAGATTTTAGCTGCTCTTGCTACAAAAACAAAACAAAGGGTAATTATGTAAGATGATAGATTTGTTAATTTGCTTTACTATAATAACCATTTTATTATCTATATGTATCTCATAACATCACATTATATATATTAAGTATATACAATAAAATTATTTTAAAAATATGCTGAGCAGTCCTGCAGGAAAGAAAGGAAAAAAAGAAGGAATGAAGGGAAGAAAGAAATGAGGAAAGATTTCAAAGGTATCTAAGTTCTTAACTTCCAGAAAATAGAAAAAGCAAGATGAATCCAAAGCAGGCAGAAGGAAGACAATACTAAAGATATGAGCAGAAACTAATGCAAGTGAAAATAGAACCATAGAGAAAATAAATGAAACAAAAAGCTGGATCTTCAAAAAGTCAATACAATTGATAAGGTTTAGCAGGACTGACAAAAATGAAAGGAGAGATGATGCAAATCACCATTATTGGAATGAAATGAGGGATATCACTATAGGTCTGCAGCTACTGAAAAAAAATTTCTTCCAACTACTGAGTTCATGAACATGAAATTACTCAGTGTTCCCCTTTTGAGGCTAGTGCCTCAAAAACTGCCAACTACCAAAACTCTATCAGGGTTCAATGAACAATCTAGCTCTATAGTCTTTAAAGGAATTTAATTTATAATTATAGTAGTCTGCCAAGGAAGTATCCTGGCCTAGATAGTGTCACAAAACAATTCCATACAGTCTCTTCAATTTTACACATTCCTTTTAGAGACGAGAACTAGCACTAGCTAGGCTTTCCAGTAAGATACTGGAGAGAGGTAGAGAAAAAAATCATCCTCGCCATATTCTTAGTCTTAGGGGAAAAGCTTTCAATCTTACCATTAAATATTCCTAGTCTTAGGGGAAAAGCTTTCAGTCTCTTACCATTAAATATGATGTTAGGTGTAGGATTTTGATATATTACTTTTATTATATTGAGAAGTTTCCCTGTATTTCTGGTTTCTTGAGGTGATCTTCATGAATAAGTGTTCAGTGTTGTCAAGGGGCTTGTCGGCATCAGTGGGTAGAATCATATGGTTTTTCTTATTTGACTCATTCATATGGTGATTTACACTGATAGATTTATAAATATTGAACCAGCTATGCATTTGGGGAATGAACCCTCTTTGCTTGTGATGACATTTATGTATTCCTGGATTTAATATTTGTAATGATTTTGGCATATATCTTTATGAAAAACATGGATCTCTAGTTTTCTTTTTTGTAGGATTTTTATTTTTATTTTTTTGGTATTAGGGTAATGCTAGCCTCACCAAATTAACTGGGAAAGTTCTGTCTCATTCATTTTTCTGGGACAGTTTATAGAGTATTGGTATTATTTCTTCCCAATAGATATTTGGTAGAATTTGCCAGTGAAATAATCTGGGCTTTCTTGTTTTTTTCTCTGTGGATGGCATTTAATCACTAATGCAATATCTTCAATAAGTATAATGCTGTTCAGGTTGACTATTTCCTATTGAGTGAGTTTTAGTAGTTTATGTCTTTAAAAGAATTGGTTCATTTCAACTAATTATTAAATTTGTTGATGTAGTTTTATCAACAACTTATCAAATTTGCATAGAATTTTATATAGTATTCCCTTATTCTTTTAATGTTTGTGAGTGATTAGTTATCACCCCTCTTTCATTTCTGATGTTGATAATTTATGTCTTCTTCATTTTTTTTCTTGGTTCAACTGGCAAGAAGTTCATCAATTTTATTGATCTTTTCAAAGAACTAGCTTTTGGTTATGCTGATTTTCTCTATTTTCTTTTCAGTTTCATTGTTTTTTACTCTAATTTTTATAATCTCCTTTCATCTGCTTGTTTGAGGCCTAATTTTCTTTTCATTCTCTAGTTCTCTAAAGTAAGAGCTTAGGAATTTTGATTCTTTTCTAATACATTCGTTTAATGCTACCAGTTTTCCTCTCAGCATTGCTTTAATTTTGACTGACAAATTTTGATCTTTATTTTGTTTTTAATTAGTTCAAATTACTTTTAAATTTCTCCTGAGACTTATTCTGTGATTTATGGGGTTATTGCAGAGTATGTTGTTTAATTTTGAAATATTAATTTGCCAGCTACCTATTAGTCATTTATTTTTATTTTAATTCCATCATAGACTGAGAATACACTTTGTATGATTTCTGTTCTTGTAAGTGTGTTAAGATGTACATTATGGTTCAGTGCATGGTCTATTAAGATGTACATTATGGTCCAGTGCATGGTCTATGCTGCTGAATGTTGCAGGAGACTTGGGAAGAGGGCTTGTTCTGTGGTCGGATGGAGTATTCAATAACTGTCAGTCAGATCAAATTGGTGGATAGTGCTCTCCAGGTCATTTATATCCTTACTGGTTTTCTGCCTGCTTTGTCTGTCAGGTTAGTGATGCAGTAAAATCTACCAAGAATAGTGGATTTCTCCTTTCATTACTATCAGTTTTTCCTTCATTTGTTTTGATACCCTGGTATTTAGGTTTCTGCACATCTAAGATAATTCTGTCTCCTTGGAGAATTGACCCCTTCATTTTGGAAGCACAGTTTCACTGGATGTAGAATTTTAAGTTTTTTTTCTTTGAACAATTTAAATATTTTCCTTCACTCTGTTCTTGCTTGCATAATTTCTGATGAGGCATCCACTGTAATTCCTAAGCTCATACTTCTGTGGATGTGGTGTTCCCCACCCCAACCCATCTGTGGCTTCTATCAAGATATTCCATTTGCCTTTGTTTTTTGCAGTTTGAGTATGATATGTTCAAGTGGGATATTTTTGGTATTTTTCCTGCTTGGTGTTTGATGAGCTTTCTGGATCTGTGCTTTGGTGTCTGTCACTACTTTTGGAAAGTTCTTACCATTATTACTTCAAATATTCCTTCTTCATTTTCTCTTTATTCTCCTACTGGTGTTCAAATGATGCATATGTTATATTAATATATGGATGATATTGCCTCATAGTTCTTGGGTGTTCTATTCCAGTTTTAATTTTTTTCTTTTTCCTCTTTCTGTTTCATTTTGTGAAGTTTCTATTTATTTATGTTAATGTTCACTGATTCTTTCCTCTTCTGTTTTGAGTCTGCTCATGAACTTTTCAAAAGCATTCTTCATTTTGCTCATGCATGTGCTTTTTTAGTATGTGCTTTTGATTCATTTTTAGAATTTTCATTTTGCTTCTTTTGCTCCTATATGTCCTCTGCTTTTTCCCTGAGAGTCCTTAGCATAATCATAGTTACTTCAAATTCACTACTATTCCCAACATTTCTGTCATGTTTGATTCTGGTTCTGATGATGGTTTGTCCTTTCAGACTGTGCTTTTCTTGCCTATTGACGTGCCTTGTACTTTTTTACTGAAATCCAGACATGATGTGTTGGGTAATAGGATCCAAGGTCAGTAGGCCTGTAGGGTGAGGTTTCTCTCTAGACTGCTGGCAGTGGGCTTTGTTTCCTGTGTGCTGTATCTGTAAGTAGCAGAAGTTCACAGCCCTCTGGTGTCCTCGCTTTTGTCTTCCCCTTTGGCTTTGGGTCTCTCCTAGTGCTGTTCTTTAGAGAGCGTCTACGCCTTGTAGCTTTCAGCTGGAACCCGCTGCTGTAGTGGCTGCCTTGGTCCAGGGGCTGTGTATGGGGTGGAGCGAGCATTCTGTACTTTTCTGCTTAAATCTCTCTTGTTGCAAGTCTGCATGTCAGGGCTGTGATCTTCCTAAGTGTTTCTGTCTCTACTCCAATGATAGTTTTACCTGCAACCTCCATTCCCCCGGTGGGATGGATTTTCACAGTTCAGCTCTTGCAGAGTGATTTCCCCAGGAGAGTAGGCCTTTTCATGGAGAAGGTTCTGTGAGTGTTTCACAACAGTTACTTTCCTCACTCCTCGGCCAGGACAAGAGGGGATCTATTTTGGATCCTTACCGTGAGAATCTGGTGGAACACTTGAAGAGAAGTTGTAAAGTGTAGGTTCTCCCTTAAGGCAGGGACGCACAGTGTTTTCTGACTCTCAAGCTAGTCCACAGTCAGCCTCCAGCAAATCATCATTTCGATTCCCATCGTTTTATGGCCCCTGTGGATTCTGCTCCAAGCAAGCAGATCTTTGCAGTGTCTCTCAGGATGAACCCATCTCCCCAGATTTTAGGGTGACAGTATTTTCCTGTGACTTCAGTTCTCTGATGGATTTAGAAAGGTCATTGATTTTCAATTTGTCCAGCTTTTTCTTGTTGTAAAGCAGGAGTGACCACATCCTAGCTCTCAATATATGTATGAGCAGATTCTGGATGCCCTCTTTAATTTCTTTTTTATTTTCCCCTTAACCTTGTATCTTCAGCATTTACTTATTTCATTGATTTTTTTTTTTTTTTTTTTTTTGATCTGGGGTCTCACTCTGTAGCCAGGCTGGGGTACAGTGGCACGATCTCGGCTCACTTCACCCTCCACCTCCCGGGTTCAAGCAATTCTCCTGCCTCAGCTTCCCGAGTAGCTGGGACTACAGGCGCCCCCTTCATCATACCCGCTAATTTTTGTATTTTCAGTAGAGATGGGATTTCACCATGTTGGCCAAGGCTGGTCTTGAACTCCTGAGCTCAAGTGATCTTCCCTCCTCGGCCTTCCAAAGTGTTGGGATTACAAGTGTGAGCCACCGTGCCCAGCCACATTGATTACTTTTTAAAACATAATTTTGTGATGCCTTTATGTCCATTGTGTGGACACCCTATCAGTCAGTCAGCTAACCCCTTATGAGTGATTAACTTGCTAGTTTACAGCACTGTGGTTTGTTTACAGCCTTTTTTCCCCATTCTATTATATTTACAGCTAGCTATCCCTTACAACATGGAAACTTTGTCCTTCAGTTCTAAGAATAAAGTCTAGAAATGTTTCTTTAATTTTCTGTAACACATTTCCTCAGATCTTCCTTTCTAGAATCCCTGCGATTCAGATGACTTCTGGAGGGAATCATTTATTTTGCATGTATTTTCTCCGCTACTTTTCAGCTCTGTTTTCCTAATCATTGGGCCTGTATTTCTTCAACTTCATCTTCCTTTCATTCTATTTGGACTTATCTTATTTTTTTTCCCAACAGTTTTTTTTTTCCTGAACTTTTTTGTCTCTTTACTGTAATAATGATTATCTCTTTGAGATCATTAATAATGATTTATTGTGTATTATTTCTCTGTACATTGTTTCTGTTTCCTCCAAGTTCCCCTTTCTTCCCGTTGTTTTGGTTTCTGTTTTTGTGTTAATTTTTTCTCTTCAGTTCTCTGGTGACCCCCTTTCTGGTCTGGTCATAGACTTACTTGATAGCCATGTATGTGACAAGTGGATCCAAATCATGTCATGACATAGAATACCAAAGAAAGAGTTACTGGATGGCGAATGCAGAAACTGCAGTGGTGTATTGACCCAGGTGGAGGGCTGGGGGTGATGCTCTGGTCTTTGTCCATCAGGGCTTTCATGCCTGTAGAGGATATACACTGTGGAGCTTAAAGGCCTCAGCACAGTCATTACACATTTTAGCAGAGTGCCCCTAACTTCTTCACTGGTCACCCAAGGACCCCAGCTTCCTGCTTTGAGCAATGGGTCTCTTCAGGTATTCACTTTTAAGCAAAATAAGTTTTATTAAAAATTTAGGCCAGGTGTGGTGGCTCACACCTGTAATTCCAGCGCTTTGGGAGGCTGAGACGGGCAGATCACAAGGTCAGGAGATCGAGACCATCCCGGCTAACACGGTGAAACTCCGTCTCTACTAAAAAAAAAATACAAAAATTAGCCGGGCATTGTGGTGGGCGCCTGTAGTCCCAGCTACTCGGGAGGCTGAGCAGGAGAATGGCGTGAACCGAGGAGGCGGAGCTTGCAGTGAGCAGAGATCGCGCCATTGCACTCCAGGCTGGGCGACACAGCGAGACTCTGACTCAAAATAAATAAATAAGTAAAAATTTGAAATCTGACGTAGAACATAGCTTCCTACATGACTGAAGTATGCTAATCTCAGGTGGGGATGTGATACTTCTATAGGGATAAACCTAGGACTGCTTGATTGCCTGGATGCCCTTAGGTGTAATTTGTAGAGGAAAAGGTAGACAAATGCTTGAGTCTTTCCCCTTTACTTACCAGTTTGAGTGATGCTAGGGAACCAGCTCATTATTTTGCAAAAGTGACCAACATATTTAAAAAATACCTTTCTAAAGGCAAAGGATAAACATATTTGATAGATTTCAGTCCATTGCATTTATTCTTACTAAACCTTATTAGATAAGATAAGTTTCTTATCTTTGGCCAGTGGGCAGAAATTAAAATTTATTTCCAAGACCTTTGGATATACTTTCAATAATTTTTAATAGAGTATTTGCATTCTGTTGTAAAAGATGCTCTAGGCTTATCTTGTACACTCCTTGACTCAAACATAGAATGACCACTTATTCAAAGCTCCCTGGTTTCCTTTTCTACCAAATAGTATTTAGAGACTGCTTTCTGGATCCTCTAGGGGTACTGATTGCCATCACAGAAGACGTTATTTCTAGGATTTTTCAGTGGAATGTTGTAGAAAATATATATTTTTAAGCTATAATACATCGTGAACTCACCATGATACTTTAATTCAAATTCAGGGCTACCTGATCTTACCTAGCTCCACCAGTCTTATAGGTGTGCATTCTCTCTCCCGTGGTTGGAAATTCCAGTTCACTGACTTGATTCTTTATTTGCTTTAATCCATAACACATGCATAACAGTCCCAGTGTAACCATACCAAGAAGTAGTGATTGTGTGAATTCTGAAGTGCTCTTCAGAATTCTCTGTATTCTCTGCAAAAATTCCGTATTCTCTGCAAAAAGAGGAGAATATTTGTAAAATGTTGACTTGAAAAACAGTCATGAAAGTAACTGAGTGAGCATTAATTAAACATCCTGCTGTGTTTTCTGTATAGTTTTAGCTCATGAATGAAGACAGTGATTTAAAATTGAAAGAAGACAAAGTTAACTGACTAGATAATGAAAGGTGCAGACTTATTGAAGGCATAAGAGAATGCTTACCCAAAGGAGTTATCATTCTTTTTTTTTTTTTTTCATTAAACCCCTTCCATTCTAGCACAGAAGGATTATTCTATTTGTTGATGGAAATATACCATCACATGGAACTCGCGGATGTAACTAGCATTTGCAGGTTTCATTGCAAAGATATTTATTATCATTATTACCTGAGCTAAGTCTCTCAATAGATGCTATTGCTCCTTGAATTCTGGAAATACTAATTTTTAGATAAATGTTGATAACTTTCTTGCTGTTAAAATTTATCTTTAGTTTACTTTCATATTATCACAGCCAAGAAATCGTTGTAAATAAAAATGAATTAAAGGGAAGTGAGCTACTTCTGTATTTTTTTTGTAAGTAGGCTATCCTTTTTCACTAATGGTGGCAGTTAGGCAGGATTCTATTGCTAAGAAGCCTCAGAGGACCCCAAACGACCATGCTTACAAAGCCATGGTTTATCGCAGGAAAAAGGTTCAGCTCAGCAGCAGCGTTAAAGAAAGAATATCCACGGCAGTTAAAGGCTCCCTCTGGGTCCAGCCGCGCGCTCCATTTGGCCTTATGGAAACACCACTGCTCCCAGATCAGGAACCGCTGACCAGTGCACAGAACGTGCTGAACCCAGGGAGCTCAGGACAGAATGTGGTCAGGATGTTTTAATACTCTCCTGCTCACGTGGGCATTTTCCTGCCGCACATCCAAGCCGAAGAGCAGATACTTCTGCATTTCTCATCTTTATGGATTATCAATAAACAATGCTGAAAAGCTGGCATGAATCCCTCAAAACTCCTTGGATCTGTGTTTGCCATCAGTATTGCCAGTGATTATGTTTCATGCCTTCACTAGGTGCTGCGACTGTGCAGGTGTATTTCTTATTTCAGTCCAACAGCTCAGGCTAATTATAGGCCTGCTGGAACCAGTCCTCACAACATACCTTTGAACTTCATATTATCTCAATGTATATATTCTAAATCAACATTTATTTTTCACTAGAATTTCCCAAAATTCTTCCACGCATTTATGAACAGAGTAAAACCTTCAAAATTCTCAGTTTTCAAATCAAGGTAGTTACATACAAATCTTGTAAACAGGATTTAATGATGACTCCTGTCAAATGAAAATCAGAGCTAGACAATGAAGGGGTAAAATCAGGTTTTACTCAGACACCGTTGCAGTAGGAGAATGAAACCCTCGGTACAGAACTTGGGCTCAACTCCAGATATAACAGGGAAAAGTGAGAATTTATATCCAAGGAACCGAGGGTGGGATCCAGTGGAGGGAAAATTACTAAGGGGAAACATCAGGGTTCAAGAGATTCTGGCTAAATCAACCTCAACTAACTTGCTAAAGGCAGGCCAGGGTGGTCAGACATCACCCAGGGGATGGAGGAGGATAGAGAATGTCATCAGATATCAAGGGTGGGGAGTGCTGGCTAAACTGGCTTAGCAGGATTCATGTTACACTTGGGCCCCTGGAGGACATGCCCAAAGATGGAGCCTAGCTGGACTGAGAGGAGCCTGACTAACGTTTGATTAAAGAGAGAGTCATCATTGTTGCTTCTTCATTTTTTTCCATAAAGATACAATAATAGCCTTTACAATTTGACTTTTAGTATTTTTTTTCTCATATATGCCTGGTATTTGTTCTGTATCGGTTTATCTTGCATTCCTTAATGTCAAAAACACTAGAAACATCCACTATCTACCTATGTCATCCAAAATGCTAGGAATAAGGGAAGATTCTAGCAAAATAATGCTGGTACTACCACTTCTACTATGACTACTACTTTTCTACTAAGAAAAAGAAGGAGAAGAAAAGCGAGGAGGAAAAGAAGAAACATAGCCACCATTTACTATGGTTTCGGTGTTTGTGTTTCTCTAAAATTCATGTTGAAACTTAATCTCCAATGCAATAGTATTAAGAGGGGGGCCTTGAGGAGGTGCTTGGGTCCTGAGGGCTCCTTTCTTGTGAATGGGATTAAGGTTCTTAGAAAAGAGGCTTCACCCAGCATTTGGCCTTTTTGCCCTTCCGCCTCTTCTGCCATGTGAAGACAGACACAGCGTTCATGCCTTCCTCTCTGTGAGGTGCATCAAGAGACGCCATCTTGGAAGCGCAGAGCTGCCCTCACCAGACATTGAATCCACCAGCACCTTGATCTTGGACTTCCCCGCTTGCAGAACCATGAGAAATACATTTATGTCATTCATAAATTACCCAGTCTCAGGTATCGTGTTCTATCAGCACACACAAAAAGACACCATTTAATCCTCACAACAGCCATCTGAGATAGGTTCTATTACTGTCCTGAATTTTGGTTAAGCAAATTCAGGCAGAAGGATGTTAAACAATAGCTCAAGGTCACAAAGCTAATAAGGGAAGGAAACAATTTCAACCCAGACAGTTTGGCTTTAGAGCCCAAAGCCTTTGTTTCTTACCTTGAACTTCCTTTTTAAAAAGAAATCTCATTTCATTGAAGTATTTTCTTTGAAACTTTATTCTTGTCTTACATATGTAAATGTCTTTCCCACCCCCTACTCTGTGAATCTGAGCACTGAATTTCAGTTTGAAGTCTTCTCCCCTGAAGCAGAACAATACTCAAAGTTTCTTAGGTGCAGATATTAGTAGACCACAGAGAAGTGAGTCTTCTTTGTGTAGCCTAAACGAGTCATATTATCCCAGCCTTCTCCCAAGACACACACAGTGGTCCGCCTGTACCATTTTGGGGTCAGGTTGGGTAAAAGGTACTCCCATGAGGAGCACTTGCATTGTTGAGTGATTGAGACAAATAAAATATGTTTTCATATGAACTCCCTCAAAAACATCGTAGAAAATGATTGGCAGATTTCCAGGGGTGAGGTGTTCTTCAAAACAACCCATTCCCATTTCAGGGCTGCTCAGATTATTAGAAAGTTTTTCTTTATCCACTAATACTATTTCTGACCTCAGGAATGATTCAGACTAAGCCTACTTCTTATTAGCTCTTTAACTAATGAAAAATAATTTAACAAATAATGACAACAATAATAACCAATAATGCCGATAAGTGCTGCTGTGTCCTGTACATCTTTCTAAGCCCAGTGAATGTGCTTATACATTGTCTCTTCAAGAATACCCTCTAGAAAAGGGGCTGATACTCTGATCTTTGTTTTACAAATAAGGAAACTTAAGTGTAAAGGGGGTAAGTAACACAACATGCAGGTGTAGGACCTGGATTTGAACCCAAGCAGTCTGGCTCCTGTATTTAACCGATGTACGGAACCAGAAGGACACACTGGCATGCTGTCCCTCTCACGACCTCTTCTCTCACAAGTTTCAAGGCATCATCTTTCCAGACCGTTCTTCAACACTTTAGTTTATGGTCTATCCATTAAGTCAGTCCGTAATGGAATTCTTGAATAATAATTTACTGAGTGCCAAACTTACCGCCATGCTTGGTCGAATTCTCCAGATGACTCTAATTTGTGTGTGGTACTTCTTAAAATTGACCATGGTTCTCCAAGGCCTGGAACAGAGAGGGAAGGGACTGCTGGCAGCATGGCTTACGTGTACGTGTTATATGGTACACGAATAAGGATGATGGCATTGACCAACATGGCATTTCACCCAACTTGGTTTCCCTCCAAACAACATGGCACTCATGAGTTTGTTATCCAGGCCCTCTGTATTAAGTTACTAATTCTGATATTGCAAAAAGAACAGCACCGGGGCAGATGCCTGAGATGTGCCATGGTAGCACTGTCCATTAATGTCATTTGTGCATGTACTTAACATACATTTTGCAACTACTTTGCATTTGACTTAGTTCAATTTGTGAATCATCTAGTGCCTGAAGAGTTCCACTCTGAAGCTGTTTGTCTTTTCATGTAGACCACACTGGTGCAGTCTGAATATAAATGATAACAGAAAATTTTACCAAATGTCATAGGAAAATCCAGGGTTATGTCTCAGTCATTCTGCTGATTCACTAATGAGGATATGAAATTTAAAAACCGTACCCTTCATGTACTATTTACTATATTTACCCTTCATGTATTATTAGGACTTTCCGAGTTCTTCTGTTTTCTTTAGATGCTTTGGAGTCCCGGCCCAGAGAGTTTTATAATTTTGGCAAATATTGATGTCAGGTTTTATGGAATACACCAAATGTTGCAACCTAGTTGCAGCCTTGTTGACTGAGGTGATCAGTACACACTGCCCCAAAATATGGCACCCTGGCCTTTGAGGGAACAGCAGAAGCAGGAAGGTCACTTACAGACATTTTCCTACCATTCTTCCCTGAAGCAGGCCATAAAATAATTTTCTAATCTTCCACTCTCATAAGACCCTCATCCCAGCGGTGTTCTCCCTGTACCCTGAGGAAAGGTATGAAACATAGACACCAAGAAAAATCTGAATAGACCTTACTAAGTTCTCCCTGTTTCCTCTTCGTCAGATCACACCTCCTTTCATCCAATCACACCTCTATGCAGCTGTCCACTCTTCATCAGACTCAAGCATAAACATATACCATTTTCCCTATTTGTTTGGGTCTTCATTGATGAAGGCTCCAGTGTAACATAAATCTTATACTAAATACATTTGTATGTTTTTCTTGATAATGTGTCTTTTGTTATAAGAGTTTCAGGCATGAACCTTGCAATGGTTAAGGAAAAGATATAACTTTTTCAGTCCTACATGTTTATGGTGAAATATGCCCTGTAGATGTGGTCAGTTTGGTTTGCGTGATGATAGTTATCTACTGCTGTGTAACGGGAGCACAGTGGTATAAAGCCACATACACTTACTGCCTCATGATTTCTGCAGGTCAGGAGTCTCGACATGTCTTCAGTTAGTTCTTTGGTTAAGGTCTAATGAGGCTGAAGTTATGGTGTCCTTGGGCTGTGTTGTCATCTAGAGTCTCAAATGCGGACGAATGTGCTTCACTCAGGTCATTCACAGAATTCATATTCTTGTGATTTCAGGACTGAGGTCCTTGGGTTCGTATGGAAAGTCACCTGGAGACTTATCACAGCTCCCGGCCACTGCCCTCAGCTCCCAGAGGTGCCACAGTTCCAAGAAGTCATCTCCATTTCCTTGGCACATGGGCATTCCTAGCACAGCTGCTCACTTCATTAAGGCAGCAAGGAGAGCCCCCAGAGCACATCTGCTAGCGAGGCAGAGTCCTGTGCAATGTGCTAGCGAGGCAGAGTCCTGTGCAATGTGCTAGTGAGGCAGGGTCCTGTGCAATGTGCTAGCGAGACAGAGTCCTGTGCAATGTGCTAGCGAGGCAGAGTCCTGTGCAATGTAACGGGATCATGGAAGTGACATCTGCCACCTTGCTGTACTTTATTGGTTGGAAGCAAGCCACAGGTCCTGCTCATACTCAAGGGTTGGGGATTAAATGAATATGTGAACACCAGGAGGTGGGGATCATGGAAGGTTTCTTTTGAGTCTGTTGGTGACACATAATGTTTAAACAACTGAATTCACTGCTAACGGGAAATGTCAGGAAATTTCATATTAAAACTCCATGTGTCCCCAGATCTTAAGAAGCCTGATGGCAGATCTGCTTTTACATGACCAGTGTCAGTGTGGGCTGAGAAATAGCAGCTTGCTCTGAGCAGGTTCATTGTTACTCATCTCATCACAATCCTTTCTTGCTTATTGTGTGTTGCTGCTGATTATTGTCTTGCATGCATAGGCGCTTTTCACACATCTAGGTGCTTCAATGATTTGTGTTATCTGGCTGGCCTCTGGTCACATTTGTGTTTTTATAGCTCCTGGTCTATGTGTGATGTTACTTCTTTCCTTGGGGATGCGTGCTCTTGTTGACTGTTGTCATTGCTTGTAGAATTCTGGCCATTGCTTTTGCCAGTGATTGTAGGGAAGGTCATGATATTTTATCTTTGGCCCCTGATAAAGTAATTAGTAATTATGGAGTGATAAAAAGTAGTAGGTAATTATCGAGGTCTAGTTTTGTGTGGGCCTTCTGCTTGTCTGTGGGCCCTCCCGGATTGGGCTCCCAGTAAGCCGACTGCTGGTCGTCATTGCCAACCAATATTCCTCTGGCTGAGGCCGGTTCTTGAAGGCCACCTTCTTGTTATCAGAAGGTTGACTTATAGGAAACGTATTAAAATCTCCAAGTTATCTGTGTCTCACATAATACAGATATTCACCTGGGTCAAAGGCAGCCTGAGATTATAGCTTCATTGTCATAAAAATGTCAGCTAATCTCCCCAGTTGTTAATATCTCAGTACTCTTGGGAGACTTTGCTCATTTTAAAAATCAATTTTTGCTCAATGTATGCCAAACTTAGTTGACCTTAAAATAACACAGTAAGTAATCTGAGGTCATCCACAGCCTGGCATTCAGCGAGTCTGCTGCCTTGGGGAAGGAATGCCATTCAATATTTAGATTACATTTTCACTTCATTTATTATCTCTAGCTAGCAAAAGTCTTTTAGACAATGAGAAGGTGGCATTCTTAGAGAGTAGCTTATGTCTCTGGTGCACTGCACACGTCAGCCCCGTGACGGGAACCAGGTAAGGAATCAAATGTCTGGTGATTCTGGAAGCTGGTTAATTTTCTCACCAGTGGAATGGAGCTTGTGTTTGGGGTCAGTCTTTGAAGCTGAACTGAGATGTTCATGATTGCTCTAAGGCAGATGTTCACATGCTCCAGATGCCTTTGCCCTTGGAGAGTGCTCACATTCGTACCAGCTTCGGAGATGACAGCCTTCAAGAGGGGCTCAGCTTTCCTTCGGTGATACCACCCTGGTTCCATCATGTCTAATTTCCCTTTGAGCAGACGGCACCTAAGTTATTCAGTCAATAGCTATATGCACAGCCACATCGTGGCTCCGGGTTGTGCAGCTAATGTGACTCATAGTGACTGTGTAGAGGCTGTGCCTGGGGCTGTTCAGCCAGTCACCACCACAGTGATGCTGTGCAGCCCTCTAAATGCTGTGCCACCTACTGTTTCAAGCTCTTTACATACTTAGAAAGGATCTGTAATTTGCCCAAAGTCATAACAATAGAAAATAGTCGAGCCAGTGTATGAACCCAGGCAGTGAGTTTCCACCACAATATTATACATAACCTTAAAAGGCTGAGTCTGTAAGATCTGTTTGGCTAATAAAAAAGACTGAGATTCTGTTATTTGCAACAACATGGATAGAACTGGAGATCATTATGTTAAATGAAATAAGCCAGAAAGACAAACACCACATGTTCTCACTTATTTGTGGGATCTAAACATCAAAACAGTTGAACTCATGGAGATAGAGTAGAAGGATGGTTACCAGAGGCTGGGAAGAGTCATGGGGGATGGAGGGACAGGTGTGGGGATGGTTAATGGATACAAAAGATAGTTAGAAAGAATGAACGAGACCTAATATTTGATAGCACAAGAAGGTAACTATAGTCAAAATAATTGTAAATTTTAAAATAACTAAAAGAGTGTTAATTGGAGTGTTTGTAGCACAAAGGATAAAGGCTTGACGGGGTGGAGACCCCGTTCTCCATGATGTGATTATTATATATTGCATGCTCAAAACATCTCATGTGCTCCATAAATATACACCTACTGTGTACCCACAGAAATTAAAAGTGAAAAAATATTTTAAAGATCTGTTGGCCAAGTAATACAGATACAAACATTTATGTGCTCAACACAGTACTGTTTTATATGCGATGTGCCACAGGATTATCAGAGCAACTCTGTGGCAGAAGCCATTATTATCTTCTTTGACAGATGAAGAAAGTGAAGCAAAGAAGTGTGATATAACTTGTTCAGGTTCCCACAGCTAGGAGTGGGTTCAAACCCAGCATCTGCACTGTTGTTAACCAGTCTGCCACAAATTATTCCATGTGTGGAGGAATTTTGCCGATGAGTCTGCTTTGCACTTGGTAAAAAATGAAAGCAATTGAGAGAGAAAAGCAACACAACATGGTTTCAGGGAAACCCCTCTCTACAGAATGGAGGCGCAGACAGCCTGTGCTCTGGAGAAGGTCACTGCACTGCACACAAGGCTGGGCTGGCCCCATGGCCTCCTGTTGAAAGCTTTACACCAATGGTGTCAGTAGATGGCTTGGTACAACTTTAGCTACTGCCTTGTACTCCACAAAGTAGTCAAGTAGGTGACAATTGCACTTGAAGCTTAGTAAAGCAGCGGAGACCCCATTCACCCAGAGAGCTTCACTCACTTCCCCATGTAGCTCATTTTGGTATTTGGAAAAGAAGCTGTGTTTAGCATGGAAAGCAAGCTGGGAAATTATTTCAGGAATGTGACGGTGGTCCCCAAAGCCAATCTGGCCCCACCTCTAGTAAGATGAAGAGCAAAGATGGGCCTGGCTGGCAGTGATGGTGTGGAGCTCAGGGGATCCCCATTTTCCCTCTCCCTTTCCATCTTTTTCTGAGAAACATATTACCCTCACATGCTGATTTTGCCTAATAGGGCACCTGTGAAGTCACTCTTTGTCAGTGAAACTTTAATTGAAGGTTGGAATATGCTAATAGGTAAAATAGGTGTGCCAATATGTTAGTGAAAAGAAATAGATGAGTTCTCATTCTTGTAGGTATCAGATATGTTTTTGGCTATTGGACATTGTTATGGTCTGAATGTCTGTGTCCCTGCAAAATTAGTATGTTGAAACCTAACCCCCAAGATGATACTACTAGGAAGTGGGGCCTTTGGGAGGTGATTAGGTCCTGATGTTGGAGCCATTATGAATGGGATTAGTGCACTTATAAAAGAGGCCTGTGGAGCTCCCTCACCCCTTCCAGCATGAGCGGACACAGCAGGCACTGTCTATGAGGACATCTGGAGCAGAGCCCTTTTTCCATGCAGGTGAGACGGATGGCCTTGCCCTAATTTATAGTGTGAGCCGGGGAAATGGAGGGAGAGACTAGGATGCCAATGATAGAGTCTTGACAATGAGTCATTGCTGAAGTCGTCTTATCATTGATTAATCATCACGGCTTCCTGGCATTGCCTCCGTCTTTCAGCGCCTGACTCAGCACCTCTTGGCTTTAGATAACAGCTCTACCAGGGAAGCAGGGGACCCTGGGGGCAACAGATGTGGGTGCTTGAGCCAGCTCAGCCCCCCTCCCCAACCAGCTTGTTGGCTCAGGCAGGGCCCCGTAAAGGTTGTCTCTGCTTATAAAACCCTGGAGGAGCTGTTCTGGTTCCTTTGAAAAAATAGCCTTCGAAAGCTTGCCCAGCCTTTTTCTTTTTCAGCAGTGCTGCTGAGACTACCTGTTTGATGCGTTATAATTGCATTCACTCTAATTATGGCTACTGATTTCTTAAAAACCTCAGCGCACTCTGGTACTATTCTTCCTGCTTGCTTACTACTGTGTGGGATTATTTCTCTCCAGATGTTCATCAGACTTTGGCTTTTAATGACAGCAGCCAGTTGCATTTCCAAAACATCTTAATTTAATTACATTTCTCAAACCAAAGAGATGTAGTGTAATGATATGCCGAAAGACTTTTTATTAGTAAAAAAAGAAATATTTCAAATGAAATCTATCACTGTTTTTTGTAGCCACTGTTGTACAGTAGAAGGTAATTCAAAGATAGGTAAAGAAATAGTGTCACAGAAAGATAAATATCGCATGGTCTCACTTATATGTGGGAGCTAAAGAAAAGCAGAGAGGAGAATAGAGGTTATTAGAGGCTGAGAAGGGAAGGGAGGAGGAGAGGGTGGGGAGAGGTTGGTTAATGCGCACAAAGTTATAGCCAAATAGGAATGAGTGCTGCGGGGCAAGTATTGTTAGCAGTAATTTATTGTATATTTTCAAGAAGCTAAAAGAGAGAATTTTGAGTGTTCACAACACAACTGATAAGTATTTGAGGTGATGGATATGCTGCTTACCAGGATTTGATCATTACATATTATATACCTGTATTGAAGTATCACTCTGTATTCCATAAACATGTACAATTTTGTGTGTCAACCAAAGATAAAAGAAAAAACATAATAGCGTTGTTAGACATTAGCTTTTAACATTGTTCGAATATTAGCGTTAGGTATTAGATATTAGTATTCTTTGTGGGAGCGCTGTGTGCCTGAAAGGGAGACTCTCTCTCAAAAGGAAACAGAGACAGCAGCCACACACCACATAGCAACCGGCCGCTGTCTGCCGCAAGGCTAGGCCGTGTGTGCTGTGGCACTCGTGCTCAAGTCTGCTTGGGACCATTACAAACACCAAATGTAACACCATCTTCAACTGTGTAGCCAAATGCCTCTTAATAGAATGAGGGCAGATAATATGACCTATTAGGAGCTTCCAAAGGGCATGTTCCAGTAAAAAAGGAAGAACTGCCTTATGCCAGCAACTCAGCAGAGATGATGGTTAGACGCAGCAATTGCTGATCACAGTGCAATTAAATGTGTCTTCCCTTAGCCCAAATCCACTGAGAGATTGGAGAGATACAATCACGTGCTTACAGCAACCAGCGGCATGACATAAAACCAGTGAGTAGCAAGTTGAGAGAACAGGGCTTCTTTATTTTACACTTTCCTTACTAAATGCTTTCTGTACATTGTCTTATTGGAGCCTCACAAATATCCTAAAGTTAAATCATATTATCACCCTAATTTACAGATGAGAAAACTGGGGCATGGGGAGGCTCACTAACCTAGTCAAAGTTACCCAGCAGATAGGCAGGGGAGGAACTCCCGATTAGGTCTTGTCTGACTTGGTGAATCCACCAGAACAGTTGACTTGCGTTCAGTCCTCAATCTTTCCCACCGACAGTAGCAGCAGTACTGTTCTCAGAGTGCTTCTAGGCCTCTGACATCCGACCGTCTTTAGGAGGGCACTTCCTGGCTGTGGCTGTGGCTGCACTGTGGTGTGCCGTGGCCACCTGGCTGGGGGAGGCCGTGGGTTTCCCATGGAAGCGATGGGTGTCACTTCCAGGCCTGAGCACTGAATGCTGGGGCGAGGCCTTTCCAGGCTTCCCTGCCCTCTGCTGTGGTGAGTCATCTCCCCAAAGTGGAGCAAATCCAACGTTGGGATGGAACAGCACTGAGCCACTGGGCAATAATGCTGTTGGCTGAGGCCACTGACCTTGCAGTGCCACCTCCTGCCATAGTTTAGTTTAGTCCGCCATGATGGATTTGAGACAGGTGCTAGGGGTGGATGGCATAATGACCCAAACCCTGAAATGCAGCATTGACTTCAGGTGACAGCGATGGTGAGGGAGCCCCGCGTAGGTGGAGGACACGGTGACCCTGGCATGTAGTGAGGTAGTGTTTGGCCTCAGGGGCAGTAACTTGGAAGTCAGGTCAGGCGCCTGTAGACCTCATGGCCAGCGGAGAGATTGGAAAATAGATTTTCAATAGTATACATTGCTTGGTATTGACTGCATTTGGCAGGACATTAGAAGAAAAAGATGATCCTAAAGATCAAGTGGTTTCAGCAATTCCACTTGTAAGTGTATACACAAAAGAATTAAAAACAGGGTCCTGAACAGATCTGTGTATACCCATGTTCCTAGCAGCATTGTTCACGGTAATTAAAACTTGGATGCAACCCAAGTGCTCACTGATGGATGAATAGATAAAATATGATAGATAAATAGAATGGAATATGATTCAGCCAGGAAAAGGAAATTCCTGCACATGCTATAATATGCATGAACCTTGAGGATATTATGCTAAGTAAAATAAGTCAGTCAGAAAGACAAATTCTGTATGATTCTACTTAGATGAAATACTTAGAGTGGTCAAATTCTTAGAGACAGAAAGTAGAATGTTGGTTGCCAGGGGCTGAGGGTGGGGGGTGGGAGCTGTTTAGTGTGGACAAGGTTTCACTTGGGGAAAGTGAAAAATCTCTGAGGTCTCCTTGGAAGTCATGTCTGCTTTTAGGCAGAAAGCACAGCTGCTTCTGTAAATTCTAATTTCTGCACTTCAGGTTGGAGGGAGAAATTAAAGATATCAGCGAACAGAGTGCCAGCCCCTACACCTTTATACCTGCATGGCCAACATGTACTTAAGCAGTGTTTGTTTGGTGACCCTATTATTCAGTTTTTCCCCGAGTCATCAACTTAGCGTTCAAAGCAAGAATCATTCTTTAAAAAACAAAACAAAACTCAAAGTTCATGTATATTTTAAATAACACATATGTTTACAACAAAAATAGCCTTTGGCCTTGACAGATCTGGACAGCACAGTGGGCAGTGAGAATAGAGACCCCCCACTGGTGGGTACGGAGGGTGGAGATGAGCCTGCTTTGTCTTGTGACCTGGCCATGTGGGTGCTGGTGATAAAGCGTCTCATCAGTGGAAAATAGATCACAGAATGAGAAGTAGGAGATATGACCTGGTATGGAAAGCAGTAAAATGGACACATCTCATGCCATGTAAAGGGAAACCTTTCAGCCTTTAACATGTGGTTTGAGGCCAGGGATGGCGGCTCCCACCTGTAATCCCAGCGGTTGGGGAGGCCCAGAAGGGAGGATGGCTTGAGGCCAGGAAATCAAAATCAGCCTGGGCAACATAGTGAGACCCTGTCTCTATAAAAAAGATAAAATGTGGTTTGTTGTTGCGACTAGTGCTTGGCCTCCGTATCTGGTGGAGGAGAGCTGCTGTGATGCTGTGATGCTGTGTGCTGAGTGTTGCTCTAACTTGTGGAGGGTGCTGGATGCCACAGATTTCACTACACACGTCTCGCCTCATGCATGATCAACCCATGAGTCAGTGCTTTAAGACTTACCTTGGGTACAGGAATTATTTAAAATCATTGTCCAGAAGGTTTACTTTTGGGGAGATCCATTGAGCGTGTCATGTACCCGTGCCTTGAAGCCCACAATCCTGAGGTCGAGCTGCAGCCAGCATGGCTTCCCTTCTAGTGTACGAGTGTTTCACAGAGTATGTTATCACTTGCGTTGACACGTTGCTGATATTTTATATATTTGGATGCGGTGTTGATGAAGTAAGTGTAACGCTGAGCATTTGTAAAGCAGAACAATTTGACACAGTTGTTTTGTTAGAACTTGTCCACAACCATGGGAAGAAGGCAGAGATAGAAAGCCGAGTCCAGAGCTGAAGTGACTTCTTCGCAGAGCCCTCTGGCTCCAGACAATTTCTGGGGTTCTCCTACTGTTCCTGTTGCAGGCTGTAGTTACCTGCTGGCAGAACAATACCATGTGTCTCATTATTTGAATGAGGTCAATTGGATATTTTTAATTGATTTTCAGTTTTCAATTTTATTTATAAAATATAATTTACAGTGATGTGAGAATTAGAAGATATGGAATTTATATCTTCTTTTAAGTTCCCACATATTTAGATAAAATTAAAAATAATTTAAGTCAATATTGGAGGTTTGGGGAATTTTGGGAAGGTAAAAATATACATAACATAGAACATGTATGGTATGCATATAACATAAAATGTATCATTTTGAGGGTATAGTTCAGTATCATAAGAACATTCAGATTGTTGTGCTATTTTCACCACTGTTCAGCCAAAGAAATTTTCATATTCTAAAACTGAAGTTTTACTGAAACTCCTTTAAACAGTAACTTCCCGGTCCTTGCATCTTCCAGTCCCTGGCAACCACATTCTACTTTCTGTCTCTGAATCTGATTACTCAAGGTGCTTTATATAGTGGAATCATATAGCATCTGTCCTTTTCCTACTGTTTAATTACATTTAGCATTAATGTCTTCAAGGTTCATTCATGTCTTAGCATGTATCAGAATTTCCTTTTTCAGGATTAATAATATTCATTATATGTATGTGCCATATTTTATTTAACCATTCAATCTTAGATGGACACCTGGGTTGCTTCTGCCTTCTGGTTATTGTGAATAATGCTGCTACGTGTACACAAATGTCTGCCTGAGTCCCTGCTTTCAGTTCTTTTGGGTGTACACCTGGAATTAAATTGCTAGGTCATATGATAATTTATATTTTTCTGATGAACTCCCATACTGTTTTCTGTAGTGGCTACGCCATTTTACATTGTTATCAGCAGTACAAAGAAATGCCTATTCTCCACATCCTCACCAACACTCGTTAGTTTCTGTTTTTGTTTTTTTTTCCATAACAGCCATCATAATGGGTGTGAAGTGGTGTCTCATTGTGGTTTTGATTTGCATTTTCCTAATAACTAGTGATACTGTACAACCTTACATGTGTTTATTGGCCATTTATATATCTTCTTTGGAGAAATACCTAGTCAAGTCCTTTGTTCAGTTTAAATCAGGTTACTGTTGTTGTTTTAAGTAGTTGTTCTGTTGTGGTTCTTTATATATTCTGGATATTAACCCATTTTCAAATATGTAATAATATGTAAATATTTTCTCACATTCTATATGTTGTCTTTTCAATTTGTTGATAGGGACTTTTGATGCATAAAATTTTGATATAGTCCAAATTATCTATTTTTTTCTTTTGTTGCTTATGTTATGATGTCATATTCAAGAAATAATTGCCAAATTTAATGTCATGAAGCTTTTCCCCTATGTTTTCATCTAACAGTTAAGTTTTAGCTGGTATATGTAGGTCTTTGTTAAAATTTGAATTAATTTTTGTATGTGGTGGTATAAGATAAAGTCCCAACTTCATTTTTTTGCTTCTGGATATCCAGTTTTTTCATCACGCTTGTGGGAAGACTGTCCATTCTGCATTTAATGGTCTTGGCACCTTTGTCAAAAATCATTTGACAATATTTGTGTGGCTTTATTTCGGAGCTCTTTGTTCCACTGGTCTAGATGTCTGTCTTTATATAATTACCATACTTTTTTGATTACTGTAACTTTGTAGTAAGTTTTGAAGTCAGGAAATATGAGACCTCCAGCTTTGTTCTTCTTCAAGACTGTTTTGGATATTTAGAGTCTTTTGAATTTCTATATTCTAGGATTTTCTTTTCAATTTGTGCAAAAAAAATCATTGGAATTTTAATAGAGGTTACATTGAGTCTGTAGATCACTTTGGTAGTATTGACATCTTAATATTAGATCTTTTGATCTGTAAACACAGAATCTTTCTGTTTATTGGTATCTTCCTTAATTTCTTTCAGCATACACATCTGTTGTCTATTGGTTCAGTTTATTTCTGAGTGTCTTATTCTTTTTGGTACTATTGTAAATGGAATTGTTTCCTTAATTTTCTTTACAGATTGTTCTTTGTTACATGAAAATATGACTGATTTGGGGGTGTTGACTTTGTATCCTGTCCTCTAACTTTACTGAATTCATTTGTTAGTCCTAACAAGTTTTGTCTTTGTTATTATTATTATTTTTTGGTGTGAAGTCTTTAGGCTTTTCTACATATAAAATCACGTCTGTGAAAAGAGATAATTTTACATTTTCCTTTCCAATTTGTATGCCTTTTAATTTTCTTTTGTTTCCTAATTACTCTGGCTAGAAATTCCAATACTACCTTTAATAAAAGTGGTAAAATGGGCATTCTTGTCCTGTCCCTGATTTTGGAGGAAAAGCTTTCAATCATTCACTTTTGAATTTGATGTTGGCAGTGGGTTTTTATATATGGCTTTTATTGTGGTGCATTAATTATCTTCTATTCTGAGTCTTTGAGTGCTTTTTTTCATGAAAGGGTGTTGAAGTTTGTCATAGACTTTTTCTGCATCAATTGAGATGATCATGTGCTTTTTTTTCTTCATTCTGTTAATTTGGTTTATTGCATTGATTCATTTTAATACGTCAAACTATCCTTGCTTTCCAGGAATAAACCGTACTTTTTCATGCTCTATGGTCCTTTTAAAGTGTTACTCAATTCTGTTTGATAGCATTTCATTCAGGATTCTTGTATCAATATTCATAAAGGATATTGGTTTGTAGTTTTCTCTTCTTAGAGTGTCTTTGTCTGGTGTTGGTATCAGGATAAACCCAGCCTCATATAATGAGTTTGTAAGTATTCCCTCCTCTTCAATATTTTGAAGCATCTGAGGAGAATTGGTGTTAATTCTTCTTTAATTTTTAAAAAAATTTTATTTCATTTTTGATGGACATGTAATTGTTATACATACTTACTGGGTAAAATGCAGTTCTATTTTTATTTTTTTTTGAGGAACATCCATACTGTTTTCCATTATTCCTGTACTAATTTACATTTCCACCCCATCGGCGGTTCTCCTTTCTCCATATCCTCACCAGTATTTGTTATTTTTCATCTTTTTGATAATTGAGGTAAGGTGATATCTTACTGTGGTTTTGATTTTCATTTCCCTGATTAGAGATGTTGAGCATTTTAAAAATATATATTTTGGGCCGGGCACAGTGGCTCACACCTGTAATCCCAGCACTTTGGGAGACTGAGGTGGGTGGATCATGAGGTCAAGAGATCGAGACCATCCTGGCCAACATAGTGAAACCCCATCTCTACTAAAAATACAAAAAATTAGCTGGGTGTGGTGGCACACGCCTGTGGTCCCAGCTACTTGGAAGCTGAGGCAGGAGAATCACTTGAAACCGGAAGGTGGAGCTTGTAGTGAGCTCAGATGGCGCCACTGCACTCCAGCCTGGGCAACAAGAGTGAAACTCTATCTCAAAAAAAAAAAAAAAGCATTTTAAAAATATATATATATATATATATATATATATATATGTATATATATATGTATGCGCCATTTTCATGTCTTCTTTTGAGAAATGTATATTCAGGTCTTTTGACCAATTTTAAGTTGGATTATTTTTATTTTTGTTACTAAGTTGTTCAAGTTTCTTATAAATTCTGGATATTAACTCCTTGTCAGATGTATAATTTGGAGATATTTTCTTCCATTCTGTAGGTTGTCTCTTCACTCTGTTAATTGTTTCCTTTGTTGCACAAATCTTTTTAGTTTGATATAATCCAATTTGTCTATTTTTGCTTTTATTGCCTGTACTTTTGAAATTTTATCCAAAAAAATCCTTCCCCAGACCGATGTTGTGTAGCATTTCCCCTATATTTTCTTCTAGTAGTTTCATAGTTTCAGGTTTACGTTTAAATGTTTAATCCATTTCAGTTGTTGTATAAGGTGGGAGATAGGAGTCTAGTTTTATTATTCTGCCAGTGATTATCCAGTTTTAAGAGCAGAATCCTGTGAAGCCATCTGGTCCTGGGCATTTCCTTGTTTGGAAGTTTGTGATTACTGATTCAATCTTCCCAGTAGTTACAGGTTTTTTTTTTTTTTTTTTTTTTTAATTTTTTTTTTGTTGTTGCTGCTGTTGTCATATTTTCTATCTCTTCCTAATTCAACTTTGAAAGGTTGTATGTTTCCAGAAGTTTCTATTTCACCTGGATTTTCTATTTATTGGTGTGCATTTTTTTAAATACTTTCTTATAATCCTTTTTATTTCATTAAAATTGGTTGTAATGTCTCTTCTTTCATCTTTCATTTCTGAGTTTGGTTAGTTGCATTTTCTTCATTTATTAGTCAGTATAGACAAAAGTTTATCAATTTTGTTGATTTTTTCAAAGAACCAGCTCTTATTTTTTTGATTTTTTTCTATTTCTTATTTCATTTATCTCTGTTCTAATCTTTATTCTTCCTTTGCTGTCTTTGGGGTTAATTTTTTCTTTTTCCAGTTCCTTAGAGTGTAAACTTAGATTATTGATTTGAGATCTTTCTTCTTCTTCTTCTTCTTTTTTTGAGATGGAGTCTTGCTCTGTCACCCTGGCTGGAGTACAGTGGTGCCATCTTGGCTCATTGCAAGCTCCACCTACTGGGTTCACACCATTCTCCTGCCTCAGCCTCCCGAGTAGCTGGGACTATAGGCGCCGCCACCACCCCTGGCTAATTTTTTTTTTTTTTTGTATTTTTAGTAGAGACGTGGTTTCACCGTGTTAGCCAGGATGGTCTCTATCTCTTGATCTCGTGATCTGCCTGCCTGGGCCTCCCAAAGTGCTGGGATTACAGGCGTGAGCCACTGCGCCTGGCCTAGATCTTTCTTCTTTTTAATGTAAGCATTTACATCTCTAAGTTTCCTTTTTAGTATTGCTTTCATTTTGTTCTGTAATTTTTTTGTATGTAGTGTTTTAATTTTCATTTACCTCAAGATATTTTCTAATTTCTCTTGTGATTTTTTTTTTCCTGGAAACTGTTGGTTGTTTAAGAGTATGTTGTTTATTTCCACATATTTGTGATTTTTTTTAGTTCTATTTCTGCTTCAGATTTGTAGTTTTCTATTATTGAGATTTTTTCCCTAAACCATAGAGAAGAGAAAAGTGAATATGATCATCCTTTCATCTTAACATACAGCTGGCTTTCTATTAGAAAGTACTACTGTTTTTCTACCAGCCTATTGAGAAGTTAAGATGTTTTTAAATAAGAGATTCACGTTTTAAACATGCATCCTGAATTAATACCTGTGAATGTTCCAGTTCTCCACTTCCACATGCCTTTTCTAGTCAATTGTGTGTTATTAATGGAGACTCCCACTCCTGTGTGGTATTACACTCCCATTTCAGAATCACGGAGTGACTTCCTGTAGCCATTGCCCAAGGGGCTGGTGAGGCAGCCTGTGGATTACTTATGGCTCAATCCTGAGCTATGAATTCTCCCCCTCCTCTTTTTTTTTTCTGTTTTATGCATTTCCACCTTTAAAACAGGCTCCTACTGACATGTTTTTATACTGACAAAAGGCTAGTTGCTCTGCTTCCAAGTATTTAATTTGCTTTCTAAAATCCAAATATGAATTTCCCTGGGAGAGCTTTTTATTAGTTCTATGACAATGAAGTTTTTCTTGATTAGGCAATTTGTGGCAAGTTAATTGAATTTGTCACGTGCAAAGATGGAGACCAAATTGTTACAAGCTGCAAATGCAATTGGACTGTTAATTTCAACATGATAAATCATTTTTGTTGGTGTAAATGTCTAGGTTCATCTTACAGTACATACTTTTCAGATTTCACAGTTCAACAAGATCCACACACCTTAGTGGGTAAAACGGTTCTCACAGAGGATTAAACATTTGAAGTTCTTTGGACTTTTTGAACTTTATAATTGCAGAAAAATCAGTAATATTTTACTTATGAACCAAAGAGCTTATCATGTAGCACCGTGGCTCCGGATTCTTAAGGTCTCTGTTCTCATAAGCAACGAGGGGAATTCTGTGCCCAGTCCTGATTTGTTTAGCAGATCTTTCAAAGTAGCTCCCCTGTCTAGTACTTAGTGTAGATATTTAAGGGTAATCATTGGGATGGATCATGTCTCAAAGCACGCTTTGAGGTTGTATGAGCTAGAGCAAATAATGTCAAATTTTTAGCACTGACTTGAGGGTTCTTGTGAGAGTTAAAGGAGATAAGGGAGGCTAGGCACGGTGGCTCAAGCCTGTAATCCTAGCACTTTGGGAGCCCGAGGCAGGTGGGTCACGAGGTCAGGAGTTTGAGACCAGCCTGGCCAATATGGTGAAACCCCATCTCTACTAAAAATACAGAAATTAGCCAGTCATGGTGGCGTGCGCCTATAATCCCAGCTACTCAGGAGGCTGAGGCAGGAGAATCAATCAAACCTGGGAGGAGGAGGTTGCAGGTTGCAGTGAGTTGAGATCATGCCACTGCACTCCAGCCTGGGCGACACAGCCGGACTTTGTCTCAAAAACAAAACAAAACAAAAAACAGAGAGTTAAGGGAGAGAAAGCACAGGGTTGTACCCAAAGCGGATGCTCAGAAAGCCCGGTTCCTCCCTTCCCTCTAATGGGAGCCTTGAAGAGCTGACAGCATCACGAGGGGTGGCAGGGAGTCCACAGCTCCGTAATGTCCTGAAGGAAGGGTAGTGGGAGGCTCCATCCTTCGAGCTCCAGCATGCCTTGCGAAAAGGGTGCTATGCACACGAATTAAATATGAATGCAGTGATTAAACATTTTATTCTTTTTAAGGCTCTGAAGAGCTATACTTGTCAGAATGATTTCTGCACCAGGGAATCATTTAGATTGGTCTTCAAAGAGTGAAAATTTGGAACTGAGTTCTATAATGGCCAACATGGAATGTAAAATTGACATATATAAGCTTTGAAAGAGTAATTTTCAAGAGATTTTTTGACTGCGTGTTCTAGTACCCCTAAATTATGTCTGAACATAATTGAAAGCAGATTCAGATAAAGTGTAGGTTTTAACTTTGGAGGGTGGGAGGTGGCTGTGCTTAATCCATGTATCTTCTGTGTCTTACTAGCTTCCGTTTAAAAGTGTGAGGGCTGGGGTGATCCTGTTTCAGGGATGGGATCAGCTGTGGATGACCGAGACCGTTTCTCCAGCGGATGATCTCCCGTAATGTGATTGCAGGGCAGCTGCCTTGAATTCTGATTATGTGGAAATGGGCAAACTTTTTTTTTTGAGAATGAAAAATAGCATTTCCCAATTATGTTCTCTTGCATATAGTATTCTAAATTTACTCCCCAGCCTAGAAAGTATGAATTAATCCTGAATTCCTCCTCAGCCAACTCAAGTGATAGGTCCCAACATGTCCCAATTCCAGCCCCCGAATGCTCCCAGGGAGCCCACCCTCCCCACCTCACCTTTCTCTGATGACTGCCATGGCCCCAACCTAGGGGGCTCCCTTCTGTCGCCCCCACCTCCAGGTCACTCCTCTGATTAAATACTGGAACGACTCCCACTTGCCTCTTCTCCAAGAGCCCACGCCCACCAGGATGGATGAGATGCTTCCTTACCTGAATCAAGCTCCAGCTCTCACCGCTCCAGCCCAGCATCCTGAGGAGCTGGCTGACTCGCACCTCCCTGTTATCTTATCGCCCTGGGTCTTTGCCTGGGCAGCCGCCCTGCTTGTCGTCCTCAAGATGCAGCCATCAATACCCCAGGAAGCCTTCTCTGAGCTCTGGCCCCACACTCCGGCTGTTAGTCTTTCAGTGCTCCTCCATAGCATCTATTGAGAGCTGCCGTTGCGTCTCTCTCCTACGCCATGGACTCGGCAGATTCATCCCTACCGCTGTCTCCAGTGAATTACACGTGGCCTAGCATATGGTGGGTGCCAAATCAAGGCTCCTGGACAAACAAAGGAGCCTTTCTCTGTGAGAACAGAGCTTGAGGAAACTCGTGATAGAATTGTGACCAAGAGAAGCAGTTGATGAAAAAGTCTCCAAATAAATGCTGGCAAGATTCCCTTTCCAAATGTGAAAATACACCTGTGAAAAATCACATGATGTGATTTTTCTTTTAAGAACTAGATCAGTGTCCTTTTCATATTAGGTCTTCCACACGCCCTGCGTACATGCTCTCTGGACAATGAAGCCTAATGTATAACATACCTTAATACTGAGAGAAGTCATGTGACCAACTGTTTCAGAACACCGACTCCCTAATTTATCTCTGTTTTCAAACACAGAGTTCACAGGACTTGTCTCTAATTGTAGGGCTTTGTGGCTACATCCAAGGCACATGTGGTTTTTCCTTTCATAAAGTGATAGATACTCGGTGGCAAATGCTCAGGTGACTTCTTGTCTTTCTTCCCTTTCTTTTGGTGGTGGTGGGTGGGCAAAGGATATTTTTGTTTTTGTTTAAGGTAAGTAAAGGTTTTCCCTTCTACTTGTTGATCTGCCTCTCCAGGGGCTGTGACAAAGTCTCTTGTTAGGATTTGACACCTGTGTACCCATCAAAGAAGGTGTTGCAACAGCACTTTCAAAAATATCTTTACATTTTCTAAATTTTACTTTGTGCTCATTTAACTTGTTATTCCTACCCTGTATTATTGTAAGTATTTTAAAGCATAACAACAACAAGAATATTATAATTTCCTTAATCCTGTTTCCCAGTGGCAACCACTTTCAATCTTTTCAGCTATTTATTCTGATATTTATGTCTGTAGTTCAGAATAATCTGCATATCCTGCTCTTCTGATCCAACTTTAGACACAAGCAATTCGTCTTCTTATAAGGGTTGCTGGGGACTGTGGGTTAATCACACCGCTTTTCACACCCCCCTAGTAACTACATCTAAACTGGGTAAACACAAATGAAGGCTTTTTCTTCTGACCGTGTAAATATGGTTCACTCTTGGGCTGTGATATAATATATAGCCCAAGTGTAATATAATATCCTTTCTCATCAAACTGTTTTTCCTTGGACTCAAAATGGGCACTTTTTTCCCAATGTTCTTGGAATGCATCACTAAATCTTCCTACAGCCTCCAAAAGTTTGTAAAATACAGAGTTCTTTACACATGAGTTCTGCGTGTGGATTATCCTTCCACCTTTTAAGCGTGTCCTGCTTCCTGTGCACTTGGAGTGCCCCCTTGGACGCCTTCATCTGGACACTTCCCTTCACCCTGAGGTGCTGGACACCCTTGGTGCTAATCTCAGGCTTTCCTCATCCTTGGTTATGCTCCATTGTAGGGTGGAAAATTATTATCCCTCAGGATTCTGAAGGCATAGTCCCATTGTCTTTTGGTTTTGCCTGTTGTGAGTCCTATATCATTCTGATTAATTATCCATTGTCTTGTTTTTCTTCTCTCTGGAGGCTTTGGGAACTTTTCTTAATTCCTGGTGTTCCAAAATTTTACTACAATGTGGATAGAAATTGTTTTTTCTCATTCACTTTCTCGAGCGTTTTAGGAGCTTTTTTCTGACTTGAGTGCTGTATAACTCAGGGTTCTCCAGAGAGGAAGACCTAATAGGGGATGGATGGATGGATGATAGATAGACAGATAGACAGAGAGGTATCTGAGAACTGGTTCACAGGATTATGGAGGCTGAGAAGTCCCGTGATGTGCTGCCTGCAAGCTGGAGGCCTGGGGAGGCCCGGAGTATGGCTCAGTCCAAGCCTGAAGGCCTCAGACCTAGGGAAGCTGATCGTGTTACTCTTAGTCAAGGCTGCAGGCTTGAGAAACTGGCGGGCTTGCGGGGGCAGAGGGGGCATGGTGCAAGTCCTGAAGTCCACAGGCCGGAGAACCTGGCGTGCTAATGTTCAACTGAAGAAAAGAAGCTTCAGGAGAGAGAGAAAGAGAGAGAGAGAATGAATTTGCTTTTCCTCTGCCTTTTGGTTCTCTATGGGCCCTCAGCAGAATGGATAGTGCCTGCCCACATCAGGTGATGAGGATCATCCTCTCTCTCTTCACTGATTCAAATGCCCACTTCTTTCGGAAACACCCTCACAGACAAACTCAGAAGGAATGCTTTCCCAGCTCTCTGGGCATCGGTAATCCAGTCAAGTTGACACATAAAATTAACTCTCACAGGTACTTACTTTTTCTGAAAATTTTTTCCAGAAATTCTCTATCTGCATTTTTAAACATTATTTGTGATACTGTAAAATACATATTTGGTATGACCCTGTTTCCTGGCATACAACTTCCCAAATCCTTAGACTCTCCCAAGAAATGTCTTTTGTATGCTGATGAGCTGACTGATGGCTGGCAGTCCCTAGGTAGGTTTAGGATGGGGCTGGTGACCAGAAAGATCAAGGCAGTACTAGAGGGTTGGGACTTTTAGCCCCACCCCGAACCACCGGGGAGCAGAAAGGGGCTGAAGGTTAAGCTGATCGCCAATGGCCAATGGTTGAATCAGTCATACCCACATAGTGAAGTTTCCATAAAAACCCAAAAGGATTGGGTTCAGAGAACTTCTGGATAGGTGAGCATATGTAGGGCCCCGGAGGGAGGCGCCAGGGAGGGCTTGGAAGCTCCACCCCATCTCAGGCCTTGCCATGTGCATCACTTTATCTATATGTTTTGTAATATCCTTTATAATAAGCCAGTAAAGATAAGTTGCACGGAGTTCTGTGAGCTGTTCTGGCACATTAACCAAACACAAATAGGGGGTTGTGGGACTCCTAACTTGAAACTGACTGGGGGCCTGGACTTGTGACTGGTGGCAGGTGGGGGGCAGTCTTGGGGACTGAGCCCTCAACCTGTGAGGTCTGACGCTATCTCCAGGGGGACAGTGTCCATAATTGAATTAGAGGACACCCAGATGGTGTCCATTGTGGGTTGCTTGCATGCTTGTTGCGGGGGAGAAATCCCTACACATTTGGGCAGAGAAGTCTTCTGTGTTCATTGTTGTTGTGGAGTTAGAGAATATAAAAAGAAATTTGAGTTCAAGTGTTTTTAATCTCAGTATTTAATTGATAGTTTGATTATTTTATTCCCATTTTCCCCTCCTTTCTAGAACTGATATGAACTGGGAATTGGACCATCAGCTAATATTCTTTTTATTAGTCCTTTAGCTTTTTTTAAATTTTGTTTTACCTTCTGTGGAATTTCCCCAACTTTAATTTACAAATTTCTATTGAACTTTAATAATTTTTCTTATTATATACATTCTAAGACTTATTTTCTTGCTGATTGTTCCTTCACAATAGTATCTTATTCTTGTTTTATGTATGCATTGACTTTCATCTTTTTGAGATTGTTAATTTTAGTTATTTTAGTATTTTCTTCTGTGCTGTATGTTGTTTATTCATCTGTTGATTTTGTTGTCTGTTTCATGGTTCTGATTCTCTGATTTTTGATATCTCGTTTATATTTAAGAGTGAGGGGCTGAAAAGGTTAAAATGCCTGTATGAGAGCTTTACTGTCAGGTTAGCTGTCGCCATTCAGATTTTCTCGGGGTGGAGTCCAAGACTGTCTGCCTTCGTGTGGTTACTTCTTTGTTATTGATGTTCTGTGGTTCCCTGTGCAGAAAAGCAGGCTCAGATGCCCTGCCTGAGAGATGGTGTTTTGGGTGGAATAGTGGTGGATAGAAGCTTAGCTTCTGACGTTAGAGGTAGCGTTTTGGGTGGAATAGTGGTGGATAGAAGCTTAGCTTCTGACGTTAGAGGTAGCGTTTTGGGTGGAACAGTGGTGGATAGAAGCTTAGCTTCTGACGTTAGCCTTTGTGGTTGTGGGAGAATAGATGATTATTCCTGTAAAAAGCCCTAGTTCACTGAGAAGCAGCCCTCACACACCATAAGAATTAGACCTCTTTGTCTAGTTATTTGCTTTGATCTCAAAAGACAGTAAGACATCTCTTATTTCCACACAAAGGGCCAGGTTGTCACAGCCCAGACTAGATCCTAGGTTCAGCTCTGAGGTGCCGGGAAGATTGGGGTGTCTTTTTTTAGGTATTCACATTTCAAGGAGGTAGGAGCTGGCGACATTGGAGATATTTCCAGGGCCCTCTGGCTCCTGTGAGATTTTATTCACACATCAAAAGATTGGATTTAGGACTCAGGTCTACTGCATCTTCTAGGAGACTCCTTCAGGAGGTGCAAAGGAAAACTGCCCCCTTCCTGTTCATAAGCAATGAAAAATCAGTTTTCTCGTCCTGTACCTCTGAGGTGTCCAGGTACTCATGTAGGACAGATGACTTGGTGTCACTCTAGGGATAAGGTCTATGTCAGAAAGGGAGGGGAGTGGCAGTTAACTTCTTCTTTACCATAAAGTATTAAATAAAAAATGTGTCTCTCTGATCCTGCTGGTCCTGAACAACATGTAGCACATTCAGGATACGGTGAATGAAGACCCGACTAAAAACCCAGCAAGAGGACTGCAGAGGAATCAGTCTTGTATTCTCTTTTGGAGATCTGTGTTGCCAATGCACTGCCTTTCCTGGGCTTGTTGGCCATTTCTGCTGTGTGCTCACCCATCTCTCATCTGTCTTTGCCATTGCTTTCTGTTTTCATATACTTTAATGGGTTTTAAATATTTCTAGTTTTATTTCAGTTTATAATCCTTTTTCTTTTCTTTTTTTTTTTGAGAAAAGAAGTGAGTGAGTGGAAAAGTTTTTACACGTTCACCTTGATTTTAAAAGTATTTCAGATGTCCTCTTTTTAATTTGAATTTACATTCAGTATTTCGCAATTTATAATTTCATAATGGAACTCGAGTTTAACTCATTATATAAAATCCATATAATTTTTCCATTTTTCTTTGATAATTTATTCATTTGTTATATTTTGCTCTGATAAATACCACCCCCGTGATTCAGTTATCTCCCACCAGGTCCCTCCCACAACACGTGGGAATTGTGGGAGTACAATTCAAGATGAGATTTGGGTGGGGACACAGAGCCAACCCGTGAACACTTCAAATGAGTTTACTGTGCATGACTTTCCCCTTGGTCAAATTTAAATGGCAGTGTTTTGGGCAAGTCAGTCTTCCCTACACACCAGTGTGCTTTACCACTTCAGTTTATCCCTTCATGTTCACAGGGAAGGGTTACAGAGGATGTGTTTGTTTGTTCGTTTTGTTTTTTTTTTGAGACAGTGTCTTGTCTGTTGCCCAGACTGGAGCGCAGTGGTATGACCTTCCCAGTAGCTGGGACTACAGGTGTGCGCTACCATATCTGGCTGATTTTTGTAGCTTTTGTAGAGATGAGGTTTTGCCGTGTTGCCCAGGCTAGTCTCAAACTCCTGGGCTCAAGTGACCTGCCTGCCTCAGCCTCCCAAAATGCTAAGATTACAAGCATGAGCTGCTGCAGCTGGTAGGATGAGTATTGGGATTTATTTATGTATTTGTTTATTTTACAGTCAGTGTCTCACTCTGTCTCACTGCTGCACTAAAGTACAGTGGCACAATCATAGCTCACTGCAGCCTTGGTCTTCTGGGCTCAAGTGATCCTCCCACTTTAGCCTCCCCGGTAGCTGGGACTGCAGGCATATGCCACCACGCCTGGATAATTTTTAAAATTTTGTAGAGATGGGGGTCTCACTGTGTTGTGTAGGCTGGTCTAGAACTCTTGGCCTCAAGGAATACTCCTGCCTGAACCTCTCTAAGCACTGGGATAACAGGTGTGAGCTACCGTATCTGGCCGGGTTTTTTTATAAGAAGCAACAAGAGAGTGTAGTGCAACCCTGCCGTAAAGATTAGATTTGTCTCAGCAATGCTTGTTAGTTATTCTCACAGGTTGACATTTATTTTATTTATCAAATGAAAATTTTACCAAAGAATGCTAGCAGAGAAAAGCAAATCAAGTCATACATTCTCAATTCTCAATAAATGGAAAAGCCCAGGTGACAGGGTGATATTTCTCAATAGCATTTGAAACGATGCTGTGGAAAGCTGCGAGTATATATTTTCTATAGACTTGAAAAATGACCTTCTGCTAAAGCTGGAAGGATGTTTTGGGGGAGTGACCATAACAATAATGTAAAATGTTATATGATTCACTTTGAAATGACTGTTTCTAAAATAACAAGTTGGGTTGCTAACCAGCATTGGGTTCTTCTAAAAAACTGATTTGGATGTTTTTGTGTCCCTCTCTCAATCAATTCATAAATTTGTTGACCTTGAGGTTTGGTGTGATGAAGATAAATACACCTTCGTAGTGTAGAGAAATAACTAGAAAAGGGGAAATTTATTTCTCAGATGAAAGATAAGACAATATTTTGTTACTTTTTGGAAGATATTTTAACACAACCCAGATTGCCATTAACAAGCTTTATGAAATATTAAGAACCCTAACAGTTGGTAAGAAGAATAGAGGAGTCAAGACCCACATAATTAAGATACTCTTCCAAAAAAGCAATGACAATGCTAACGACAATTGGTAAATCATCCTTTCAAAAATTTGGAAATTAACTAAAGGCTTGCGATAATCTAAGTAGCATTTATTCAAGTAAAACATCTCAGTCTTGGGAAGGACAGTGACTGTGTGGCGTCTTAACTTCCCTCACTTTCATGACCCCCTCCCCAGCTCTGAGATCTCCTTGAAAACCAGCAGCCCACAAATCATGCTGAAAATCAGCAGCCTAGTAGCCCCTGGAGGAGGCAGCATGGGTCTGTAGTTCCCCTAAAGCAACATTCTTAGAGAATTGTCATTATTCAAACTGTCTGGTAGTTCCCAGGAAGCCACCATTCAAAGGGCATGTCTTTATTTGACCTGAATCAGCGCTCTCCAAGTACAAACAGTCTTTTCTTCAGGAGTACTTGTTGAAAACAATTATTTGTCACAACACCTGCCTTAGATGGCAATACAAGTTGGAGGAGAGAAAGCTAACCAAAAAAATTCAAAGGAAAAGCTGAGGAGTGAGATGTGCATAAGGGGTCTTTGAAAAGAAAGAACATATTCCTGGGGATCTAGAAGTTTACGTATGTGGCATATGTGCAGGGCTTTGGGCATGCCCAGTGTTATGTGCACACCCAGAAAATCCCTAAGAAGGCCCTGTGCTCTCACTTATGACTGACCTTGGAATGCTGATTGAATGCTAATACAGAATTGTAACATACCTATGTGAGAATTGAAGGTGTATTCCCGAAAAGGGTACACAGAGCAACTTGGCAAAGGCTGGGAGATTTATTACTTCTAGGCATTTAAGAAAATTTCTGCCCAACCACTAACTTAGTTAGCTAAGGTGTCAATAGCCACACATAACAAAGAATACGACCTTTACAGAATTAGTTCAGAAAAGCTATTAACAAACAAACAGAAACAAATACAGCAACAAGAAACAGGAACAACAAACCCTGGGAGAAAAAGGAATTTGATACCACAAGATTTGCCACATTATGTTACTTGAAATGTTCTGTTTCCAACCAAACATTGTGAGACAAACTAAGGAAAAATAAGGAAAGAACCATATGCAAGGAAAAAACAGTCAATAGAAACAGTCCCTAAGGAAGTTCAGTCATTGGACTCCCTAGACAAGGACTTTAAATCAGCCCTTAAGAACATTCTGCAAACTAAGAAAACCATGTATAAAGAACTAAAGAGGACCGGGCGCGGTGGCTCACGCCTGTAATTCCAGCACTTTGGGAGGCTGAGGCGGGCAGATCACGAGGTCAAGGGATCGAGACCATCCTGGCTAACACAGTGAAACCCCATCTCTACAAAAAAATACAAAAAAGTAGCTGGGTGTGGTGGCAAGCACCTGTAGTCCCAGCTACTTGGGAGGCTGAGGCAGGAGAATGGCTTGAACCCAGGAGACGGAGCTTGCAGTGAGCTGAGATCGTGCCACTGCACTTCAGCCTGGGCTCTGTCTCAAAAAAACAAACAAACAAAAACAACAATGACAAAAACTAGTAAAGGTAACTAAAAAAGGTAAATACAATTCCCCCACCATATGAATTTATTCTTATTTGTTTTATTTTTTCTCCTATCAAAATTAAAAACAGCTGCATAAAGCAACAATTACATTCTCTGTTGATGGACATCATAATGTAAAATGATTGAGTTGGTATGATAACAGCAGAAAAGTAAAGAGGGATGGAGCTGTATAATGCAAAGTTTTTGTAAATTGTTAAAATTACGTTGATTATGCGAGCTAGGTTATTGTAAATTAAGATGTTATTTGTAATTCCCAGGGCAGCAACTAAGAAAATAACTAAAAAATAATGTAGTAAAATAAAGTACAAGGGGATTAAAATGATACACTATACAATATTAATTTAACACAAAAGAAGGCAATAGTAAAGGAATAGAACAAAAAAGACATAAGATATATAATAAATAGCAAAATGCAGATATAAATTCTACCTTATTCATAATTACATTAAATGTAAATAGTTTAAATGTTGCAATCAAAAGGCAGAGATTGGCAGAATGGCTTTTAAAAAATATGACCCATATATATGTTGTTTATGAATGACGGTTTCAATTCAAAGACACAAATAAGTTGTAAATGAAAGGACAGAAGGAAGATGTACCTTGGCAACAGTACTAAAAGAGAGCTGGGGTTGCTGTATTAATATTGGACAAAGTAGACTTTAACACTACAGGAGGCAAAAAAGATATACATGTATCTTATATGTGTGTATAATGTTAATGTATATAATGTTAATGTATATAATGAGAAATGAGTCAATTCATCAAGAACACATAATAAATATAAACTTACAAGCACCTAAACAAGAGAGCCTTAAAATATATGAAGCAAAAATGGACAGAATTGAAGGGAGAAATAGATAATGCTAAAATAGTGGTTGACTTGTTCAATACCTCAATTTCAATACTAGTAAGAACAAGTAGAAGATTAACAAGGATAGAATATTTGAACAACACTCTAAAACAACTAGACCTAACAAACATCTGTACAACCCAATGACACTGGAATACATATTCTTTTCAAGTGTATTGTAATTCTCCTTTATTCTCTGGGTGAGTGGGGGACACAATTGTATATTATGCCATTAAATAAGTTTTAAGAAATTTGAAATAATTGAAAACATACTAAGTGTCTTTCCCATTCAAAGTGGAATGAAATGGGAAATCAACAACAGAAAGAAATTTGGAGAATTCACAAATATGTGAAAATTAAACAGTATACACCGAAATAACAAGTGGGTCAAATCAGAAACCATAAGGAAATTGGAAAACACTTTGAAATTTAAAAATACAGAAACACAATATGCTAGAACTTATGAGATGCTGCAACGGAAGTGCTTGATAAATAGGTAGTTGCAAATGCCTATTTTTAAAAAGTAAGATTTCAAATAAATAACTTTACCTTTCTCCTTAAGCAACTAGAAAAAGAAGAGAAAAATAATCCAAAGCAAGCAGAAAAAAGAAATAATAAAGATTACGTGAGAAATAAATGAAAAAAGAACAGAAAGCAATAAAAAATTAACAAAACCAAAAGTTGGTTTTTTGAAAAGATCAACAAAATTGACAAACTCTTCGCTACACCGATCAAGAGAAAAAGAGAGTAGATGCACATTACTTAATTAGGGAATGAAAGAGGAGACACTACTACTAACTTCATGGAGGGGGGTGAAAGAATTACAAAGGAATACTTTGATTATTAGATTATAATCTATAATATTTAGATTATCACCTAAATTAGATGCAATTAATTTATTAATCTTAATTAGATGCAATAAACAAATTTCTAGAAAGACACAAACTACGAAAACTGAATGGAGAAAAAGTAAAATCTAGAAAGGCTCATAACATAAAGAGGTTTATTTTAGTAACCAGAAATCTTACCATTGAGTAAACTGTAGACCTAAATGGCTTTGCTAGTGAATTTTACCAAACCTTTTAACAAGGCTTAACACTATTCTTTGACAAGCTTTTCCTAAAAATTGAAGAGAAAGGAATGCTTCCAAGCTAATTGTATGAGGCCAATATTATCTTGATCTCCAAGCCAAAGATATCACAAAAAATGAAAACTACAAATCAACACCTCATACAAATACAAATACTGTTGCAAAGATTCTCAACAAAACACAAGCAGTCTGAATCCAGCAACGTACAATATTGATTATACACCAGTGACCAAGTAGTATCTAAAAAATGCAAGGATGGTTCAACATAAAAAAATCATTCTATGTAATACTCTGTATTCATAGAATAGGCACAAAAATAACAATCATTGCTATGGGCAGAAAAAAACATTTGACAAAATTAAGCGTTCTTCCGTGATATAAACATCCAACATACTGAGAACAGAAGGTAACTTCCTCAACCCAATAAATGTAATCTATGAAAAATCCACAACTAACATCATACTTAATAATAAAAGACTAAAAGTGTCCATCCTAAGATCAGGAACAAGGTAAGAATGTTGCTGTCACCATTTCTATTCATAATTTTATTGGAGGTTCTACCTAGTGCAGTTAGGCATCTATTAATAATTAAAATTATAAAAGTCCTATTTTTGGAAAGAGGGAAGTAAATATTTGCAGATGACATGCTCTTGCATATAAAAAATTAAAAGCATCTACCCCCTCCAAAAGACATTAAAATAATGAATGAGTTCAGCAAAGTTGCAGGATACAAGATCAATATAAACAAAACTTATTGAATTTTATACATTTGCAATGAACACTGAAAATTAAGATAATAATTTCATTTACAGTAGTATCAAAAATGTTAAAATATTCAGGAATAAATTTAACAAAGTAAGCATAAAAGATTTATATACTAGGAACTAAAATATTATTGAAACAAATTAAAAATCTAAATAAATGGAAAGACAACTCATGTTCATGGACTGGAAGACTTAACATTGTGAAGATGATAATAGCTCCAAATTGATCTAGATTCAGTAGAATCCCCGTCAAAATCTCAGCCTCTTTTTTTTGCAGAAATTGACAAGCTACTCCAAAAATGTGTATGGAAATTGTAAGCAATCCATAATAGCAAAAATAGTCTTGCAAAATAACAAAGTTGGAGGATTGACAATTTGCATTTTCTGAATCTACTGCAAAACTACTGCAGTTGAGACAATGTGATGCTGGTATAAGGATAGGCATATGCATAAATGGGATAGAATTGAACATCCAGAAATAAACTCTTACATTTATGGTTATATCACATCTCAGATTCTCTTGTAGAACCTCTGGAAGGAGGACAACCCTGCCAACACCTTGATTTTTGACCAGGGCTCAAGATAATTTACTGGGGAAAAGTAGTCTGGCTTTCCTCTAGGCTTTTGTTTCATTTGAAACAAGGATAAGTACCATCCGGACAGCACCTACCTTAGAAGCTAGCCGTAAATACTCAAAAGGATAAAGTTTTAAGTGCTTGGTTTAGAATTTAACATATACTAAGCAGACATTTATTACTACTGTGTGATCTTGGGCAAGTAGATTAATCTCTGATTTTCAGATTTACTGTGCGTAAAGTAAGTGTAATATCTTTCTTACAAGAGTAACCTGAGATAATGTTAGAAACTCAATAACTACCCCTTACTCTTCCTTCCTAAAGGTGTCCAGATGTGATATAACCATCATTTAGATGTTTCTTTTGGAAATAGGAAGAGTTGACCTTCTTTCTTTCCTTTTTATCACATTTATTTTTTGTTCTAATTATAAAAGTGATATATTTTTAAATACAGAGGAAAAAATGTGAACCTGTTTACACCAAACCATTAAAGTCATTTTCCTTTGGGGAGTGAAAGTGGCAAAATGGGTGTTTTCATTTTGAACCTTATTGTGCTTGTGTAGTGTTTGAATATTTTACAACCAAGTATTACTTTAAGAATTAAAAAATGCCTGTATACTATAAAGCAATATTAACACGTTTTTATTTTATCTAGTTCAGCATTTCTCAAAATGTATTCCATAGGCAATAGTTAACAAGATGTTTCCATGAAAAAAAATGTGAAGGTGGGCTGGCTGGCTTCCATTGTCAAATAATTTTGGAAATGCTGTTAAAACACATTTGTTCTTCTCTAGGGCACTCGCAACAACTTCTGTCAACTACACTAATCCCAGTGAAAATACAAAATGATTTTGCTACTAACCCTTGCCATTTTTCCATGTAACTCCTACTCACTTATGAGAAGGCACTTTGTGAATTACCTGTGCACTTCACCATTCGTAAGTACCTCACACAATTTGTTACCGGCAGAGTGCAGATGAGGGACCTGAGTTTTCAGCCTGACTACTTACAGCCCACTCTTCTGACTCTGTTAAATGCAGTCTTTAGTAGCAGGGGGATGGGGGATACCTGGAAAGGAACAGGCACTTCAGAGAAGAGGGAGTTTGGTCAAGCTGCTGAATTGACTGTGAGTTCTCAGAGGGAGGAGTTGAGCAGGGATTTTACTGGGTGCTCAGGTAATGATGAAGAAATCCTGCAAAACATCTCATTTCCAGATTTACTGATTTTCCCAAGATAGCTGAGATGGGTTTGTAAAAATTAAACATTTTATTTTGGGATAGCTATAGCTTTATATACAGAAGCGAAAAATGATACAGGGATTCCTCTGTAGCCTTTACCCACTTTCTCTCAATGATGACATCTTTCAAAACTACACTACGGTATCACAGCTAGGATGTTGACGTTGGTAAAGTCAAGATAGATAGATCCTGTTCACTGCAGGGTCTGTCATGTTGCCCTTTTATGACCACAAACATTTCCTTTATGCTCTCACTCCCTGCTTAACTCCTGGCAACCACTAATCTGTCCTCCATTTTTAAATTTTGTTAATTAAAGAATATGACACAAAGGAAATTACACAGACTGCCACCTTTTGGGACTGTTTCTTTTTAATCAACATCTTTCTCTGGAGCTTGATCCAGGTTATTGTGAATATCAATAGATGGTTACTTTTTATTGCTGAGTAGTATTCCATAGTGTGGTGGGCAGAATAATAGCCTACCTAAAGATATTCATGATCTGATCATCAGAACCTGTGAATGTCTTGTGTTATATGGAAAAAAAGACTTTGATGGTGTGATTTGGTTAAGAATCTTGAGATGGAAACATGACCCTGAATTTCTTGGTTGACCTAACGTATCACAAGGGTCTTTATCAGGGAAAGAGAGTAAAAGGAGAGTCAGAAAAATCAATGTGAAAGGAAAGCAGAGGCCAGAGTGATTCTGTGTTAGATTAACTGGACCCAAATGGAAGAAGGAGACCCTGACTCAAGGACTGCAGGAGGCCTCTAAAACCAGAAAAGGCAAGGAAATAGATTTTCCCCTAGCACCTCCAGAAGGAACACGGTCTAGACGACACCTTGGTTGAAGCCCTTTTGGGCGCTGTGTTAAGTTCTGAGAACACTTTATCTATTCTAGGTACCTAGTCCTTTGTTGGATATGTGGTTTGCAAATATCTCTAGTCTGTAGCTTGTCTTGACATCCTCTTAGCAAAGTTTTTCATACAGCAAATTTTCTAATTTTGATGAAGTCTAACCTGTTAACTGATCTTTTTATGGGTCGTGCTTTTAGAGACAGTAGACTTTTTCTTATAGGCCTAAATTGCAAATATTTTCTCCCGTAGTTTTCCTAAAGGTTTTGTAGTTTTATTAATTCTGTGATACATTTTGAATTATTTTTTTATATAGGTCAAGGTTAATTTTTTAAAAAATGAATGTCCAGTTTTTCCAGCACAATTTGTTTCCTCCATGAATCCCTTTTATGCCTTTGTCAAAAATGAGTTGGGCATATATTTGTGGATGGAGGTCTTTTTGGGTTCTCCATTCTGTTTTATTTATCCATTGTTTTCCTCCACCAGTACCACAAGCTTTTGTTTACCATAGGTATTTATAATTCTTGAATTAGGTAAATTAATTCCTCCAACCTTACTTTTTAAAAATTTTTAAAAATTGGTTTTGCTATTCCTGTTCTTTTGCAAATCTCCATTTAGTGTGATCGTCTCTGTTTCTACAGAAAGCTTGCTGGAATTTTGATAGAATTTTAATTAAACCTGTCTATCAATTTGCAGAGAATTCAGATCTGTCTTATGTTGAGTTGTTGAAGTCATAAAAACCATCTGTCTTTCAGTGATTTTAGATCTTCTTTGATTTTTTCATCAGCATTAAATGTCTTTTCATATCTTTTGTCCTTTTTCTAACTGGATTTTTTACAACATGAAAAATCATTTTGTTCTTTGCATATTCTAGATATGATTTCTGTAAGTGCTTTTCAGCAATTATTTGACACCAGTGGAGTGTCTTACAATTCAATTTTTCTTTTATAGTTTTACATTTAAATCTATGATCGTTTTTGAGTTAATTTTTGTATAAGATCTGAGGTGTAAGTCAAGTTTCACATTTTTGCTTATGAATATCTGATTATTTCAGATAGTTATTAAGATTATCTTTTTTTCATTGAGTTGTCTTTGCCTCTTTATAAAAAATCACTTAGCTATTTTTGTGTGGGCAATTTCTAGGTTCTCTGTTCTGTTCCATTGATCTATGTGTCTGTCCCTCTGATAATACCACACAGTGTCAGTTACTGTAGCTATACAATAGGCTATAATATCTGGTAGGGTGATTCTTCCCACACTCTTCTTTTTCAGCATTGTTTTAGGTACTTTGCTTTTACCTATAAGTTTTAGAATAATTGTAGCTCTATATACACAATATTTTGAAATAATTTTTATACAATTTGTGTTAAACTTAACACATTAGTTTGGAAAGACATCTTTACTATATTTAGTCTTCTAATCCGTGAACATGGAATATCTTTTTATTTAGATCTTCTTTGATTTCTTTCATCAGCATTTTGTAATTTTCAACATATATATTCTCGACATTTTTTTTTTCGGTTTTCTGGCTTCTTTCAGTATTTTCTCTTATTCTTTGGTATTCTGAAGTTTGCTTACATTACCCATCTGTTCTAGTATGTTGTGTACTTCTTTAATTAGAGTCCCTTATATTAATTGTAGCTATTTTAAATTCTCTGATAATTCCAAAATCTGTGTCATATCTGAATCAGTCTACTCTGATGCTTGCTTTCTGTCTTCAGATTGTGTTTTCTCTTGCATTTTGACATCACTTGTAAATTTTAGGTGAAAGGAAGACATGATACACCAGTAATAGGAAGTGAGGCAAATAGGCCATTTGTGTGAGGCTTTATGTTAACCTTACTAGGAGTTGGGCTGTGCTTAGTATTTGCTGCAGTATAGGTAACAGGGACTCCAAGTTCTTTATTTTTGCCTCCCTTTCCTGTGGCTTCCTTAAGAATCCCTCCTCATATAGAATCTGTACCTTGCAGGTCTTTTAGCTGCAAATTAATGTCATTTATTATATTGGAGCCCTGTTGATATGTGGTATGGCATGGTGAGGGGGAAAAGTTCTATTATCTTATGACCAAATTTGTCTTTTAGTGGCCCTGTATCTTCAGGCTGACTAAATTTTGGTCAAGCAGAGAATCTTTTTCAGTGCCTTTTATTTCTTTCTGTTGCCTTATTGCACTGGCTAGATCTTCTAGTACTATGATGAATGAGAGTTGAGAGTGGACATCCCTGAACTGCTACTGATCTCAAGGGGGGAAATATTCAGTAACTCACCATTACCTGGAATGTTAACTGTATGTTGCAGATGTTTATCAAGTTGAGGAAGTTCTCCTCTGTTCAGTTTGCTGAGAAGTTTTACTAAGAATGGGTGTTGCGTTTTGTTTGATACTTGCTCTGCGTTGTGACTGATCCAATCAGAAAGCCTGTTAATGTGGAAGATTATATTGATTGATTTTTTAAATATTGAACCAGCCAGGAATCCTTGGAATAAACCCCATGTGATCATTGTATATAATTTTTTTTATATGTTGCTGAATTCTGTTTGTTAATATGTATCTTTAAGGTTTATGCACATATATTCATGAGGAATATTGGTTTATACTTTTTTTTGTCCTTGTCTATATTGTTTTGATACCAGGATGATGGGGCTTCATAAAATTAATTAAATTTAGCAATGTTCCTTCCTTATCTGTTTTCTGGAAGAGATTGTATATAATTTGTATTAATTATATTTTTAATGTTTGGTAGAATTCTGCTGTAATTGACACACTTTCTGTCAATTTGTTAGTACTTTTTCATCCTTACTCTCTTTCCATTCTTCCTGGACTTCCATGACACGAATACTAGATCTTTTGTCTGACTGGTCTCTGAGACTCTGTTTATTTTTTCAGTCTATTTTCTTGCTGTTTTTTCAGATTGTGCAGTTTCTGTTGTTTTATATTAAGTTCCACTGCTTCTTTCCTCTTTCCTCAGTTCTGCTGCTGAATGCACTAGTGAAAGTTTTTAAAAATTATTTTTGTCACCAACTCTTTTAGTGCTAAGATTTTCATTGGGGTCTTTTTTGCATCTTCTATTGAGAATTTGTTTCTTTGCTGAGCCTTTTTATTTTTTCGTTTGTCTCAAGCATATTAGTAATTGATTGTTGAAGCATTTTTGTGATGACTGCTTTTATCTTTTATTATTTTTAAAAATCTTTGCCACATAATTCTAACATCTCTCTCTCCTTGTAGATGTCAACTGATTGTCTTTTTTTCTTCAGTTTGAGATCTTTCTGGTTCTTGGTAGAATGGGCTGAATGTTTTTCAGTTGAAACCTGAATATTTCAGATATTATTTTATGCAACAGTGTGTCTTATTTAAGCTGTCTGTTTTGGCTTTCTTCAACAGCACTCTGGTGAAAAGGGGGTTGGAGTTCATCACTTCCAGGTGGCTATAGAAGTCCAGGTTCCATCCTTGTGTCTATTGACCCTTGGAGGCTGTCTCCTAATCATTGCTGGATAGGGAGGGAGTTCTAGCTTCCCTCTAGGCTCCTGCAGATAGTGCACCGGCTGGACAGGTATGAGTACCTGTTTCCATGGTCTCCAACTATATCATTAGGAGAGGAAGCTCATTATTGTTTAGAGGAAATCAAACTCCTGTCTCCCTCATCAGCACTCTCTGAAACCACCTTAGTTGAGGGATGGGTGCCTTATTGTAGCCCAGTAAGGGTAGAATTCAGGGCTCCTTGCTGAGCCTCTGTGAGCAAGGCAGGTCCACCATTTTAGCTATTCTGTTCAGCTAGAAAAGAGTGATTATTGTTTAAAAGTATTCTGTCTTGTTAGGATGCCCCTTTTCTTGTCCTTTAACTAGAGAGAGCAGGCTTCTTTTGAGAATTTTTTAAATTCACATGCATTAGTGTGTCTGAGTTTTTAGCTTCTTCAGTTCCAAATCTGAGATGAAAAGAAAAGAAAAGAAAACCCAAGATACTCATTACCATGTCATCCCTTGGGTCCTGATGCCCTAGCTGGTCTGCCTCTTCTCTAATTCTCACAGTCCTTTTATGATTGTTTTACATATAATATCCAGGGATTTTAGTTGCACTTAGCAAGAAAAGTAGGGACAGGTATCCAAAATATTTGGGTCATGAACATTTGGAACTTACAGATATGATTACAGATGGAATTCAGTGGCATGGAGTGTTTTCCTGTCTTTTACAGGCTTATTTGCCACAACTGATTTCTAAGCAGTTCATGCTTTGAAGAAGTCCACACCTGACAAGTCATTTCTTCCCATCATTTTCCTACCTGCCTCTGACATATGTGCAGAATGACATTATTTTCTAAAAGCATGCTGCAGGAGATGAAGACTGCCTCCCCCAGCCTCAAGTCCAACAGATAATCATATTTCTGAAGTGGAAGAGAAGAATATGTTATTGGAAAAATTATTTGCACTTGCAGGTAGAGAGTATTGCACCATAAAGAATGAAGCACAGGTAACTTGAATTCAGTTGCTGCATGTCTGGAATGGAAGAGTGGAAACTTATATTTGGGAGGAGAAAAAGACTGAATTCTTTTTAAAAATTATAGTTTGCAAACTCATAAGATCTATCTAGGGTTAAAAAAATCCGTAGGGCACTGAAGTTTTATTCCCTTGTGATAGTTTTCCCCATAATAGTTGGTAATATATGAAATATAAGTTTCTCATGATTCAAATACAGGAATCACAAGCTAAAGAAAAGCCAGTAATAGTTTGCCATTTGACAACAGTGGATTAAAAATAATAGACTTGAATTCTTTTAGGCTCATCCCATATTTCATATGTCCCCTGTTGTCTATACCCCTGCCTTTCACACATTTTGTTACCAACCTGAACTTTACAAAGCACATGAGATACTTACCTTTGTGCTCAAGTCAATCCCGAGCTTGGAGAGTAGACAGACAGGTTCCAACTCTAGTCTGGCCATTACTACCTATGTGAGACCAGGTAAGTTATCAGTCTAAGCTCCTTACCTATACACCGAGGGAAATAATATCACCTGCCTTAGCGATAGTTCTTATGCAGACATATTGCAATATCGATGCGTAAGTGCTCACCATCATAATCATTACTGTAGTGAGATATCACAACAGACAGGGCAGAATATTAGACTGTGCACAGTGTCAGAAGTTCTGGTGTTTGATAGCAGCTCCCCACATGTCCTGTCCATGGAGGTCCCTTGCTGAATATAAATGACAACCAGCTTGTTCCATGTGCACTCATTCATGCTGCATGGAGTCCTGCCTCACTTTCCTGAGTGAAGTGGGTGGTGGTCTTACCTTCTTAGTCAGCTCACAAGTGCTTCCTGGGCATCCACTTCTATACACAGGCTCTGGCTCCTGGCTGTTAAACAGTGAACCAGACCATGAGCTGGCTCTTCGGGTTTTTTCCCTTTGCTTTCTTGGGTCAGATGAAGTTTTCAGGTGGGAGGAACTTCAGGGTGCAGGTGAAAGGGGAAATACAGCTGCGAGGAATAAGACCTGAGCTGAAAGCTATTTAATACATGGAAAACGGTCTGATTGATTTAGGGTAGTAGATTACACCAGGACAGAGAGAGAGGAGGGAGATGAAATATACCTGGATCTGTAAATTAGACACTGAAGGACATTGTGCAACAGTGGGTGGACCGCACCCATGGAGGGGGGGTGTGTCAAGTCTGTCCTCTGTAAGTCAGACACTGAAGGACATTGTGCAGCAGTGGGTGGACCGCACCCATGGGGGGGGGGGTGTCAAGTCTGTCCTCTGGTGCTGAGCCCGTCAATTAAAACCCAAACTGATCCTGTACCTGAGAGTCCATGAAGAAGTGACTCTTAAAGATGATTTTCCCTTATTCCATGTTTGTTTTGAAGTGATTTTTCATTTACTCTCAAATTATACCTGTAAATACTGTTTACATTTGCTTTATGTTAAAGATTTTGTGCAATTATAGCAGTAATTAAAAGGAATTACAATAATCATCCCTGTTTTCATAAGATTTCTATGTGAGAGAGACAAATTATTTTATCTTCACCATGGACCTGGGGTGAGTTTCTTTGTAAATAATGTGCCAAGGGTAAGAATAAACTGCTATGTAGCTAAATTAAAAATTTAATAACAAGTGAATGACATTATTGTCAAATATTAAAAAAGGGAAAATAAAACCTTCATTATTTCCATGATAAACCATGTCATTTGGGGAATACCTCCATGTTAGGTGAACATATCTTACAGCTGAAATTTTTCATATGGCAAATTACTACCTGAATATTTATCTAGAGAATGGTCTCTCGTTTCACTCTAGTTTGAAAGGTGTTGTCTTTAAAGCCATCATGTTTCTCACCCATACACACTGCCCACCTGTTTCCACCAAAGTGCTGTACTTCATCAGCCACAGGCCATTGTAGTAAGGAAGTCACGTGCAGTGTTCTCTCCACACTGCTCACTTTGCTATAGCACCTACCAAGGACTTTATTTTTTATTTCCTCCTCCTCCTTCCTCCTCCACGCCCTCCTCCTCCATGTTCTACTATAAAGTTTATATTTATTTAAGCAATTTAATTTTTATGGTTAAAATAATAAGATAATACTGAAAGACTTAAAAAGAAAAATACAGGCCAGAATGGTGGTTCATGCCTGTAATCCCAGCACTTTGGAAGTACGAGGCAGGTGAATCACTTGAGCTCAGGAGTTCAAGACGAACCTGGCCAACGTGGTGAAACCCTGTCTCTACTAAAATTACAAAATTTGGCCAAGTGTGCTGGCGTGCACTTGTAAACCTAGCTACTGAGGAGGCTGAGGCATAAGAATCGCTTGAACCTAGGAGGTGGTTTGCAGTGATCTGAGATTGCACCACTGCACTTCAGCCTGAGTGACAGAGTGAGACTCCATCTCCAAAAAAAAAAAAAAAAAAATCTCCCTCCATCCTGCCTGAACCTGGGTCACTTTCCATTTCCATTCTTTAAGGAATTTCTTCTCTTATTTCCGTGATGTTCCTAGTAATATCCTTATATGAACACTTGATTATTCATTCTCAGCTACATTGATGCCCCTCCTTGAAACATTAGACTTTCCCTCTCTTACACTCTACGCTTCCTCCCCTTGTGTTCCCCCCGCCCACCTCCCAAAGCAATCCTGAACCAAGATTTGGTCAGATACACATTCCCTGCTTACAGTGTTACAGTCATATAATTACTGAACTTGCAGAATGTCCCAGTGTGACCTGCTTACCTTTTGGGGAGAAGGTCGCATAGATTATGTTTGTCCAGAAGGCGATTAACTCCCTTTGAAAGAAAATAATGTCTGACATCCAAGCACTGTAGTGTTTTTTTGGCAGCTCGGATGGAAGCACACAGCCCTCTCCATGGGTTGGATGGCTTTAGCCAGCCTCCATGGCCAGAGTGCCTGATCGCTCTCCCTCCCATTCCCACAGGGCTGCCTGCCACGGCAGCCCACCTGAACCCCTCACTGTCATCCTGCAAGACCCTCCTGCTCTTTCTGGGTGGACTCCCTGGTTTCCTGGACCAGGTCTTCCCAGTCTCGGTCATTCTGCTTCCTTACTTTGGTGGAGAATATTCTCCAGGAATCTTCTGAGGAATGTTGCATGGACGGTAACTTTGTGAATGGGTAGAAAATAATTTCCCCCGAGAGTTGTGCAAACATTGATCCACTGCTTGTGGGTGAGTTCTGGGCCATCTTTCCTTAGGTCAGTCTGATTGTGAGCTGCTTCTTGTCCCAGCCCCGTTTATCCTCAGCCACAACCAGAAAGGTCTTCTCCCTTTTATTCTGAAATTTCAAATGGTAGTATTTCTGATTTTCTTTTTATTATGCCAAGGACTAGGCAAGTCTTAACTATATGTAAAGTCAAGTCGTTTGATTGTTCAGATTGTTTGGTATTATTTCTTTGATAATTCTTTTATGTTACTACTTTTCTCTTTTATAAGGCTTCTCTTTTTGGTTTTATACTGGTTTTTGGGAAATCCCTTCAAATTTACCTTCTAACTACTGATTTTTTAAAAAAAATTTCTGAAGGATCTTTCTAATACTTAGGATGTTTCTTTTTTACAGCATCCTCCCATTATTTCAATGACCCAGTAACTTTTTTTTCTCTTTCGGAGGATCTTAACCATAGTTTCTGGAAGTATTCTTCTGGTCTCACATTGCTTCCATTTGTTCTGGAGTACATCATTCATGATACAGCGTTTCCCCACTGGCCTCTCATTAATAAGTACATATGAAACACTCATAAGCTGGTTGGAAGTTCTCTGTGGGCCTCATATTAGGATGAAGACTGGGATTTCAGACAGGTACTGCTTGTTAGGATTTCCAGGTCTTTTTACTTTGGCTTGTTAATTTCCCCAGATGGAAGATTTTTTTTTTCTATTAATTTGTTGCCTGGGAAGTTGCAAACCTACAGACAAAATGCTGGGAGCCTATCAAGGAAAGGGGCTGGTGCACCCACCTGTTGTCTCTGTATGTCACTGAATCCAGGGTCTCTGAGTCCGCCTCCAGTCACCAGCTCTGTGGCTTGGGAATCTTGAGTTCTAACCCTTTCTTCTGTTTTGGACCCATTGTATGTAACTACTTAGAGATACATGGAACCTCCAACTCCTGTGGTGCTTCAGAGTTTCCCCTGTCAAAACCTGTGGTGGTCTGAGATGTTACCTTACTTGAAAGCTAGTAAGTTGGCCTGCCATAGTGTCATGGGTTCTGGAAGAAGACAAGAGATGCCTAGGTCAGAGACAAAGGGCATTGTTATACAGCAGGCATTGTGAGCTTCATGTTTGCCTCTGTTCTCCTTGCCCCCCCAAGTTCTATGGGGGCAGTGTGAAACAGTCAACAGTTTGTGCCACAGCAGAGGAACCCTGAACTTAGGAAACCTCCATCTTTTATAATGTCTGTTTCATTTTTTAATGATGCTTTTTAATGAAGAAAAGCTCTTAAAGAAGTTCAATTTGCATGCCAATGTTTTTTCTTTTATGTTTAGTGTTTTTGTTGTCCTATTTACAAGATATTTGCTTATTTAAAAGTCATATACATTTGTATTTGCTTTTTTCTTAAAATTTGAATGTGGTAGCATTTTGAGTATATTAGCATTCACATTTTGGTCTATAATTCACTTCAAATTAATTTTTACTTGTGGTATGAGGTAAGAGTCAGGGTTCGTGTTTTTCTCTTTGTATTGATATCTAGTTACTACAGGAGCACATATTAGAAAAATTAGTTTAAAGCATGTGCAGAATCTTAAAGACCAGGAGGGTGATACTGTAGTTAATATATCACTGCTTCTATAAACTAAAGGATGTGAAACCTAATGCAGCTGCCATTATTGTGTGCTACCAAATGACAGGCTCTTAAAGGGAAACAAAGATAAAAGATATCCTCCCTGTCTTTAAGGAACTTAAAAATATATGCATAGAGATAAACTTTACCCATACACTGTAATGTTATTTGTAAAAGTGAAGGGAAAAGTTATGCAGTAAAACTGATAACATGATTCTCTAAGACTGTTTACAGCTTATTAGTACTGAAGTTGTCCCATCTGACCCAACATATCCGGGGATGCTTAGGAAAAATTAAGGATATAGGAAGAATTGTGTATTATGACATATTGAGGAATTTCCTGGGAGAGAGCCCAACCCAAGGAAAGCTGTGCCCAGGAAAGATGAACTTGATTCATTAGCAAAGCTTTGGTCCACAGAGTTAGGGATCATTCTGAGTGTAGCATATGGTACTCTGTTCTCTCCTTGGGTACCTGAGAAGGAGGTGGTAGGGGGAAAGCTAAAGTTATTTCACTGAAATCATGGTAAGGTATTGGTGTGGTAAAGCAGCCATACTTTTGGCCTTCTTACATACGGGTCTGTACAAAAGGATAAAGTGAATGTCTCCTCCCTGTGCCACTGGGCAGCTTTGGTCCTCGTGGGCTACATGGAATGGTAGTGGCACCTTTTCAACGTGGTAGGCAGGTGCCAGATTGGATGCAGTACCTGGCGGTAATGGATATCAGTGGTATCCAATGGAGAAACACGCCAAATGGAAAAGGGAGTGCCTAGCGTTTTCTGGAATAGGAGTAGAGAAAGAAAATGGGCATCACATGGTGACTGGTCAGAGACTGGACTGGGCTTGCTCCTTAGCATGTGGGAAGCATCCTCTGATGCCCCGAGATACAGCTGATGAGCTGAAGAAACACTGGCAGGAGGTATGAGGGTTCTGCATTCACGGTTGGGATAAGGGACCAGCAGAAAAGTAGCTTGCACACATGAGGGTAAGGCAGCATCATTGTTTTTAGAATTTAAAACATTGACATCCTCCTCCTTATTTGATCTTAGTAACAACCCCAGGGACTGCAGCTGTTTTCTAAAACAAAGAGCTCCACGTGATCACATGGAGGTTATGAGATTCACCTGTAATCTTAGTAGGTGACCCAGCTCTGGAGCCTGGGCTGGTGGCCTTCACTTTCACTCTATTCTTCTTGCCCTCGCCAGTCTCAGTGTCCCATGTGGCTGCTCCCCCCATTACCTCTCAGCTCCCCGGATCCACCTGCCTACCAAGCCCCGTCCCAGACAAACTCTACTGAAACACACCTCTCACCATGTCTCATTTCTGCTCAGTATCCTCAGAGACTCCCACTGCCCTCTAAATTAAATCTAGGCTGGGCACCGTGGCTCATGCCTGTAGTTCCAACACTTTGGAAAACCAAGGAGGGAGGATTTCTTGAGGGCAGGACTTGAGTTCAGCCTGGGCAGCTTAGCCTCAGCCTCCCAGTAGCTAGGACTGCAGGCACACATCACTCTGCCCAGCTAATTTTCCTGTTTTTTGTATAGACGGGCCTTGCTCTGCTGCCCTGGCTCCAGAGTGGGGTCACCTACTAAGATTGTCGGCAAATCTCATAACCTCCATGTGATCACGTGGAGCATTTCGGTTTAGAAAACGGCTGCAATCTCTTGGGCTGTTAATAGGATCAAATAGTTAATAAGAGGCCGAGACCAGAAGATCGGTTGAACCCAGGAGTTTGAGGTTACAGTGAGCCTGGGATTGTACCACTGCACCCCAGTGAGACCCCGTCTCATAAATACGTAAGTCAGTGCTTCTCAGCATGGTGGCCATATCCACACACCATTTTTTAATCTCTGACTCTCTTTTATTCTCCAGCCAAACTCAGTGATTTCAATTTTCCAAACCTCTTGAGCATCCCCAAAACTTTTGTGAAGTTACCTCTCCTAATGCAAGCATCACTCTCTACCACGCGTGAGTGGGCTTGCTTGTCTTAACCATTCCACGAAGTGAACGTCTGTGTGGCAGGGAACGTGCAGGTCTTCTGGGCACTTCTCCTCTGCAGGGGCTGGGAGGGCCTGTGAGGGGGCCGCTGTCACTCAGCTGCACTTAGGAGCGGACCAATTCAGTTACGGGGGGATAGGAAGAAGGAAATGTCAGAGGGACCCATGTCCACGTCCGCAGGCAAATTTTGTTGGCATTACACATAGAATAAATTAGAATGCTTCACACATAAACATTCCAAAATTATTTTCCCACTTTTACTTTGAAAATGTTCAAATGTAAAGAAAAGCTGAAAGAGTAGTATAATAGACACCTATTTACCCTTTACCTGGATTCACTGATTGTTATCCTTTACCACATTTACTGTCTCTCCAAACACACACACACACACACACACACACACACACACACACACACACAGCTTCTCTGTTGCTAATTCTTTGAAAGTAAGTTGCAGACATTACATGTCAGCCCTGAATATTTCACATGTACCACCTAAGAATGAAAACATTCCCCTGCATCCTCATAATACAGTAAATCAAAGTTGTCATTTAGTATCAAATCCACAGTCCAAAAATACTGCCACCCCTAATATTACTATTAATCGGTATTAGCACATTGGTGTTGGTATTAGCACACAGGACAAATACTGCTACTGGGTTCTCAGTTGCAGCTGAGAGATCTTTCATAGCTGTGTTGGTTTGATCCAGGAATCAAAGCTTCACCCTTGACATTTTTACTTGTTGTGTCTCTTCAGGCTCTTTTGATCTAGATGGGCGCCCTCCTATTCAATTTGATGTATTTGTCATGGCATTTACTTTCCTGAAGATTCCCGGGCAGTGATCTGTTAGACGGGTAAAATGTCCGGCATTCTGCAATGTCTCATTCCTCTTATCATGATGAGGTTTACGTGGAACCTTTTGTGGCAGTAATATCACATTGGTGAAATCATTTTAAACATTAGGTATCAAGTATTGCACTGACTACTGTTTTGAAAGGGGGTCTTTGCGTCATAATCTGTACACATTCATTAGTTCTTTATGAACTAAGGAAGTGATGTTAACACAGGTGGGCTTTCTCTCAGTGGACAGTGATGTCTCTCGTGTCAAGCGACGTTGCTTCATGAGGTGTTTAGAAAGGCAGGTCCAAAAGCAGATCAGTAATCAATCTTGGATAAGAACTTTTTTAAAACCATTCATATACGTCTTCTCCAAGACATCTAGGATGGCAAAAGTGCTTCTAAATATTTTTACTGGCGACACTTGAAAAAATATAGAATTAAGAATTTGACATACCAAAAACTGATGGTTCTTGAGATCAACCATTCAGGGCTATTTAGTTGCTTCTCCTAGATAATTTTCTTTCCTTTTTGCCTGATGTGAGGCAGGTGGAGTAGGGCTTCATGCCAGAATACCTTGTAACGAGTATTAGACAGCAGTGCTGGGGAGGTCACCTAACCCAGCATTCCAACTCCGCCCAGCCGCTAGTCCCCACCAAGCGCATGATGACCTCCATGACACAGCCTCTGTGTCAGAGCATCTTTGACTGTTGAAATGCTGGAAAATTCTGTGTGAAAATGTCTTGACTCTTTCACTGGTCAGTCCAGGTTCTAATTCTTGTCATGCTTTGTCCACCTTAAAACCTTCAAACATCTGAAGATTGCTCTTATGTTCTCCAGAGATGTTCTTCTCCAGTGTCAGCATCCTGAGCTCCTTCTGCCTTTCCTCCTCAATCTCCCAAGTGCATGCTTTCTGCTTACTTTCTCCTTAACATGTGTGCTCTAGCATTCTGTCTCCCCTCTCTTCCTTTCTCTCTACAGTTCTTTCCTCACACGTTTATTTAAGTCTGCCATGCACACGTCATGCCTGTGAAAACCGAGACGAACTGCTGGTCCTTAGGGAGCTCACCAGTCAATGAGGGGAGGATCAGGCCAGCAGAGGATGCTAATGACAGCGAGATGGCACCTGTCTGGGGCATCTGTCACACCTGTCGCAAAGGAGGAGGTGGTCGCTAGCCCTAGAGGAAGAAAAGGCAACCTCAGTATTGGAGGAGTGGCTGTTTTCTAGGGAGGGGTGGGCGTGGCATAAGTCCAAGGAGGGGGAGATAGAAGAAGACATGCAAAACTACAAAGCTGGGGAGAGCAAGATACCAGAGAGGGGGATGGGGTGGGACGCAGCGAACCAGCACAGTGAGCCTTCTGAGCCTTTCTCGGTGGCTCTGAGTACGTCTTTAGGCAATGCGAAGCTTGCGGAATGAGATTCACATTAGAGAGTAGTAACAGGGACAGACACACCTTTTATTTTAGAAGGAAATGGGATGGAAAATGCACCCATATCCGTCTCCATATGAGACAGTGAACTTTCTCAGCTAATGTTCACTTATAACAGAAGGGGCAAGGTACAAAAAGAAGTTCTCCTTTTCTTTGAACAGTTTTTCTTATAGTATCTCAGCTGATTGCAAATAGAATATCACCATTAATTCCATTTTATTATTGATTTGCTCTTTTGAAAAATCAATTTAAGAAATGCCCTAGTGTGGACAACACCTGTCTTCTTTTTGGGTTTTAGAGTGGCTTGTTATTTTGTAGGAAGAGTGAAGGTGTTTCTGTCTCCTTCTTCCTGGTTTGAGGACTCTTCAGGGGAGCCTCTAGGGTATTAAAGGTCTTGCAGGGAGGCCCCTGCCTGCACCCTGGCTTGGCCCATACATGAAGGCCCTGTGTGGAATAATGCCTTTCAGCCCCCATGACTCACAGCCCACCCCTTACACCAACAGGCACCAGCCACACCTGTGATGTTGCAGCTTCCTGCAAGGAACTGGGATTGGAGTGGCAAAGTAAACAGCTCCTGCTGTTTCCTGGGGAATGAAGACACTCCACTTATTATTACAAATAGATTATGCAAATAAAATCACAATGTTACCCAGTGCAGCAAAGAAATCCATTATACTGCAGGGTGCATGTCTCAACGCAAAGAAAAAGCACTGAGTTCCTTAGCACATATTTTAAAGAGATGATAGGATGTCTCTTCTGGCCTGAAACCCACTCCCTTGTCACCTCCGAGGACTTCATGTTGCAACAAGACTATTGAAAACCAAAGAGAAACAGAGCCTTATTCTCCCTGGGTTTAACTCTCTTGCTCAGTGTGACCTGCATTAATTTTGCTCAGCTCTTCTGAGTAAATACTTCTTCAGCGATCAGCCCCTCTCTCCAGGCCGTCTCACGTAGAGCAGGGGCTGTCTTCTCATGGCTGTGTCCCCAGCTCCTGCACACCCAAAGCTTAGTCTCTGTGCTCCGTGCCTGTTGGCTGGGTGAATGGCTGAAGGGATGACTGCAGATAGCCCATGCCCGAGGTCCCCTGGGCCTCATCTGTCATGGGCCCCCTGATTCTTTTCCTCTCCTTCCTCATCTGCTAAAGTAAGAAGTACATTTGTCTTTTGTCCTTTAGAGCACTTGGCCGTTTGAAAAGTGCTTTCTCTCCCTGGACTTATCTGACTGTAGCTCCCGTGAGAAAGGCAGGGTGGACATTACCAAAATTAAAACCAAGACATCCTGGCTGGGCTCAGCTTAGCTGTGCTCACTGTCTGCTTCAGCACTGCCCGCATATGGTGGGTGGCTCAGAGTGAGGCTATTGTCCTTAGTTAACAGAGGCTAAAACTCATCAGATTTTTAAAATAACATAAATCCTTCCACCTACTACTAGTTGGAGTTCAAAAATGAGAACCCTCCCAAGGGTGCCCACCTGGAGTGCTCCAGAGGAAAGACAAAGCGGAAGAAACGGCTGCTCCTCCTCCGATGTCCTCACTCCAGCTTGACCTCCCAGCTGTGCAGGCCTCCCCTCCGTCCTCAAGCCTGGTGAGGTGCGCACTGGGAGAAAAGCTTCCACCTGGAAAGAAAGTGACTCCCTCTGACTGCACTGCTTTGGCTGCCAGGGTCTGTAGGGAAGGAGCGGCTGCACCCCATGGCAGCGCTCAAGGTGGTGCGATCAGGGCGATCCCTGGTACTGTTTACCCTGCACAGTGTGCAGGAGCACAGGCCCTGGCACCTGGGACTGCAGAAGAGGCTCCCTCGCAGTCAGATGCCCACTAGGAGAGCAGGAGCAATGGAGGGACCCGGCCCGACCCTCACTCTGACACCAGCTGTGTAGCCATAGGAAGGTGACTCAGGGGACTATGGGAAAAGCAGCACTTGGTCATAAAGCTGTTGTGAGTGATCTCTGAGAGCCTTTCTAAAGAAGCTCAGTTAAAAAAAAAAAAAAAAAAAAAGGAAAACAGACATCTCCCAGTACATGGCTCGATGTCCAAACCGCTTGCTGTCACGGGGGAGCAGCTGGAGTTGAGAATGTGCTCATGCGGTGTGAGCCTTTGAAGGCTGCAGCTCTCATTTCCTCAGGTGGAAGCTGTCACTCAGTCAATCATGCCGAAACTCTCATTCAACACCTAAGTTCCCTCCACCACTCCCCAGCAGGTCTGAACACACGCTGTGATTAGGCAAGTCCCCCTGTGAAAGGCACAAAGTTCAGCTGTTTAGGTAAGAAGTTTCCCCTTCTGTTTTTTCTTAGGACCCCTGTATAGTCTGAATGTTTGTGACACCTCCCCCAAGAAAGTTCACACCATAAAACCTATCAACAGAATGAACTGTCACCCCAGAGTCAGCCCATCAACACAGTAGCACCTAAGGTGGTGTGGTAGGAGGTGGGAACTTTGGGAGGTGGTAGGTCCCGGGGGGAGCCTTCGTGAACGGGATTATTTCCCTCAAAAAGAAACTTCTAAAAGACACCTTACCCCTTCCACCATGCGGGGACACAGCAGCTGCTGATAGCTTGATCTTGGGCTTCTCAGCCTTCAGAGTGATGAGAAATAAATTTCTGTTGTTTATAAGTCCCCTAGTCCATGTTATTCTGTCATAGCAGACTGCACGGACTAAGAAAACCATTCTAGCCAAGTTCTTGCAGAGGAATTAAGCCCAGGCCTGAGGAGAGAGCCGTGCAGCCATGACCTAATGTGTTTGGCAGTCAGGTCCTTCTTACCCTTTGTTAATGAGTCTATTAGAATAGATAACTGAGCACGCAATAGGCATGTGGGCCAAGTACTGTGCCAAGGGCTGGGGGTGCAATGGTGAGAAATAGACATGGGCCCTTGTCATTGTGGAGCAAGACAAGGGCAGGGAAGAGCCACTAGTCTCATATTCACAGAAAACATACTTGTAGATATTGGTCAGTGCTATATACAGATGTCAAGAAATGCACAATGGGAGAATTTATCTGATAAGTAAAGGCAGAGTAGCCTTCCCTGGATAAGTGCTGGGTGTGTTGGAACCTGGAGGAGTATCAGGAGTTGAGCAAGTGAATTGTACTTGGGAGTGGAAGAGCGCTTCCTGGGGAGGGAGGAGGAATACCTTGCAAAGGTGTGAGACTGGGGAAGCTGGGCCCATTGGAGGAACTGATTGAAGGCCAGTGAGTGAAAGGAGTTGAGGGACGAGAAGCATGTTGGTTGATGGGTCTGGAAAGGTAGGTTAGGGATAGATCATTTGGGCCTGGTGAGTGCCGAGGGCTATGGGAACCATCTGAGGGAAGGGCATGGTGATGCAATGTGATCAAAACTGTGCTGCTGACATTTCCCATGGAGGTCACACACGAGAGGAGCTGCAGCTGATGACCAGCAACAGCATATGCTCCCATCCCTGTGGGACAGCGCAGGCTTTTTAGATAGCCACCCTCTCGGCCACTCCATCTCGGCAGGTTCAGGTTGCCATAACAGAATACCATGGTCTGGGAGGCTTGGACAAAGGACATTTATTTCTCACAGCTCTTGAAAACTGGGAAAATCATACTTAAATTACTGAAAGACAAAGATCCAAAAGCAGCCAGAGTCCTGGGGAAGAAAGATGTTACACAGAGGAAAGGGAATGTTAGTGAAAAGATGCTTCTGCTATCATAGACACTGCAGACCAAAAACAATGGAAAAAAATATCCAAAGTACTGATGGAAGAGGAAGAGAGAGAGGAAAGAAATCTTACGAACAAAAATCCTATATCCGGGAAAATACCTTTTAAAAATAAAGGTCAGATCAAGCTATTTTATGATTAACAAGTGAGGGAATTCATTTCTAGCAGAATTGCATTGCCAGAAACAGTCCAGCTTCTTCAGACTGAAGGACAGTTATACCTTGGATGGAAACTGGAGTCTACTGAAGCAGTGGAGAGCTCAGACAGATGCTGACATGTGGGTAAATATGAAGCGCTTTCTCCATTCCTTCATTTCTTTAAAAGATGTTTGGCCATCTAAAGCAAAAATAGTTGAGTTTATAACATATATAGAAATGACATATGTGACAGCAATAGCCCGGAGGACAAGAGAGGGAAAATGAAAGTATACTGTTGTAAATCACGCAGACCATATAATGTACACACAAGGTATTCTTTTATAGTAGATACTGATAAACACATACACATGTATATTGATATATATATGTGTGTGTGTATATGTATATATACTATGAACCCTAGAGCCACCATTACAAACAACACTGTGAGGTAAAGCTTAAGAGTCAATAAGGGAGATGCAATAGAAACTCTAAAACGCTCAGTTGATCCCAAGGAAAACAAGAGAAGAAGACAGAACAAAAAACAGATGGAACAAAGAAAAAAAAGTAGCAGGATGAAAGACAGAAACATATCAGTAATCACATCAAGTGTGAACAGACCAAAGGCCTCAGTTATATAAGTTCAGTCCATCAGTTTCCCAGTGGAGGTATCAGTGCTCTTGATTATTTTGAGAACATGACAGTGGAGGTATGTTCCATGAATCACGTGAATCATGTAAAGAATGTAACAAATAAGATGTGGGCAAGAAATATATGATCTCATTTTCATTTTCGTGGCACTTTTCCTTAGTTGTCCTGAGTGTTTAAAATGGAAAGACTGATGTAAAAATGTGCCAATTACCAGTGTATTATTTATGCGTCCCCAAATAGATTTTGAATCTCTCATCTCAAGCAATTTTCAAATTGAAAATATATAATTACTACTTTCAAGTCTGTCCCTTCCAGATTGGGCTTTTAGCACTCGCTCTTAGCTGACTCAGACGATTCATCAGGTGACAGAAAAGCAGGGAGTGGGGCACTGTCTGGTGCTGGCTGAGGATGCTGGGGACGAGAGGAGAGGACCGGTGTCTCACAGCCATGATGCTCAGGTTCACTGCTCAGTAGGTTTTGGGGGTGGGGTGGGAGCCTGGGCATCAAATGTTTCTGCTAAAATATAGTCCATACACCTGGTAGGACTAATAAAACATCAGGCTTGTAGAATCCAGGCTTCTAGTTAAGAAATGAATTATAGCTTTGAATATCTGCATCAAATTTTTAATCATGGAATCCTTTCACTTTATTTCACCTTGTCTCTTAGTAGTAAATGAAAATTATGTTTTTCTTTCCCCTGGCTTACCAATGTGAAAGCTAGAAATAAAGGAACAGTGTTGTACATAGATGCTCTCATTCAGTCACTACAGCTGATGGAAATGCCCAAGACATATGCCCTGTTATCACTTTTCTCCCCAAAATGTGTGTATGTGTGTAATCTATCTGTCTGTCTGTCTATCTATCTATCTATCTATCTATCTATCTATCTATCTATCTATCTATCTCTATCTATCCATCTATCTATATACACACACATATATATACACACACACACACATATACATAATATAATATATATGGAGAGAGAGAGATGCTATACCAACAATTAGGAAAATAATAGAAAGAAAAATATATTCCTTCTCCTGTCACCTGACACCATAGCTTTTGTCTGTTTCTGTCTGGTATGTGCCTATATTCTTAGAGATGTTACCTAGGTCTTAGGCCACCCAAGGTACATATGTGTGGTGCCTGCTTGAGCCAGGCGCTGCCTTTCTATGTGCAGTGAAGAACTATAAATAAGGGAGATCTTAGCTTCCAAGGTGTCTGTCTTACCTAATTTTCTATGACTATAGTGGAATATGCAGACTGGGTAATTTATAAAGAAAAGCTGTTTATTTGGCTTTTGGATTTTGGAGGCTGGAAAGTCCAAGAGCATGGTGCTGGCATCTGGTGAGAGTCCTCATGAGATGGAAAGTGTCACATGCTGAATAAACATGCAAGACAGAAAAACAGGGCCAAACTTCAATCAGGAGCTCGCTCCTGTGATAATTGACCTGTTGATCATGGCATGAATCCATTTGCCTGATAACCTCTTAAAAGCTATGCCTCTTAATCCCATTACAATGGGAATTAAATTTCAACATGAGTTTTGACAGGACATTCAACCCATAGCAGTGCTCAAAGGAGAAGAGTATGTATGTGGAGCAACAATGTGATATGACGAGGCTAGGACAGTGTGGACAGGTGCATGGAAGGAAGTGTCATGGTAAATGAAGCTTTGCACAGGATATGACGGGGCTAGGACAGTGTGGACAGGTGCATGGAAGGAAGTGTCATGGTAAGTGAAGCTTTGCACAGGATATGAAGGGGCTAGGACAGTGTGGGCGGGTGCATGGAAGGAAGTGTCATGAGAAGTGAAGCTTTGCACAGGTCCTTGGAGTAGCCCTTTTGAAATCTTGGAAGTCTCCTTAGTTCTTAGCGTGCTTGTCACTTGGTGACTTTCTTGGCTCTAGAATTCCTCTGGGGATTGTCAGGACTGGACTCTACACTGATCCCGCCCCTGTCTCCCGCCACCACCCTTTCTTTCTCCCTTGGCTCTGAGTCCTTCACTTGACGTGTATGAATGGGATTGTTTATCCTCAAATTTGTGTACTGCACTTTTACAAATTAAACTCCCCTGTGACGCTCTGCTGCCCACTTCCACTGGCTGTTTGGCACTCAGAACATCGTTACCTGATCTCCTCTCTCCTCTAGCTGCAGGAAAAGACCTGGTCATCACCTCCTGCAGTGTCCAGGTAGTTAATACATACGGCCAGCATGCACTTGCAACCTTAGTCCACAGTGAGCCAGAAGTGGCCACTGAATCCCTTTTAGTCAAGTTAAATGTGACTGCAGACCCCGTTACCCAGGGCAGGTGCCTTCCTGCCCTTCCAGGTATCCAGGGTTAGTCTTGGTATTCTCCACTTCTGAGAAGGGCCTCCACTCCATAGACAGCGTCATCGTCCAGGTCTATGCACCTGGAAGGAGGGGTCTCATTCCTCTCGGGCCAACTGTGATCCGGGATTAATTAGTGGGTCTGAGAACAGCCACCCTGAGTGAACCACACAAATGAGGCCACCAGCAGCAATTTGTACCCTGCGTCATTTGGGTGGCCTGAATTCCACTCATTCATCTGTGAATGCACTTAAAGAAACACTCCTTCTTCCCGCAAACCTCACTCTGGGGTTGGGAGGGCTATGCTTCATCAAATGGTTAGGTTCATCTGCTGTGACAGTGCATCTTAACACTCCATTCTAAAAGTCTAGAATCATTTTCTAGCTCTAAAGTTGATCTGTCAGGGCTTCCTTCTTGTTGTATTTTACCTACCTAACATTTCAAAATGTTCTGGATGTGATCTACTTTATCGATGCAGAGAAATGGATGCGATTAGAGTCCCGTTAGCAGTACAGCAAAGAACTATTGCATCTGAACAGGGCTGCGGCACTGAGAGAGTAACTCAAACTTACATGCCCATTATACCTCCTCCTCGGTTAATTATTCTAAGCCATCTGGGTATGGGTTGATTTAGTTTTATTGAGAAAGATTTTGAATAGCATTCCTTGCTCCAAAATATTTTAAGAGTTTACTTTTCACCTGTACCTAATTATAAATATGTATATTTGGAGTACTTTTCCCTTACTGTAACACTTGTAAGAAAAATTCATTGGGAAACATTTAGACCAGACGTGGTACCTCATGTCTGTAATCCCAGTGGTTTGAGAGGTCAAAGCAGGAGGATCACTGGAAAAGAGTTCAGGATAAGCCTGAGCAACAGAGCAAGATACTATTGCTACAAAAAAAAAAAAAAAAATTAAACATTAGTTTGGCATGGTGACTTGCACCTGTAGTACCAGCTCCTCAAGAGGTTGAGGCAGGAGCATCAGCTGAATTAGAAGTTACAGTGATCTATGATCATGACTCTGCACTCCATCCTGGGCAGCAGAGTGAGACCCTGTCTCTGAAAATAAAAAAAGATGATAAAATGTTTAAACACCTACAACATCAAAGAAAACAGTATAATAAAACTCTGTTTACCCATCATCTGATTCAATAGCTATCAAGATTTTTTTGCACCTTTTGATATTTTTGATGGTGAAATATTTTAATGCAAACTCAGGCCTCTTATTATTTTGCTCCTACATACTTGAGAATTCATTGCTAAAAAATACAGACTTAAAAAAAAAAAAAAAAAAAAGAATGGCAATGTTACTATACTACCAACACAATTAGTAGTATTTTTCTGGCATCATGTCATACCCAGTCCATATCCAAAAACCACTGTGTGGTTGCTTTGTTTAAATTAGTATCAGACTGTCCAGTGCATTTGGTGATACCCACATGTCTTTTGAGACATGTCCTTGATTCTCAAGCATTGATTTGTTCAAAAGATTTGTCTGCTTGCTTTCTCATGGTGTCATTTAACTTGTTCTGTTCCCCACATTTTCTGCATTTCGTATGTTGTAACTCATCACAGGCCATTTCTTCGTCTTTTAATAGCTAGAATCCTTGGTACAAAGCAGCTTTCCCTCATCAGTTAGAACTATTTGGTTCCCCCAGAAAGCCTCTTGTACAAGAAAGGGAGGATAAATGCTGAAATCTCTCCCTTTAATTGCTAATTTGTTGAGTGGGTAGTGCCCTAGTTATCTCCAGTGTGGACCAGTAACTGCCTCTCTTTCTCTTACACCTTGTTGACTCTCATTATAAACTTGTAGGTCCTTATGTGTTCAATGCGTTTTAATCAGATACCATCATTACTCTATGTGATTCTCAGATTGTCCTATCTTTGGCTGATGGAAGCCCCTGCAAGTTGGCTCTCATGACTTTTGACCTCTCCTTAGTGGTCCTTAGGCATCAGACGGTGTCCCAGCATTTCTGTACATTTCTTTACCAAACCCTAGAGTAGGTTGATCCTGTAAGGGGCTCTGTCCCTCTCAGTGGGGAATGGTATTTAGAAAACACCATCTGGCACCTTGGGCGTCACCATGTGGGCACTGGGCATTGCTATTAGGTTGTCACAGTTTCTAGAAACTTCATTGCTCAGAGCTAGGAAATACGTATTGTTTAAAACCAGTCAGGACCAAGGTTGGCCCCTAATTCTGTGTCTCTCGGTCTTCCATGGGGCCTTCTTCTGAGGATGATGGGCTTTGCTCTTGTGAGCTCTCCCTGGCATGTGCTTCCTGTGCACCCCTCCCACCTAGGGCACTGGCTGCCTCTCTTACCCCAGGGCTTCTGCCCTGCTCGAGGAAGGTTCTACCTCCACCTGCAATGTGGAGCCTGCAGGACTCCCCCAGCCTTGTCACCACATGCTGTCGTATTGCCCCTGGTTTGGGGGGTATGTGTTTGTGGATAGCCTGTGGGGTTCACGTGTCCCTTGCATCATCCATAGCCCTTACGCTTTGGTGCTAACCCCTTGCCGGGCTCACTGAAGTAAGTGCTATGGCCACACTACCAGTATTTGCGGGATCAGGGGGTTTCCTGATACTTTTTTGTTTGTTTGTTTGTTTCTAAATATATCATCCATAGGTTTTTCATATTATCCTGTTAATCTGTTTGGCTTGCAGTAAGAATCTGGGAAGATTCAGAAACACTGCAGCCACCCTGATTCCATTGCCCAGTAATAATGTCTTTAACTAAAATCGTCTGATTAGACAAGAGCTAGACATGAGCCTCTCATGGGGACATTACTGGCATTCCCAATGGAGATGATAAAACAAAACAAATGGTAAATGGTAGGAAGCATGGCCAATGGGCCCACAGTGCTCCAGACATCCCTTGAGATTGCCCTGGAGAACAGACGCCTGCATTCTTTCTCCTGCACAATGCATTCTGACTTTTGTGCTAATAATAATTTAGTTGTTGCTTTAAACATTCTAGTTCACCTGTAAGTGCTGGTTACAGTGAAGGAAAAGAGACATTGTTCCTTCCTCTGATCAGCCTGCAGAGCCTCCTCAGAGAGGCCTGGGCAGCAGGCCCGGGGCAAATTATGTACCAAAAAAGGCTTAGAGAGTCAAATCAGCTACTTTGCTTTAAAAAGGCATAGGGCATCAAGTTGGGATTCTGGCCTATGTAACCAGTATGCTGGGGGAAAAAAAAAATAGAAAACAAGTCAAAAATGCATTCGGTAGCTTACATTTGCATGCTAATGAAAATTAAACCAGTTCTTTTTTTTTAACTTTAAGAGACCATATAGCTTTTACTATGCTAATATGTAATGTGACTTTCTCAAAGAGCTAGCCTTCAGCATTTCCCATGCTAACTTAAACCCCTCATCCCTTTTTATGCCTTTATTTTAAGAGCTCCATCTCTTTCTAAATCCATGCTCCCAGGAAGCACTACTGCAGGATGAGTGCTGTAGGGTCTATTGTGCTTATTAGCACCAAAAACCTGAGTTCCATAAAAGTAATAGTATTTCTTTTCTAACCACCCATTTTCTAAACCAGTGTTTACTGAATAGCTTAGTGTTGTTCTAGGTTATGCCAAAGGATCTTAAGCTTAGGACTCTGCTTTCAAGGAGACACAAGTGTTAATGAATCATGATAATAAAACATGAGGAGTACTAGCAGTTATGGTGTATAAGGAACTGCAAGTGAAGGCATGAGTGATCTTGTGTTAAGAATAATTCAGTTGTCACTTTAAACATTTCTAGTGATTGACTCTGCCTTAGAAAGTCAGGAAGACTGCCCAGAAGAGGTGACCAGAAGGTCCGAGTTCCAGAACTTGCATGAAGGTCCTGGGCTTTGTTACCCTTGCCCTAGCCAGGCATCATAGGACATAGGACAGTAGCATTGATAGAGGCTGGCATGGTGGCTTTTGAAGAAAGTGTCTAGAGTGGAAAAAGACTTAGGGCATGCCATAGGGTGGGAAGCAGGGAGCTGGGGATGGGCAGCCCAGCTATCTGGATTTACTATTGTGTGCTGGAAACAGAGCTTGGAAAATGCTAGAGATGAGATGCTGAACTCACTGAACCCAACAGGTTCTTGCTCACCTCATAGAAAACCTAATACACTGAGACAGCAGTGTTGCAATAGAGAGAGAGTGTGTTTAATTATTGCAAAGCTATTCAGTGGGAGAACAAGAGACATTTTTATCATCTTTCTCCCCGAGAACTCAGAGGCTAGGGTTTTTAAGGATAACTTGATGTGCAGGGGGCTAGAGAATAGGTACTGCTGATTGGTTGGGGATGAAGTCACAGGAGTGGCAACGCTGTCTTTGTGTGCTGAGTCAGTTTCTTGGGCAGCAGGTCATAGGACTGGTTGAGTCAGATCCTTGGTATGAGTCACATGTCCAGGGGGGTCAGTTGGTTGCCAAAATGCAAAAGTCTGAGAAATATCTGAAAACCAGTCTCAGGTTTTACAATAGTGTTGTTATCTAAAGGAGCAACTGGGAAAGCTAAAAATCTCGTGGCCTCCAGCTCCGGGACTCTTGAGTGGTAAGCAATTACAGAATAGCAAGCTAGGGGGCAGTGGCGGCGTATCGTCTTACTATGCCTGTTTTAGCAGGATTCAAGCCCCTCCCATAATCCTGACCTCGGCCTTTCGCTAGTCTTACAAAGGTGGTTTTAACCCCCAGAGGGGGTCAGTTTTGGGAATTATCAAAACTGGGTCAATTATCATTCTTGCTTCAAAGTTAAGTTATAAACTAAGTTCCTCTCATAGTTAGTTTGGCCTGTGCTCAGGAATGAACAAGGGCAGTTATCTTGTGAGGTTAGAAGCAAGATGGAGTTCACTGAGTTTGATTTCTCTTGCCGTTATAATTTTTACAAAGACAATTTCAACTGTTTAATTTTAAATAAGGTAGCAAAATAGCATCAGAGACTGTGTCAAAGAAAACCAGAGCTGGGCAGTAGTGAAAGCAGTAAAACCAGATTTTATTTAGGACTATTGCAGTAAGGGAAGAGAAGCCTCAGAGTAGAACTGGGCTCAACTCTGGGCACAGCATGGGCACGTAGGAATTTATAGCCACTGAGCAGAGTGGTGGTCAGAGGATGGAAAAATGACTAAGAAGAAACATCAAGTGGAAGGGAGATCCTGCCCAAACCCACTTAACAGGACTCTTGCCGGAAGCAGGCCAGGGTGATAAGACATCCCTGGGGGACGGTGGGTGAGGAGCCCAATCAGGTATTGAGGGAGGTCAGATACCCAGATGGAGGATTCTTGTTAATACTGGATTACACAGGGATGTGCACAGGTGGGCCCTGTTGGAGAAAAGGTTCAGGAGCCTGACTAAAGTTTGGTCAAGAAGAGAATTTTTGTCAGCTGTATCTAAGTTATTAACTCTTGGGCTAATGGAGTATTGTGTGGAAAGAGTTGGTGGTTTGGTTGTGTGAGTCACACCTACCTGGTTGTCTGACTAGTTTTTATAGTTCACTCGTTGGGGGATGCTCCTTAACAACTCTGATGTGCATGTTAATCTCTTGACAAAAACTCTGCAAGGATGCTGGAAAGACTGGCTTCAACAAATCATGGAAAGCCATGTTTGGCGTATCACAGGTTCTCCACAAGTGATAAGTATTATTGACTCATTTAATACTCTTGGTAAATGAACTGTAGGGGCCAAGGCAGAGCTTTCTCTTTGGCTCTCTGAAGGTTTGCTGAAAAGTCGGTTCACAAAAGGAAGGTTAATAGGAGAAAAGACGTACACATTTATTTAACATGTACACACGATAACCTTCAGACCAAAGACCCAGAGATATGGGGGAGGTTGTCTGTTTTTATAATTAGTGTCAACGAAATATGGACAGTTGTGTAGAAATATGATTAAACAAAAAGGGTGTGATCTAATGGTCATAGACTGAGTGGGAAAATACAGCAAGGCCTATCGGTCTAGATTCTTCTTGGGTTCTCTGAAAACATATTCCTCTTTTCTGGGTATGAGGCAGGCCTCTCTCTGGAATGGAGGTCTGTTGACCTATAGTCAAACAAGGTAGGGCAGATAATTTCTTTATGGCCAGGTTTTACACAGACAGGGCAGAGCTAAGGATAGGTACATAATACTTTTTAGGGTTTATGGCTGGCTTTGTAGGAAAACAGGTTCTGGTTTCCGTGACCTGCCTTGGGGAAGAGGGATTCTTATTTCTATGGCAGCCTCAGAGGAGAATGGGACTGAGAAGCGGTCAGGAGAAAGTCAGAGAAAAACTTTTCTTTTGGGGGCCTTCATTTTGGGGTATTGTTTTCTATCCCCAATAAAATAAATAAACAAAGTCATGGAAGCTTACAAGTCAGAAATTATGAAAATTTCATCCTCTTCAGAAATTCAAAACAATGCCTGTATCAGAAATACTGCTAACTCCTATCATCAATGCACTGCTGTGATTTGCCATTTCAAACACGCCCCGCGTGGCAATCCGCCTTCCCCTCAGGAGCAGCTGTAGCGATTTCCCACACGTGGCCGATGCACACTTTATCAATGTGTCCGTGAGAACAGCACACGGGCCACAGTGAGATCGTACGTGTCCGTGAGAACAGCACACGGGCCACATTCAGATCGTACGTGTCCGTGAGAACAGCACACGGGCCACATTCAGATAAATGCGTGTCGGTAGGGCTGCGGGCCACATTCAGATGTGCGTGTCGGTAGGGAGCAGCACCACGGGCCACATTCCAGATGTGCGTGTCCGTGAGAACAACACGGGCCACATTCAGGAATGGTCGTGTCGTGGGCGCACTGGCCACATTCAGAATAAGGCGTGTTGTGCTCTTTCCATTTTGTTGATAATGATGCCCTCAGTTTTGTAATTGCTTGTTTACCTTGTTTGCGTAAAATCTTCCTCTGATTTTTGTGATAAAATTTTGCTGGCTTTATGCTTAGTCTGACTCTAAGAAATTTATCATTTTCTCCATTGGTAGAATATGAAACTTTAAGCAAGAACTACCCAAGTGAGCAGTTTCCAGTTTCAAATTGTTCAAAATTCACTCATTTCCAGACTACAAAGACACACAGAACCCTCGAGTTCTGTTGTCCTGCCAGAGGTCCATTCATCTTGTATCTTCAGAAGTTTTGTTTGATTCTCTATTTGTTGCCATCTGTTCTGTGCCTTTTCATGGTGTGCATTTTGAATGCTATGGTAAAAATGGAAGCCAAAGATGCACTGGGTCTTTGGAAAAGAAAACTATAGTGATTAAAGGGAGGAGAGCTGGGCAGAAGAGAGACGATGAGGTCCTTTTGGACCGTGTGTGTATAAAATATGCTGAATGTTTGTGCCCTGTTACCAGAGTGTTCTCTTGATTCACAGTTCGTCACCTCTTTGCTGAGGCTGGACATGGCTCTGAAGAGCCGCAACACTTCTCTCTGGCAGTGTGTTTTGCACACCCACGGGTACGTGGAAGTGACTGAATGGCTTTCTGCAGAGCCACTGCCTGATTGAACATCTCCGTGAGCCTCGGCCTTCCCCAGGAGACCGCGGGGCTCATTGTACTTGTTTTACCAATTACAGAGCTCACCAAGAAGTTGTCCAGGCCCTGGGGGTGAGAGACATAAATTGAGCCTGCCCATCATGAACACACACTTTTTCTGAAGGGTGTTAGCATGGTCTAAGTGAAGTTTGTAAACCACTGATGTAGAAGAGGGAGTAGATGTACATTCTGGTCACAATAGCAACTAGAGTAAATGGGCAAATGGCTTGAGTGAAAGGGAAAAAAATGAGATTGAACAAGAAGAGCAACTGTGGAATTCTTCAGGTTATGACTGCCGTGTGCTTTGAGGCAGTGTGTTTGCATCCTGAAGTCACGTTGTGCATCCATTGTCATACTCGGGACTCTCTGCCTACCCTGTGTTTGCACCAGATTCATCACGAAGCATCGACTGCTGTGCTTCCCTCAACAAACACTGCTCCATGTATACCCTCAGGCTCAGCTCATTGCTCTAACCATGTCATCCTGACTCACTCAAATTTACCTCGACTCAGATTCTGTTTCTAGGTGAACCTACACATTGTGTGCATGTGTGTGTCTGTGTGTGTGTGTTCATGTGTGCACACGTGTGCACCCCAGGTCAGTTCTAGCAATAATCAAAGAACAGAAACCTATTTTCTCTCATTATTTTCCTAATTTCTACTTGATACCTCCTGGCCATAAATCCACCGACTAATGCTCTTATCCACTCACATTTTGTCACTATCAGCATATATATCCCGTGTGGCCACTGAAAAGGGTCTTATCTTATGTCTGCTTAGGGCTGGAGGCTTGGAGTAACCAACCTAACACAGGATTATTGTTCCGGTTTAGTATTTTAGAGCTGAAATCCCCTCTCACTTTGGGTGTTACGTTTAGCTGCTGAATTGTGCTGACTTCTTCGGAGGGCCGCAGTTCACAACTTCATGAGATGGCACAGGGCAGTAAAGGCCTAAAGGGTTGAAGGGCCGACCTTGAATAAATATGTGTCCATGAAAGCTCTGTGGCTCCCAGCAGGCAGGGCCGGAGGCATTGCACGCAGGCACCTGTGGGGAGGAGCAGTTTGTGGCAAGCAGACTTTCTACATGGGGAAGGACCAATGTTAGCTGCTCACAAGCACAGGCAGTAGGTTAATTGTCTGCAGAGGTTGTAGAATCAACACTCCCCAGGCTGTCTCTCATCAAACCCCAAAGTCCTTCATTCTAGAGATTTGCCGCCAGGGAGAGAAAAACAAGAGGTAGTTCTCTTACCCATGCACACCTTTGTTTGGTAGAGGCTCCACCAGGACTCTTGTTTTGGGGTAAGATTTGTATGAGATTTCTATCCTAATACAAATGGCTGGGGATGACGCAATGGGGAAGGCGGTAATACCGACTTGTGGCTGCACAGAGCCACCATACTGAGGGCATCAGGCTGATGTTAGGCCTGGAAAACAGGTTTGAAGATTTCAATCTGAATGAATTTCTCACTCTGTTTGTTCTATGCTGTATGCAAAGCCATCTGGCTCTACACGTACATCCTGCCCATGTCTTTGTGGAAGCAGTTGTTTCTCTTTCTCCTGTGTATCTATGGCAGATACTTACTCCTCCACTTAATACACACACTTTGAGTGGCTGCTGCGTGCAAGCATTCCTGTAAGTGATGGTCGGAAAACAGCAGTGAACAAAAGATCCCAACGCTCAGAAGTGAGGAGTCTGGTCATGTTCAGATTATAAGGTCATAGCTAAGATGTTTCCGCGTTTTTTTTATTCCTCTCAAACTCTACCAGATACTTAGTGATCTTTCTCATCCAGTTCTGTACACGAGAAATCATTGTGAATTCTTCAAACTACCAAACACCACTGTAACCTAGCATATACTATAATATAATTTCTACTGTAATATGCTATATTGTATATAATACAATAATATCATATGGATGTAACTGAAAACAAAATGCAACCCCACTGCGGGTTAGTAGTAAGTAGAGAGCATCCAAGGTGATTGTAGACCCGGATGTTAGAGTGGTGTGCTGGAGCCAGGGAAGGTGCAGATTCCAAGACATCAATTTCACATCGGCTCTGGGGATAACAGTGCCTGGTGGAAGGCACTGTCTGCAGTTTCTCCAGCTGAGTTTTAGGCCAGGTGTTCTATGCTGAAATGCAGGCAGGTGCCTGGGAAGCCGGGGTGGCTGGACTAGGTAATTCACTCTCACTCACTCGTCATGTGAGGTTGTTATCCGAATGTGTGCAGTATTTATTCAAAATTACAGGTGATAAAATGCCATGGACCTAAGAAATTACTCTCAAATGCTAAAGACTTTGGCAGCTGCATCCATGGATTGTCCAGGTTTGGCTGGGCTGTATGATTTTTGTAAATGATGTTTAAGAGCATGTAGCAGGAAATCAAGCCAACTGTGTTTGAATGTGAACCTGCCATGTGAAAGCAGTGACTTTAGAATTGGACACCCCTGGGCTTCTGTTCCTGTTCTATGAAATGGAGGTAATGATTCTCTGTGCCCAGTGTGGTCCTGAGAGTTGAATGAGATGACAGGAGGGGGTGCTTAGCTGAGAGGCTGATGCATAGAAAAGCACTCCCCACAGGGCCGCCAAGCAAAGAGATTTGTGCTGAAGTCAAGTGCTCCACTGGATGTGCTGTACACTCGCTGCATTTGCAGCTGCTGGGAATCGAAAAGGGCTTCTGCTGGGGGCCAGGCGGTGTGGAGGCTCAATGACCTAATGAACAGGATGTCCATTTGGCCGAGATGAGCTGCTCCTGGTGCAGGCCACTAATGGGAAACCAATGTTTACCGGAAACCTGCAAAATCATCCTTTGATAGCTGAGGATGTTGTCTGAGGGTGAGATCAAGCCAAATAGAGCGAAAACAATAGCAAGAACATAAAACTTCCACTTTTATGAATCATTTTTAGCTTTCAACGAAGAGTGATCAATTCATCTTAGCGAGAAGAGCCTTAGGTGGTTGTTTTCTTTAAATCCTTGATGTCTAATTTGTGAGATATTATTTTACAGATGACTTTTTTTTTCAATATTTTTTCCTACGAACAGGCAGTGAAATAATCAGCCAGAGTTTAGTGGGTGACAAACATGCTTTATTTTCTTTCTAATGTGTATCTGATCATGTTGTTGTATATCTGAATACAATATAAAAAAGCTATCTTACTCTCCCTGGGCCACAGAACAACTGGAAAGGAGAAAATAAAACAAAGCATTAGGCTTGGCTTTGCAGCTTATGTTTAGCTCCTGGCCATGAGCTGATGGCAGTGAAAAAGGAGGGAAGGAGTGACGGAGTAGCCTGCCTGAGGTTGCACAGCTGTGTCAGGAGCTGATTGAAAGCCGGGCAGCCTGGATCCAGACTCCATGATTTCATCCACCACACTGCACATTTAATTAACAAAAGTATTATTGTGAAGGGGGTGAAGAGGTGATTGAAATAGCACTGGACCTTAAAAAACTGTTGAAGGCTGTTTTATTTGCCTATTGAAGCATGCATTATATTCTTCTTTGAATTATTTAAAAAAACAAACATTGGAGTTCCAGAAGTAATGCACAAATATACAGTTCCAATTAAAAATAAGTATAAAGAGCAGAGAGGTTCTGTTATGCAAGAGGAATTTTTCCCTCTGTTACTCATCCACATAATCTTGTTCCTTTCCTTTCAGGCAAGCTCTGTTAACAATTTTAAGTATATTAATCAGACAAATGTAATATATATTTAATCTATGTGTTTTAAATGCATACGTTTGCACATATTACTCTAAGATGTTCTCTGAGGGATTTTCCTATGCATGATTATTCATCACCTCACATTTATTCATCACTAACTCTATGCCAGGCACTTTCCCTGTACCATTCTGAGTAATTAACTCTTACCTGGGGACTACTGTAACAAAAGACATTCACAAGAGAAAAACAAACAGGAGTTTATTAACATGCGTATTTCATAGACACATGGGAGATAGCCAGGGAGCGAGTCATTGTCACTGAGGTGGCTTAGAACTCCAGCTTATGTAACATCTTCACAATGAACAATAAAGTTTTAGAGAAGTGACAAGACAAAGATAAAGGACCTTGAATTGTTAGGGAATGAAAACAAATGGGAAACTAATGATAGATCAAGGCTGGTAAGGTTTGTCGTGCACATTCCTCCGCTGCGGTCTCCAGGCTGAGAAGGATATCTAGTTGTTTTCAGTGGTTACCCTTTTCTTTCCCTGACAGAAAGGGGAACAGGGACATTTCTGAACATTTACATCCTGTTTTCAGGCAAAGAGGGCGAGGGCAGAGAGTTTTTCTCTGGCCTCTGTATCTGGATTCTCCTCGATTGCCTTCAGTTCAGAGTAATCTTTATGCCAAAACAGCTTATTCTGCACTGGCAACTGAAAATATAGGTATGGTCATTGGTCTCATGAAGCTTATGCTCTGGTGGAGGAGGCAGAATTTTTAGTTTAAAGAAAGCAGCAAACACAAATAATGAAAGAAATTGTATAAAATTGTTGTTGTTAATAAATTTGAAATGTTTGGTAAAATTCTCCAGTGAAACCATCTGAGTTCAAACACTTATTTTGAGGAGGCTTTTAAATTATGGATCCAATTTATTTAATGGTTAGAGGACCATACAGGTTGTGTTTAATGTAGTTTGAATTTTGGCAGTTTGTGGATTTTGAAGAATTGGTCCACTTCTTTTTAATTGGCAAATTTCTGAGTGTAATATTTTTTATGGTCTCTACCATTATCCTTTTAATGGCTGCAAGAGGTGTAGCAAGATCCTCTGTTTCACTCCTGATATTTGGCGATTTGTGTCTTATTTTTTTTCCTTTGTCATTCTTGTTCGATGTTTACTGTTTGCATTGACTTGAAGAACCAGCATTTTGTTTATTTGATTTTTCCTCTATTGTTTTCTGTTTTCAGTTTCATTAATTTTCTTATTTTTGTTATTTCCTTCCTTTTGCTGACTTTAGGTTTATTTTGCTTTTCTTTTTCGTGTTGCTTGACATAATAATTTAAATTATTGATTTGAGACCTTTCCTCTTTCCTAATGTAAGCCTTTGCAGCTATGAATTTCTCTCTCAACAATGCTTTAGCTGCATCCCACATATTTTGATATGTTATGTATTCACTTTCATTCAGTTCTGTGTACTTTTAAAATTTTTCCTTTGACATATGTTCTTCACCCATAGATTATTTTGAAGTGTGTTATTTAATTTTCATGTGTTTGGATACTTCCCTTTTGTCTTTCTCTTCTTTATTTCTCTTTTGACTTGTTGTGGTCAAAGAACATACTTCTTTCGTGTGTTTTCAATTATTTTAAAATTCTTGAGATTTATTTTATGCTGCAGGATATGGAATATCTTGGTAAATATTTTACATATGTTGGGAGAAAATGTGGATTCCAATGTTACTGGGTAGAGTTTTCTGTATATGTCAATTAGATTCTGTTGGTGGATTGAGTTGGTCAGATTAATGTTCTTGATAATTTTCTGTCTAATGGTTCTATCAGTTGTTTAAGTAAGGTTTTGATGTTCTCAATGATAGCTATAAATTTGTATCTTTCTTCTTCAGGCCTATTAGTTTTTGCTTCATGTATTTTGATGCTTTTGTTTGGTACATATATATTTGAGATTGTTATGTCTTCCTAGTGGAACAGTCTTTTTATCATTATTTAATGTCCTTTTGTGTCACTAGTAATTTTTTTCTCTGAAGTCTACTTCATGAAATATTAATATAGACACTACTGCTTTTTCTTAAAATTAATTTTATTTATTTTTTCATACTTTTACTTTCAACCTACCTACCCTGTGAAGATTCTGTGCTGTTGAATTTGATGTGAATTTCTTATAAACAATATGCAGTTGCATCAAGATTTTTAAAAGGTGTGTCTTTTAAATGTATTTAAATCTTTTTTTTTTTTCAAATTTTATTGTAGAATCAGGATACATGTGCAGGTTGGTAACAAAGGTATATGGTGTCATGCTGGGTTGGAGTATGAATGAATCTGTCACCCAGGTAGTGAGCACAGTATCCAATAGGTAGCTTTCAGCTCTTGGCCCGCTCCCTCTCTCCTCTAGTAGTCCCCAGAGTCTATTGACCCCATCTGTACGTCCATGTGTCCTCTTACTTACATGTAAGAACATGTGGTATTTGATTTTCTGTTTCTGCCTTAGGTCACTTAGGATAATGATCTCCAGCTGCATCCATGTTGTTTAAGGGACACGACTTCATTATTTTTTATGGTTGCATATTATTATATGGTATATATGTACCGCATTTTCTTTATCCGATCTAGGTGTTGATGGATACGTAAGTTGACTCCCTGTCATTGCTATCGTGAATAGTGCTGCGATAAACATTTGGGTGCATCATATGTCTTTTTTGTAGAATGATTTATTTTCCTTTGGGTATATATCCCGTAATGGGATTGCTGGGTATAATGGTAGTTCTGTTTTTAGTCCTTTGAGAAATCTCTAAACTGCCCTTCACAGTGGCTGAACTAACATTTTCACCAACAGTGTTCCCTTTTCTCTCCAGCCTTGCTAACATCTGTTATTTTTTGACTTTTTAACAAAAGTCATTCTGATTGGTATAAGATAGTATCTCATTGTGGTTTTGATTTGCATTTCTTTGATTACTAGCAATGCTGAGCATTTTTTCACATGTTGTCTTCTTTTAAGAAGTGTCTGTTCTTAACCTTTGCCCATTTTTTCATGGGGTTATTTGTTTTTTGCTTGTTGATTTGTTTAAGTTACTTATAGATTCTGGATATCAAGCCTTTGTCAGATGTATAGTTTGTGAATGTTTTCTCCCATTCCGTAGGTTGTCTGTTTACTCCCTTGATAGTTTCTCTTGCTATGCAGAAGGTCTTTAATTAGGTTTCACTTGTCAATTTTATTTTGTTGTTGCAATTGCTTTTCAGGACTAAGCTATTCAATTCTTTGCCTTGGCTAATATTGAGAAGGGCATTTCCTAGGTTTTCCTGTTGGATTTTTATAGTTTGAGGTCTTATATTTAAGTCTTTAATCCATCTTGAGTTGATTTTTATATATGGTGATAAATAGGGGTCCAGTTTCAGTCTGCTGCATGTGGCTGGCTGACCAGTTATCCCAGCATTATTTATTGAATAGAGAGTCCTTTTTCCATTGCTTGTTACTGTTGGCTTTGTCGAAGATTAAATGGTTGTAGGTGAGAAAACAACACCTAGTTTTCTGTTCTATAGGTCTATGAGTCTGTTTTCATACCAGTACCATGCATTTTGGTTACTGTAGCCTTGTAATATAGTTTAAAGTTGAGTGATGTGATTTTTGCTTAGGATTGCTTTGACTGTTTAGGCTCTTTTTTGATTCCATATGAATTTTAGAATTATTTATTTAATTCTGTGGAGAAAATGGCATTGGTAGTTTGATAGGAACAGTGTTGAATCTGTAAATCGCTTTGAGCAATATGGCCGTTTTAATGATACTGATTTTTCCTTTGTCCATTTGTTTGTGTCATCTTTGATTTCTTTCATCAGTGTTTTGTTGTTCTCCTTATAAAGCTCTATTCCCTCCCTAGTTAGCTATTTTCCTACATATTTTATTCTTTTTGTGGCTACTGTAAATGGGATTGTGATATTGATTTGGCTCTCAGCTTTGATGTTATTTAAGCCATTTACATTTAAGGTAATTATTAGTATATTAGGAGATACTAGCATTCTAGTTGCCATTATAATATTTATTTTCTCTGTCTCTCATTCCTATGTTTCTTTTTACTTGTTTTCACATGGATTACTTGAATAGTTTTTTGAATTTAATCTTAATTTATTTATAATGTTTTTCAATATCTTGTTTTGTATGATTTTCTTAATGGTTACTGTAAGAATAAATACATACATAATTAACTTATAACAGTCTCAATGTTTTACCACATTGAGTAATGTATGGAAACTTTACTTTCATTCAGTTCCCTAGTCTCTCCTTGCCTTTTGAATATAATTATCTTAGGTATTTCCTATATATACATTGAGCACAACATCAGATGGTGTTATGATTCAACCATCAAATACTGTTTAAGAAACTCATGAAAAGATGGATTGTCAATTATATTTTTATTCTTACTCTTACATATTTCCATACTCCTCTTTCTTTTCTGAAGTTCCAGACTTTCCTTTGTTGTCATGTCCTTTCAATGTAGAGAACTTCCTTTAACAACTCCTTAAGGGATATTTCCTGGGCACAAATTTGCTTGATAGTTCTTTAGCTGAGAGTGTTTTTATTTGTCCTTCATTTCTAGAGGTATTTCTACTGAATGTAGAATTCATAGTTGACAGCTCTTTACTTTCAGCACTTGAAATACATTGTCCAATTTTCTTCTAGCATTCATGGTTTTAGATGAGAAGTGTGTTATCATTTGCATTTTTAAAAACTATATGCAATGTGTTATTTGTCTCTGGCTGTTTTTAAGATTTTTTACCTTATTTTTTATGATGATATTTCTGGGTATGGATTTTGTTGGGTTTATTTTACTTGAGGTTTGTTTAGCCTCTTGAATCTGTAGGCTTACATCTTTGACCAAGTTTCAGAAGTTTTCAGCCATTATTTCTTCCAGTACTTTCAATAGTGTTTCAATCCTGTCTCTCTCTTCTCCTTCCAAGATTCTGATAGTGTAAAAATTGACTCTTTTGAAATTGTCATATTAGTTCCCTGAGAATGTTTGTTTGTTTATTTATTTATTTTAGAATCTACTTTCTTTTTGTGGTTTAGATTAGGTAAAATAATTTTAATCTGTCCTCAATTATATACAGTCTGTCTTGTGGCATCCTCACTATTAAGCTCATTCAGTGAGTTTTTAAAAATTGTGTTTACCATATTTTACTACAATTTTCATTTAGTTATTTTCTGAGCTTTTTCTTCTTTTAGGAATTTCTTTCAAGAGGATGAATAACTGCTTGTTGAAGCATTTTCATGACAACTGCTTTAAAATCCTTGTCCAACAATTTCAGCATCTGTATCATCTTGATGTTGGCATCTGTCGATCTTCTTTTCCATACATCTTGTGACTTTCTGGTTCTGAACATGATGAGTAATTTGTTTTTTCTTTCTCTTTCCCTCCCTCCCTCCTTTCCTCCCTCCCTCTCTCTCTCTCTCTCTCTTTCTCTCTCTTGCTCTCTCTTTCTCTTTCCCTCTCTCTCTCTCTCTGTCTCTCTGTCTCCCTTTCTTCCTTGTCTTCTCATCTTGTCTCGCCTCACCTCACTCTGTCACCAGGCTGGAGTGCACTGGTGCAGTCTCAGCTCATTGCAACCTTTGCTTCCCAGGTTCAACCGATTCTCCTGCCTCGGCCTCCTGAGTAGCTGGGACTACAGGCATGCACCACCACGCCCAGCTAATTTTGTATTTTTAGTAGAGACAGGTTTTCACCATGTTGGCCAGGATGGTCTCTATCTGTTGACCTCATGATCTGCCCACTTGGCCTCCCAAATAGCTGGGATTACAGACGTGAGCCACCGTGCCTGGCCATGTTTTTTTGTTTGTTTTTCTTTTTTTTTGAGACAGAGTCTCACACTATTCTCCAGGCTGCAGTGTGGTGGCGTGATCTCAGCTCACAGCAACCTCCGCCTCCCAGGTTGAAGTGATTCTCCTGCCTCAGCCACCTGTGTTGCTGGAATTACAGGTGCCCACCACCGTGCCTGGCTAATTTTTGTATTTTTAGTAGAGACGGGGTTTCACTGTTTTGGCCAGGCTGGTCTCAAACTCCGGGGCCTCTTGTGATCTGTCCATCTGAGCCTCCCAGGGTCCTGGGATTACGGCCATCAGCCGCCGCACCCAGCCAGCATGATGAGTAATTTTCTATTGTAGACTGAAGGTTTGGATATTACATTGTGAGACTCTGGTTCTGTGTATTCTTTTTTCACAGGCATCTCCCTGTGGAGGTGTAGTTGGAAGGCCACATGACGCTGAATGCTCAGCGTCCCTTCAGTCCCATGGACACCAGCCTTGCAAGAGTGGAGCAGCAACCCGATGTCTCACTGCAGATGGGGCCAGTGGCGTTTCAGCTCCATCCTAGCCCTGCTAATACATTCCTGACATTCCTGGTCACTTCTTTTGTCTGATTTCTTCCTCTTATAAATAACACTCTCTTCCTTATACCACTGTTTGGCATCCTTTATGTTTGAGTGTCACCAAGACCTTGCTCCCTGCTCCCCTCAGCCTCCATCACCAAGACTTTGCTCCCCTCAGCCTCCATCACCAAGACCTTGCTCCCTGCTCCCCTCAGCCTCCATCACCAAGACCTTGCTCCCCTGCTCCCCTCAGCCCTCCATCACCAAGACCTTGCTCCCCTTCTCCCCTCAGCCCTCCATCACCAAGATCTTGCTCCCTGCTCCCCTCAGCCTCCCAGAGCCCTCCTGCTCCTGCTCTTTCTCTCCAGGCCCTGGCCCAACTTGCTGTCTGCTCAAACTGTGCACACCGTGAGCTGCTGGGAGCTCTCTCAAGGCTCAGCGTTGCCATTTCTTTGCTTAAAATGCCAAAGTGTCTTCCTATTGCCTATCAAATTATGTATAACCTCCTTCCTAGGGAATTAAGGGCTCTTGTTTCTAAAATATGCTCTAAACTGCCTCTCTGCCTTTTCTCGTTTAAAGTGAAAACCTCACAGATCAGCATATTTATAGGAAGACCTTATTATGTAATTTAATAATAATTCCTACTTGGATCCTCTGTGGCAGGTACTGTGTTATGTCCTAACAGACATCATTTAATTCATCTTCATAATAATCCAATGAAATAACAGACACAAAGAAGTTAAGACTTCGGGCTCTGCGGTTGTCAGCCCCCGGTGCAAATCCCGTCTGGACCGTAGCTCTTGCTCCTAAATATGGGCAGTAGCCTCAGGATTGTTGTGAAGCCTAAAGAAGGTAATGTGTAAGAGCTTCCAGCATGAGGTGCTGTGCACAGTAAGCATTCAGTAGGTAATGTGGTTGCTGCTGTTGCCAATGTTTAGCATTATTGCTGTGCTTTAGAGTGAGGCCCAGTGAGGTGAAGCAAGTAGCCCAAGAACACACAGCTATGAAGTAATAAAAGGCGGATGTCACACTCTGCAGCGTTAAAAGCACAGCGTGTGAAAAGGAATGGATGGGACCATCCTTCACATTCCTCCCAGGTATCTACAGACAGGCCCTGATTTATGCTGGTTTGAATTGTGATTTTTTTAATTTAATCTTGGGTTTATTGGTGTATTAAATGCATTTTGGATTCCTGATACTTTGGACTTATGATGGATTTATTGGGATGTATCTCCATCAGAAGTCAAGGAGCATCTGTACTTATATGAAAACTCTAGACCAAAGACTGAAATACACTTTTCATTTAAAATTCAATGTTAGCTATCCGCTTCTGCCCCAAGCAGCTTTCACGATGCAACTTGCCTTTTTGATCCATTATGTGAGCAAGAAGTTTGTGTTCACAGAAGGGCTTTTTGAGAATACTAATGGCGCTCTCCATCACAACTTAAGCAGCCACTCTATTTCCTTTAATATCATCAGTGCCATGTGAATGAGAGAGCCACTGCATGAGCCCTGGAGGCAGTGACCTTCAGGGTTGATGTGCTTAGGATTGGGGTGATGTTGAGCGGTGCATTTAGAAGTAAACATCACACTTGCATTTTTTTTTTTTTTTTTTTGTAAACTGTCTCAAAAGAAAGAATTAAGGATAAATATTGCTTGGCACAGTTTTAGAAGGAATGTTACCAGTTCCTGTTTGTACCTCTGGTAGAATTCGGCTGTGAATCTGTCTAGTCCTGGGCTTTTTTTTGATTTGTGTAATTACTGCCTCAATTTCAGAACTTGTTATTGGTCTATTCAGGGATTCAGCTTCTTCCTGGTTTAGTCTTGGGACTTTAGTGTATGTGTCCAGGATTTTATCCATTTCTTCTAGGTTTTCTAGTTTATTTGTGTAGAAGTGTTTATAGTATTCTCTGATGGTAGTTTGTATTTCTGTGGGATTAGTAGTGATATCCCCTTTATTATTTTTCTTGTGTCTATTTGATTCTTCTCTCTTTTAATCTTTGTTAGTCTGGTTAGCGGTCTATCTATTTTGTCAGTCTTTTCAAAAAGCCAGCTCCTAGGTGTAGGACATAGGCATGGGCAAAGACTTCATGACTAAAACACCAAAAGCAATGGCAACAAAAGCCAACATTGACAAATGGGATCTAATTAAACTAAAGAGCTTTTGCACAGCAAAAGAAACTATCATTAGAGTGAACAGGCAGTCTACAGAATGGGAGAAAAATTTTGCAATCTATCCATCGGACAAAGGGCTAATATCCAGAATCTACAAGGAATTTAAACAAGTTTACAAGAAAAAAACAACCCCATCAAAAAGTGGGCAAAGGATATGAACTGACATTTATCAAAAGAAGACATTTATGCAGCCAAAAAACATATGAAAAAAGATCATCATCACTGGTCATTAGAGAAATGCAAATCCAAACCACAATGAGATGCCATCTCATGCCAGTTAGAATGGTGATCATTCAAAAGTCAGGAAACAACAGATGCTGGAGAGGATGTGGAGAAATAGGAACGCTTTGACACTGTTGGTGGGAGTGTAAATTAGTTCAACCATTGTGGTGATGTGTGGTGATTCCTCAAGGATCTAGAAGCAGAAATACCATTTGACCCAGCAATCCCATTACTGGGTATATACCCAAAGTATTATAAATCGTTCTGCTATAAAGATACATGCACACGTGTGTTTATTGCAGCACTATTCACAATAGCAAAGACTTGGAACCAATCCGAATGCCCATCAATGATAGACTGGATAAATAAAATGTGGCACATATATACCATGGAATACTGTGCAGCCATAGAAAGAATGAGTTTATGTCCTTTGCAGGGACATGGATGAAGCTGGAAACCATCATTCTTAGCAGACTAACACAGGAACAGAAAACTAAACATCACATGTTCTCACTCATGAGTGGGAGTTGAACAATGAGAACACATGGGCACAGAGAGGGGGATATCACACACTGGGGCCTTTTGGGGGTTGGGGGACAAGGGGAGGGATAGCTTAAGAGAAATACCTGATGTAGGTGATGGATTGGTGGATGCAGCAAACCACCATAGCATATATATACCTGTGTAACAAACCTGCACGTTCTGTACACGTATCCCAGAACTTAAGTATTTAAAAAGAAAATAATTAAAGATAAATAGAGCCAAAGGTTACTGGAACAAAGGAACCACATGTTGACAGACTGCTTGGTTTTTTATTGTGGTGTTAGGAGAGCCATTATGTGAGTCTGGTCCTGGAAGTGATGTACTCTTCTTTTAAATGAATTTGTTCCTTACTGCAACAAAACAAGATTTCCCAGAATATTTCTCAATGCTGGGATTAACTTGATTCCCATTTGATGGAATGCGAGTGGAAGAGAATGTGTTCCCCAGTGGGAGGGTGAGGACTCTCGCCCAGAGTGAAATAGCCACTGGAGTAGTTTGGATATTGGTCCCTTCCAAATCTCAAGCTGAACGTGATCCCCAGGGGCCTCGCGGGGGGTGTTTGGGTCATGGAGGTGGATCCCTCATGAAGGGCTTGGTGTCCTCCCAGTGGTAATTGGTGAATTCTTGTTCTATGAGTTTACGAGAGAGCTGGTTAATTAGAAGAGCCTGGCGTCTGTCTTGCTCCCTCTCTCGCCAGGTGATGTGCCTGCTCCCCCTTCCTTTCCACCATGAGTAAAAGCTTCCCAAGGCCTCACCAGAAGCCAAGCAGATGCCAGGCAGATGCCAAGCAGAAGCCAATGCCTTTAGAACCATAAACCAAATAAACCTTTTTTTCATATTAATTACCCAGTCTCAGATATTTCTTTATAGCAATGCAAAATAGACTAAGAAACTTACCCTTTAAAGTTTTTTGTCTGGTTTGTATTTTGTTTTGTCTTTTCTTTTTTCCTTCTTCCTTCCTCCCTCCCTCCCTCCTTCCTTCCTTCCCTCTTTCCCTTCACCCATTTCTCTTCCCTTCGTCCTTCTCTCTTTCCCTTCGTCCTTCTCTCTTTCCCTTCATCCTTCTCTCTTTCCCTTCATCCTTCTGTTTCCCTTCATCCTTCTCTCTCTCCCTTCCTTCCTTCCTCTATTCCTCTCTTCCTGGATTTCTCCTTTTCTTCCTCCCTTACGTTCTCCCTCCCTTCCTCCTTCCTTCTTTCCTTCCTTTCTTTCCAGAATCCTAAAGCTTTGCCTCTGCGTCTTCCAAACAAAAAGTAAAACAAAGCAACAAGTGGGATTAATGTTTACCCGCTGCTCTGTGGCCACTAAAATAAGTTGCAGTGGGTATAGAACAGTAATGTTTGTTGACTGACATTGCCTATGTGCGGTTACTGACCTGTGAACTTTAAAGTTAGTTTACGTGGGGGCAGGCATGGCTGTCACACTCACCCTAAATCTTCTGGCTATAACAGAGGTGGAATTCCATGAGCCCTATTAGAAACACTGCCTTCTCATTCTTCACTCTTAAAATACATGCTTCCTTTTGGGAGTTTTACATGAAGTAAAATGAAAATATCATCTATGTATTTCCAGGGTGGGCCTTTGAATCAAGAATGCAGGCTGTTCCTGACCTGTGTTAGGTGCTGTGTGCAACCTCGCCTCTCCAGGTGCCCCAGACACATTACTGAATACAGCAGGGACAGACCCCTCCTTCGCAGAGCTCATTTTCTGGCACAGGCAAAGTTGACCCTTTTCACCTCTTAGAGGAGGAGGTTGGCAAAGTTTTTCTGTAAAGGGCCAGATAATAAATCCTTGAGACGTGTGGAGCAGTGGGTTTCCATGGCACCTACTGCGGCCAGCAGTGAAAGCAGCTGTAGCTTATGTGCAATGATGGGCATGGTGACGTCCCAATAACATTTTACTCACAAAAACTGGCCTCAGGGTGAACTCAAGCCCAGGTGTGCTACCTGTGGGTTATAGTCTTCACTCCTGACAGAAGTCCTTATTTAAGGCCTCTAGATTTTCTTCACTATAAATGTTTTATTGAGGCTGCCTACCCTCCCGACTGCTTTGAGCTGTCTCCAGCTTTTTAGCTCATCCATACTTCATGAGACACAAAGAACAGCATGTCTGCATTCTGTGTACAGATACTCAGCCTTCTCCATGCCCTGCCTCTGAAATAGTCTCCATTAATCTGAACGAATGTAGAGTAGGGGAAAGAAATAGAGCAGAATATTTGTGTTTAGCCCTTGTCTGCTTGGCTAACGGTGTCTGCTTTGATTTCTCAAGAAGACTTTAAAAAGAAACCATTCTCTGTTGAGCACCTGTTGAGTTCTGGGAGTGTGCTGAGTCCTCGGAATACACAGCTGCAGGACACAGCTTCCTAACCCTCAAGTATGGACAGGTCAGGGAGCGAGTTAGACAAGCAGATACTCAGCAGAGGTGAACACAGGGAGGTTGGCGGACAGAGCTCAACATCCAATGCCAGTGGGGCAAGGGGAGTGAGGGGAGGTGTGTGTGTGAGAGAGAACCACAGAGAGAGGGAGAAGAGAGAAGAAGAGGAGAGAGAGGAGAGAGAAGAGAGAGGGAGAAAGAGAAGGAAAAGGAGGATGAGGAGGAAAACAGAGGGAAATAAAGGAGGAGAAAGTGAGAGGGAGGGAGGAGGGAGGGTGCACTGAGGAGAAGCAGCGGAGATTTCCATTAAGGGGCTGTAACACTTTCATCTTGAGAGCTGGATTAGTCCAGAGAAGAGGCGCTGTTACGTGGCATCCCTGTAGGGTGTGTAGGACCTGGCTTCAGCCAAGCCACGTGGGGTTTAGGTCACAGAGGATGTGGGTCTCTGGCCTTTTATCCTTTTATTCCCCTTTTAGTGCTGTTTAGAGTTGGAATAATAATGAACTTATAATTCTAAATAATTGTAGATATAAAAGTAAGTAATTTAGATACAGATAAAAATGTGATATTATGTGTTAAAATGATACAGAATATATCAAATTAAATTGAATGGCAGAGAGTAAACATGAAGTTAAAAGTAGCAATTTGCACATCAGGAAATAGAAAATCTAAGAGCTGATTTCTGTAAAATAGACAAGTTTGTTGTAAGTTTAATTCATTAAAAGAGCAAAAATGTAAACACAAATATACATGAATACCATCATACAAGTATATTCAGCATCATTTCATTGGCAGTTTTCATTTTGCTATCACCTTTTTACTTCCTTTCCCCATCTCCTCTCTGCTTCCATCTTCTAACTTTCTTTTCTCCAAGAGGACCAGTGGAAGTAACCCAATGTATACCCTTTCATACATTTCTCTATAATCATATAATCCTACACAAAGACGTATACCCATATATATTTTTTGTTTCCTTTTTATAAGGTTAGATTCTTATTAAAGATATTTTTCTATACATTCATTTTATTTTGTTTCACTTAGCAATACATCTTGGTCAATCCTTCAGGTCAACAGACACAGAAATCATTCATTCTTTGTAACGGCTACCCGCTTTCAGTTTTCCCCACTACCAGTAATGCTACATGAAACATCTTTGTTTGTATTATACTATGTGTCTCTGTCGAAGGTATTTATGGCATTTGCATTGCTGGCTGGAAGCACGTTTGTCAATTTGAATAGATTGGCAGGTTGCTTTCTAGGAGAGATGCGGTAATTCACATTCCCACCTGCTCTGTGTAAATGTGACCATTTCCCTACACCTGCACCAGCAGTTGGCATTCTTATTTTAAGATGTTCCAGTTTTATCAGTGAAAAACTGGTGTCTTATTATTGCTTTATTTTGAATTTTTTGGCTTCCTAGGTTCAGCATTATTTCTTATGTTAATTGGTCATTTGAATTCATCTTCCATGAATTGCATATCATATTCTTACCCATATACCTCTTTTCTCTTTTATATGGTTTTATTATCGAGGAAATGCTCTTTGACTATTATGAACATTTACTCTTTATCTGTTATGTATTTTATGAAGTTATTTCCTCAGTCTCTCATTTCCTTTATTATCATACACAATTTTTAGTTTTTATGTGGTAAAATATGTTCATTTCCCTCCGTATGTTCGTTCCCTTCAAGACATATATCCTGTCTTGGCTAATAGGATATCCCTCTCCTAACGGTTACACAGTACTTCTACCTGGTTGTCTTCCACAGTATTTATTGTTCTAACTTTTTACCACTAAGTCTTTAATCTAAATGGAACTGTTTTACCTTTCCAACTTTTAGGTTCAGAGGGTACATGTGCAGGTTTGTTACGTGGGTAAATTGTATGTTACAAGGATTTGGTGTACAAATAATTTTGTCACCCAAGGAATCAGCATAGTACCCAACAGGTAGTTTTCCACTTCTCACCTTCCTCCCACCCTCCACCCTCAAGTAAGCCCCAGTGTCTATGGTTCCCTTCTTTGTGTCCATGTGTTCTCAATGTTTAGCTCCCAATTTTAAGCGATAACATGCAGTATTTAGTTTTCTGTTCCTGAGTTAACTCACTTAGGATAATGGCCCCCAGCTCCATCCATGTTGCTGCAAAGGACATGATTTCATAGCTGCAGGTATTCCATGATATGTACATACTACTTTTTCTTTATCCAGTCCACTGTTAAGCATCTAGGTTGATTCCATGTTTTTGGCATTGAGAGTAGTGCTGTGATGAACAAGCACATGCATGTATCTTTATGGTAGAATGATTTATTTCTCTTTGGGTCTATACCCAGTAATGGGATTGTTGGGTCAAATGATAATCTGTTTTAAGTTATTTGAGAAATCGCCAGAAAGCTCTGTACAGTGCCTGAACTAATTTACATTTCCCAGTAGTATGTGTTCTCTTTTCCTTGCAACCTCATCAGCATCTGTTACTTTTTTGACTTTTTAATAACAGCCATTCTGACGGGTGTGACTTGGTATCTCATTGTGGTTTTGATTTGCATTTCCCTAACAAGTAGTGATATTGAGCATTTTTTCTATATGCTTGTTGGCTGCGTGCATGTCTTCTTTTGAGAGGTGTCTGTTCATATCCTTTGAATATTTTTTAATGGAGTTGTTTGTTTTTTTTTTCTTGTTGATTTGATTAAGTTCCTAATTAAGGAACTTAAGCTTCTGAAAGTTCGGCCTTTGTCAGGTGTATAGTTTGTGAATATTTTTTCCCATTGTGTAGGTTGTCTGTTTACTCTGTTGATAGTTTCTTTTGCTGTGCATAAACTCTTTAGTTTTGTTAAGTCTCACTTGTCCATTTTTGTTTTTGTCGCAATTGCTTTTCAAGTCTTTGTCATGAAGTCTTTGCCACGGTCCATACAGTGTTTCTTGGATTTTCTTCTAGAGTTTATATAGTTTTGGGTTTTACATTTAAGTCTTTAATCCATCTTGAGTTGATTTTTATATGTGATGAAACAAAGGGATCCAGTTTCAATCTTCTGCATGTGGCTAGCCAGTCATCCCAGCACCATTTGTTGAATAGAGAGTACTTTCCCTATTGCTTGGTATTGTCAGCTTTGTTGAAGATCAGATGGTTGTAGGTGTGCAGCTTTATTTCTGGGTTCTCTAACCTGTTGCATTGGTCTGTCCGTTTTTGTGCCAGTACCACGCTGCTTCACTTACAGTTATAGTATAGTTTGGAGTGGTAGTGTGATGCTTCTAGCTTTGTTCTTTTTGCTTAGGATTGCTTTGGCTATTCAGACTCTTTTCCAGTTCCAAATGAATTTTAGAATTGTTTTTCCTAATTCTGTGAAAAAAAGTGTTATTGGTAGTTTGATAGGAATGACATTGAATCTGTAAATTGCTTTGGGCAGTATGGCCATTTTAACAATATTGATTCTTCCCATCCATGAGCATAGAATGTTTTTTCATTTGTTTGTGTCATCTCTGATTTCTTTCACCAGTGTTTTATGATTCTCATCGTAGAGATCTTTCACCTCCCTATCCAGCTGTATTTCTGCATATGTCATTCTTTTTGTGGCCGTTGTGAATGAGATTGCACTCTTTATTTGGCTCTCAGCATGAGTGTTATTGGTGTGTAGAAATGCTACTGGTTTTTTGTACATTGAGTTTTGTATCCTGAAACTTTGATTAAGTTGTTTATCAGATCTAGGAGTCTTTGGGCAGAAACGATGGCATTTTCTAGGTAAGAATCATATAGTCTGTGAAAATGATAGTTCAACTTTTTTTCTTCCTATTTGTGTGTCTTTTTTTTTCTATGCCTTTTATTTCTTTCTCTTGCCAGATTGCTCTATCTGGCACTTCCAGTACTATGTTGAATAGCAGTGGTGAGAGAAGGCATCCTTGTCTTGTTCTGGTTTTCAAGAGGATTGCTTCCAGCTTTTACCCATTCGGTATGATTTTGGCTGTGGATTTGTCATAGATGGCTCTTATTATTTTGAGATATGTTCCTTCAATGCCTAGTTTGTTCAGGAGTTTTAACAAGAAGGGATGTTGAATTTTACAGAAGGTTTTTTTCTGTCTCTATTGAGATGATCATGTGCTTTTTTTTTTTTAGTTCTGTTTATGTGATGAATCACATTTATTGATTTGCATATGTTGAAGCAATGTTGCATCCCAGGAATAAAGCATACTTGATTGTAGAGGATTCGCTTTTTGATGTGCTACTGGATTCGGTTTGCTAGTATTTTGTTGAAGATTTTTCATCTATGTTCATCAGGTGTATTGGCCTGAAGTGTTCTTTTTGTTGTTGTTGCTGTATCTCTGCCTGGTTTTGGTATCAGAATGATGCTGACCTCATAGAATGAGTTAGGGAGGAATCCTTCCTCCTTGATTTTTTTGGAATAATTTCCGTAGAGTTGGTACAAGCTATTCTTTACATATCTGGTAGAATTCAGCTCTGAATTCACTTGCACCAGGGCTTTTCCTGGTTGGTAGGGTTTTTTTTTTTTAATGACGGATTCAATTTGGGAACTTGTTATTGGTCAATTCAGGTTTCAATTTCTTCCTGGTTCAATCTTAGGAGGCTGTATGTTTCCAGGAATGTATCCATTTCTTCTGGATTTCCTAGTTTGTGTACATAGAGGTGTTCATAACAGACTCTGAGGGTGTTTTTAATTTCTTTATGCTTGGTGGTAATGTCTCCTTTGTCATTTCTGATTGTGTGTTTTTGGATCTTCTCTTTTTAAAAATTAGTCTAGCTACTTGTCCGTCAATGTTGCTTATTCTTTCAAAGAACCACCTTTTATTTTTATCGATCTTTTGTAAGGTTTCTCTCACCTCCATTTCGTTCATTACAGCTCTGACTTTGGTTATTTCCTGTCTTGTGCTAGCTTTGGAATTGGTTTACTCTTGTTTTTCTAGTTCCTCTAGTGTGATGTTAGGTTGTTAATTTGAGATCTTTCTAACTTTTTGACGTGCACATTTAGCACTATCAACTTTCCTCTTAACAGTGCTTTAGCTGCGTCCCAGAGATGTGGCATGTTGTGTTTTTGTTTTCATTAGTTTCAAAGAATGTCTTGATTTCTGTCCTAATTTCCTTCTTTACCCAAAAGTCATTCCGGGGCAGATTATTTAATTTCCATCTAATTGTATGGTTTTGAGAGACTTTCTTGGTATTTATTTCTATTTTTATTGTGATGTGGTCTGAAAGTGTGGCTGGTATGATTTCGTTTTTTGGAATTTGTTGAGAATTGCTTTATGGGTTTAGCATATGGTAAATTTTAGAGTACGTGGCATGTGCATATGAGAAGAATGTATATTCTGTTATTGGCTGCAGTGTTCTGTACATGTCTTTTAGGTCCATTTGATCAAGTGTTGAATTTTTATCCCGAGTATCTTTGTTAGTATTCTGCCTTGATTATAGGTCTAATACTGTCAGTTGGGGGTTGAATTATTTCACTATTATTTTGTGCGATTATCTAAGTGATTTTGCCAGTCTCTACAGACTTGTTTTATGAGTCTGGGTGCTCCAGTTTTGGGTGCATATATATTTAGGATAGTTAAGTGTTTTTATTGAATGGAACCCTTTATTATTAGGTAATACCCTTCTTTATCCTTTTGATCATTGTTGGTTTAAAGTCTGTTTTGTCTGAAATAAGAGTAGCAACCTGTGCTCTCTTGTTGTTTTCTGTTTGTCTGATAGATTTTTCTTCATCCCTTTACTTCGAGCCTATGGGTGTCACTGTATGTGAGAGACCTCTTGAAGTTGGCTTTTGCTTCTTTGTCAAAGATGCCACACTGTGCCTTTTGAGTGGGGTGTTTAGCCCATTTACGTTTAAGGTTAATAACAATATGTGCAGATTTGAGCCTGTCATCGTGTTGTTAGCTGGTGGTTATGTAGACTTGATTGTGTAGTTGCTTTATAGTGTCAGTGGTTTATCTCCTCCTTCTGTTCTTGGACTAGCAACCAAGAAACAAAGCACCTAGCATGAGTGCCTTGGGCTCACCAACACTGTAATTCAGGACAAAACCCTTGTAATTTTGCAAATGGTGGGGTTTTTAAATAGGCTGGACTTCAACACCTTGTTTTCTAAAAAGGAAAAATATAACCATGTCCAAGACCTAGCTTTTCTCACAAGTGAAGTAACTGAGATAGGTCCAAGGGAAATATTCCAAAGCAGTGGATTCTGAAGTCAAACCTTCCAAAGATTCACATTTTGAAAGCTCTACGAATTTAGGAGAGTCCTCCAGGAAAATTTGTTGCCCACCAAAGGGCTTCTTTGTGTAGGTACCATTAATCCTAAGGAAATAATTAAAATACAGCCTCTAGTGGAAAATTCTATCCACTGACAACTGATGGATTGTCAGTGGACAAGCTTCAGATCTTATGATGCGACAGCAGTATCTCTGCACAGCACGTGGACGGCTGTGGGGGCATAGGGGGCACAGATGTGGTAAGAAGAGCAGCCTGTGTTTGCACAGCTCCTTTGCTAGTGCTCAGGGTGCTGAGGTATTCACTCAGGGGAGGATCCAAGGGCTTGGGAAGGGCAATCATGAGGGGCCCCTGTGCACATCCCAGGCCTTGCATTTCTGCAGACCTCCTGTCCTGAGCCACTGAGAATCATGCAGGCTATAGGAGTTCCCTCTCTGAGTCTCCACTTTAGGGAAAAGACATCGTAAGTTACAGAAACAGGACAACCAGGGATGCCCTCCTTAGCAAGCTTCATGTAGGGAAGTGGCCCAGGACTTGTTGCGACAGACCTGAGGGCAAGTGCCTTGTGATGCTGGGATCAGGGTACAATGTCATGGGATACCTTCAGCCAGGGCCTCTCCCACTGAACCTCTCGAGCAAAGGTGGTAGGGGCACCCCAGGGTTTCACCTTCCGCTCCTTGGCTAGTTTGTCATCGAAATGGCAAAGCTGAGCCAGGAACCCATCACTGGGGCTGATCTCATAGTTCTGCCTTATGATACTCAGGAGGGACTTGATGTCCAACTTCTGACACATCATGAGGTACATGATAACTAGAGCTGGAGATGGCTGTAACTTCCCAGCACTGGACGAGCACCTGACCATTCTTTTGAGCCAAGGCCTGGTTAGTGAAGTCTGTAGCCCTTTCAAAGTAGGTGCTGAGGTTGAACTCCTGCACTTCTTTGGCCTTGATGCCCAGGTAGGTGATGCCATGGTCCTTGGAGAAGTTGGCATTGTTTATGTGCATGAAAGACCTGCCCTCAGTGGTGTTCAGGACATGAATAATGCCCAGTTTCTGAAGCTTGGGGATATCCCGAGCCACAGATGTGTTGCCCATGTAAATCCTCAGGGTGACCTCATTGCAGGGCTGGCCTGGGAGGCTGTAGCAGCCACTGCTGTCTGAGAGCAGGTCATTGAGATGCTTCATGGAGCGTTTCGAAAGGGCCGGGCACGCTGAGCAGGAGCCAGCAAGGGGGAGTCTGGCAGGCCCTTTTGTCCTTTTTAATTCACTGAAGTTTTCCTGCCAAATAAACGAATGCCTGGCACATCACAGGAGATCAATGTGTGTGAAGTGAATGAATGAATGAGTGCTGCTAAGAGCCAGAAATTAATCTAGAGGTCAGTGGGAAGCCACAGACGGACTCTGTGCAAAGAAACTAATATAATCTGATCTGAATGTTTGGAGGACACTGCAGAGTAACCCTGGCCACACATACAATTCCACATCTCCATACAAAGAGACTGAAGAAAAAAGAAGACAGGAAACTCACCCCGGTTCAGAGCCATTGGTGCCTGAGCCTGGCGGGCCTTGTTGCTGACGCTTCCTCCCCACATGCAAATGCAGACAGAGGTCAGCACGACTGCTCAGAGCGCACACAGCTCACCGTGGCTGCAACGGAGATCCGTGTCTGGGAGGGACTTTGGAACATTTGTATCATTGTCCTGATGACTGGCCATCACTCACAGCACCCACGTGCTGTCCAAGACAGAATGGAGAGTCCTGTCGTCCAAAGAAGGAGTTCAGGCCAAACAGAGTGGTTCTGAGCAGCACGCAGATGAGGCCCCTTTCTGGGCAGTGGGAAGCAGTGTTCTTAAGCACTAGGAAATGCTCTTTCTCTTGCTTTTCTTCTTTCTTTTTCTTGTTTCTTTTCTTTTTTCTCTTTTCTTTTCTTTTCTCCTTCCTTCCTTCCTTCCTTCCTTCCTTCCTTCCTTCCTTCCTTCCTTCCTTCCTCCCTCCCTCCCTCCCTCCCTCCCTCCCTCTCCTTCCTTTCCTTCCTTTCTCTCCTTTCTTTCTTTTTTTTTGAGACAGAGTCTCCCTCTGTTGCCCAGACTGGAGTGCTGTGATGCTATCTCGGCCCGGCCGATATTTCTTAACAGTTTTGGTCTACACAAGCAATGTAAGAGGAAGAAGCCTCTGAGGCCAGAAACCTGGGTCAGGGCTGCCCTTAAGATAAGGAATGGCCCCAGCACCCAGCAGGGGCACCACACATGAGCCCGTTCCCTTGGATGCTGGGCCATGCCCAGGTGGGCGGGCCTCCCTGGTCCTACACAGGGCAGCTGTCTCTGGAGGCCACCAGAGCAAGGCCACAGGAACCCTAGGAGGGGGAGTTTTCTGGTGACTGGGGCAGCTGTAAGAGAATGCCACAGACTGGGGGCTCAAACAGCACACATCTCCTGTTTCACAGTGCTGGAGGCAGGAAGTCCAAGATCTAGATGTCAGCCGGATTGGTGTTTTCTGAGGCCTTTCTCCTTGGCCTGCAGACAGCCACCTTCCTGCTGTGTCCTCACACGCAGGTGCATCCCTGGCGTACCTCTGCATGTCCCGATCTCCTTCTCATAAGGACATCAGTTATAGGGTCAGGGCCCACCCTGATGACCTCATTTAACTCAGATTACCTTTTTAAGGGCTTCACCTCCAAAGTCAGTCACTTTGAGGGGTTAGGATTTCGACATATGAATTTGGGGGGACACAGTTTGGACCATAGCTATGGGGTGTTGAAGCAGGATGCTGAAAGTTTCCAAAGGAGGTGGCCTTCCTTTGAAGAGACCTCCAAGGCTCAGGTGAATGTGGACAGGTAGCCACCTCCGAGAAAAAGGCCCCCATTCCTCCTCAGCACCAGGAACGCCTGTAACTCCTTTGGAACTTTTATCTCTGTATTTCAGATCACATGCACAGTCTCTGTTTTACAGACGCTAAAATAAGTGAGTTTAGATGAGTATTCATGAACACGTTTTCCCACATGTGGGAGATTTTCTCCTTTTGACTCATGTAGTTTTCAAGGGCACATCCTGCTATTGTCCTCCTGGTTTTGAGCTGCCTGCAGTGTGTGCATTCTCTGTCACACACGCACACCTGCGTGCACACACATATGCATGTGCACACACGTGCTCACATGACAACCCCAAATTGAAACACAATTGCACTTCCAGAGCATTGCCCACCCTGACGGACACCACGCCTGCTGCCCCGATAAATGGAGACCAGTGTGTATTCCCAGAGCGTATGCGGGCAGCAGAACGTGCACTCAGTGATGGTTTGTGGTGAATGTTTAAACAGTGCCATTGTGGAAGTCAAGTGTCACAGCAGCAGGGTGGGAGGTGTGGCGTTCCCACAGCTCTGAAAGGAACACCCGGTGAAGGTTCAAGGATGCCCCTTTGGGAACACAGCCTCCACTGGGAGGATCCAAGTGGGCTGGCGCTGTGGGAGCACTTTGCTTGACAAGGGTAGTTAGAGTGGACCAGAAAGCCTGTTTCCGGGAAATATTTTCTCCATTTCCTCTCTACGTAGGTCTCTCCAGATTTCTTAGAAGATACACAATTCAGGTGTCTCCTTAAGGACCATTTTATTATTTTCCAGAAAGTAGAAATAAAAGAGGGGGTAGAGAAATACCAGAATTCTCAGAGCATGTCTTAGCCTGCAAGGGAGTAGATTTTTGTCATTGTGGGAGCTAGAGGTAGAAAAAGATATGGAAAGGAGTGAACCAATGAGGAAACACCGCTGCTTGGCAGGCCAGCATCTTGAATGTCCTCATCACACGAGTGTGTCCTGGATCCCATCCAAGGCCCTCCAGGAGTGGATCTGCCTCTAGATTTCCTGCTCTTATCCACTCTGTTGCTAGATCACAGAAGCAGCGCCATGATTTATTATTTAACAACCTACAAAACATTATTATAGAAATGAAACATTAAGCAGGAACTGTGAAGCCATTTACAGTGGAATCAACAAGACAACAGGACGTTTGATGTGAGAGAGAAGGACTGCTCAGGAGACGAGTCATCCGTGAAGCATGGAACCGCCCCATCCTGAAAACAAACGCGCTTTAGAGTAACTGAGTTTAAATACTCCTAAACCAGATACCGTTTATAAGAATGTATCCTTTTATATTATAGTCATGCCGAATTAAGTTTGAGGACTATTGCTCTGCAGCTATACACAGATACATTGCAAAATGACTAACAGCTTAAGCTAAAATGGTTTTCCTTTTACTGAACTGATAGTACAATTTAGAATTACAACTTTTTTGAGGCTAGCTAGATTAGCGTGCTAAACACCCCTAAGCATTCTGTGCAGTGTGATAAAAGTTATCCACGTCCAAGTCCACCCCTCTGCGGAGCCTGTTCCATCCTCCCACCTAGAGTTGTGCTTTTCTCCTGGACTTACTATATATTCATGAGCTTGCATGAATGACTATCATTTATCTGCAAAAACTACTGCATTGAGTATATTCTCCTAGAGGGTGGAATCACATCTGACTTATTTCTAGATGAGTTACCGTGCCTAGCCCCCCAGCCCCTGAGAAACTAGTTTTGCTTTGCTGTCGCAGATCACCCGAGGGGCAGCCGTAAGAGCCTGGAGGCCGACCCAGCTGCGCTGAAGAAGAATTTCTTATTAGACTCAGAAAATATCCCTTCAGTTTTGGCTCTGATTCCTTTAAAAAACAGAGCAGAGGCTATGGTGGCTAGACCCAAGGGATGAAAGGAAAATTGGTCTATAAACTGTGGTTGTTTTCAAGCTGATGTCAAGTCTAGAGAAAACAAATCAGTGTAACTGTATACACCTGTCTTCCCAGGCCCAAAATGGGAAGACAAGTGATTACGGAAGCAGTGGTGTCTAAGGACCACCGGGGAGGAGGTATCTAAAATACCTCAGTGACAAAAGAGAGGAGAGGTACAACTGCATGGTGTAGGACAAGAGACAACTAGTCACCACTAGTGGGAGGCTTCACATAGTTTCAGCTTCTCTTCATGGTTGTGTCAAAAGAGAATTACCACCAATTTAGTTTAAAGATTAACTGGATTTTATTTGCAATTCTAGAGTTGGGAAGCTCCTCATTCTGTAAAACAGAGTAAGTGTTCAGATGAACTGACCTGATGAGGTTGGCTTTCTAGGAACAAAAGGGCTGAAGAAAGCAGAAACAGGGAGCAAAGAGTGGACTGGTCATTTCAGTTACTTTCCTCATAGCGTTAAAACACAGAGGACCTCGTTATTATGTTAACTCAGATAAACGAGAACCTCTTGGGGATTTTTGAAAACTGGCCTGTTTCAAAGTTCAGTTGGATTATGTGGAACATGAGTGAGGCCATCCTGGTTTGTTCTGAGATGCTGGGGCCTGGTGCAGGGGCGCATCCAAAACAACAGCCTCCCATAAACTGTAACACTTACGCACAGAACTTCTTAAAGGAAGTCATTCCCATGAAGTTATATTTCCAAAGCTCAGAGGGTGAGCACCTTTTGGAACTTCGTTTCAACCAGGTCATGTCTCACCACTGTACTGGCCTTCCAACACTGGCCTACGTACTCGACTGCTCCACATAGCCAGCCCCGCACTTGTGGTGAAAGCTGCACAGGCAGGATTGCAGAGGGGGCATGTTTGCCTGTTTGCAACCTGGGATTGGAGGTGAGTTTCCGCGAAGGGGGAAACTCAGAGTTTCCAAAGTTTATTATGGAGTGCTTCCAAGGAAATAGTCTAGTATTGACCATTGATTTGGTGAAGTAGAGCAGTATTTTTTAGAAGGTAAAATCACAGACTTTGGCATCGCTAAGATGTGTGATTGAGCCTCAGTCTTGCTAACTGAGGCAGTCTGGAGAAGTCACCTCACCTCTCGGAGCCAACTTACCTCTGATGGGCTCAATGTCAGGATTCAGTCTTAGGGTTTTGCTGTGAAGACAAAGGCATCATTATTGCTTGTTAAACAGGTGGGGAGTGCTAGTTATCTAGTAATGGTAGTCATAGCAACAGCAGTGTTTTTAACCATGGAATGTGAAATGAACATTCTGATTAGATGAAGTCTACTTACTTAAGGAGATGGCTGTGAGATGCCGACAAGGCCCCTATAAGGGCCATGATGGCCGCTTCGAGTTTGCTGGGGACAGACCCTCCTCTCCTCCTGAGCCCTGGCCCCTTTTTCTAAAGGCAAGGTTTACGGTTAAATCCTCAAACGAAAACAATGTAGGCATTTAGGGCGATGGCTACGGACTTAACTCTCCAGTTTTGGGTAAACTCCATATGAAGAAAAAAGCTGAATCTTATTTAAAAAAATTCTATATACTTTGTATACATTTCTTTCTATACATTTCTAAATGAATTCGAAGGTTAAATGCAGGTGCCTCATCTTCTTAACTAGCTTCCTTTAATTCAAAAATTTCTAAACAGATTTAGCCACAAATCTAACTGAAACTCTCACATCCACATTTTTTTTTTTTTTTTTTGGTAGGAGACTTGACTCATTTCATCAAATAGCTTTTGAGAATCCTGGTCACTGGTATTGAAACAACATTGCAGGGTGCTGAGTGTTTGTGCAGGCCCTGCTGGCAAGGTGAGACTCATCTCCTTCTTTGGAGAGCTTCAGGGAGAGTAAAGCTCCTTCTCTGCCAGTCTGTTCTTCGAAAAACAAACTGAAACGTAACAAAACCCAAAAGGTCCAAAACCTGTGATTAGCTATTAAAATAAGTTGCATGGAACCCTATGGCTATTAGTATCATTGTGTAAATGCATGGCCAGATCACAGATTTGTGTTTTGCATTTATTCCCATTGCCTTCTTTTCTTTTTCTTTTGTCCTAGATAAGTCTGCCAGTTTCTTAGCTGATTTTTACTGTATGCCATATTCCTCCAATACGCCTTTTAAAAGAAGCAGCTGGCATGGTTTAGACAACTCCTTGCAGGGGAAGTGAGAACTCTGAAGGAGGAAGGGGAGTTGGGGAGGCCCTTGGCAGGGTGATGGGGGCCCCTTGGTGAGAACTCTGAAAGAGGAAGAGAAGTCAGGGAGGCTCTTAGCAGGGTGATGGGGGCCCCTTAGAACTCTGAGGGAGGAAGAGGAGTCAGGGAAGCCCTTGGCAGGGTGATGGGGGCCCCTTGGTGAGAACTCTGAAGGAGGAAGAGGAGTCAGGGAGGCCCTTGGCAGGGTGACGGGGGCCCCTTGCCCCCACAACCCCTGAGCTCCCTGGCTTCTCTTCCTCTTGATAACTTTTGGGTGCTCTGACTTTGCTGCCTTCAGAAACATGTTGCATCTCCCTTGGCAAGCCTTCCTCATGTACTTTCCGGTGCATTTCCTAAGGGCCAGGATTGGAGAGAAGGAAGGGGTCTCCCAGACGCACCCCATTCTTGCCATTTAACCTTATCTGTGCTACCCTGCAGTTACACTGTCTGCAAGCTCTGACCCAGCTTAGGTTTTACATCTAACCTTAATAGATTCTTCTAACCACTTTCTGAACATTGCAAGGATCCTAAGACCCCTTTGTTATTATTAGCTGGCAAAGGCTCAGTTTTCATCTTCTGAGCTGAACCCGTTATTAAACACATTTGCAAAACTTGCATGGGAGGCTTGAAGTCCACGTCTCCGGTATGAGTGACAGGATGAAGACCAGGGCATTGCGAGTGCTTGCAGGATGAGGACCCACACACGGGGGCGTGGGTCATGCAGTGACCAGTTTGTGCTGGATGAATGTGGGCAGTGACCCTGTGTGAGGTCGTAAGCTTTGCTGTGCCTTTGTAATCCCAGGGATGGATTCGACTAAGCCATGTCCTCTCTCTCCAAGTAGTTCTTTGGGCACTGGTGAATATGTGCATGTTGTTACCTATTATTAGTTGTGCACATGACGAATAATCCATACACATGTCTTTTTCTGAGCTGTGCTTGCTGGCCCAGAAGAGGTGAAGGGTGGCTCCAGTCCCATTTATGTGTCGATTAATGAATGGAAGGAATTGGCTGGGGTAAACCTGATGCTCTCAAGGAGACTCTGCAAAGACCTCTGCCTCACTGATGTGCTAATGGAGTATTTGCTCAGGGGCAGCATGTTGCCCGGAGCAGAGTAGCCGTCGTGTAGACAGCAAGAATTGAGGAGGTGGAGCCTGGGCTGCCTTTGTGGGCTTTGCAGACCAAATTCGGGTGCAGGGCCCTCTGCAAACTCAGGTGGAAAATGCAAATCAGGTAACAGAGTCAGTGATAAATCGATGAGTGAAGATGAAGTATACCTAGCTTTTAAAAAATGAAAGGGAGGATCTGCCGCAGGTGGTAACCCTTAGAGACAGTGGACACGGGAAAGAGGCAGCTAGCCCAGCCCAGCACCTCTGCGCACAGGGTTCACTCTGCAGAGCTGCTGGGAGTGGAGAGGGAGTGGGCATTCCACAGCTACACCTGCAAGACAGGGCCATTGCCCTGGGTGCAGTGCAGAGGCAAAGCGTCCTCAGCTTATTCTGACATTTACCTCCATCCATGTGTTTCCAAGGCAAATCCACCACACATTTCTGAAACACCCTCCCGGGAATCAGTCGTTCGTCACCACGTTTCAACGGGACTCAAAGCTGAGCTCATGCTGTGATGAATGCCTTTTCTGTTTCTACCAGTGTGATCTTCCAGGCTTTAAACTTGCCGTTATTTCTGACCAATTCATTTCAGTTAAGGAATTTTTGAGCGTCTGCTATGGCCCTTTGTAATATGATCAGTGGACTGGAAGTGAAACCCCAGCCAACGCTGCTCTGGGTATCTGACGGGAACTTGATGTCTCTCTGTTTATTTTTACCCACCAGTGGGTATCATGATTCTGAGACACTGGCCCCACTGCCCTGGCTTCCTGGCCCTACATGGGACCTTCTGATGGTCTTGTCCATTTTTATGGTCCTCCGGGATCTGCCCCAGGTTCTAGAAATGAAAGCTCTGCCCAGCCCAGCAGAGAGCCTCCAGGATCTGTGGAGGCTCTGTGCTCTGTGGCCTTATCGTCTTTAAAAATTTTGCATCTCACCCCTTCTTACTCCATATAGTGCTTTGTATTTTACAAACCAACAAGTATCATAGTAAAGTGCACTCTCACTATGATTTGAGTCACTGGCACACACACAGGGATGAAGGAAAGCAAAACATTCTACTCTCAACATAGACACACACAGTGTCAAAAAGAGGGCTTGGCTGTTCTCTCCTTGCAAGGCCATGTGTGGGCACCCCTTGAGGTTAGACACAGGCCAAGTCACCACAGGTGCCTTCTTCCCAGCGGGACAGCTGTCCTGCCTCTCCCTGAGCAGGTTATTGAGGGGAGAAGGGTGAACTGCAGACCTGCCACAGGGACAGGGTAGAGAGATGGAAGAGAACCAGGGCCAGTCTGTCACCTTCGGAGGTGACCTGAACTTGGGAACCTCCCCACCCCTCTGAACTGCAGGGGAGTTTCCCGCGCTGTCACCCAGGCTGGAGTGCCACGCTGCAATCACAGCTGCCTGTAGCCTGCACCCTCCAGGCTCAAGTGATCCTCCCACCTCAGCCTCCCAAACAGCTGTGACTACCTGCAGATGTGTGCTACCATGGCTGCGTAATTTTTTTTTATGTTTAATATTTGTTAAAGATGGGGTCTCACCATGTTTCCCAGGCTGTCCAGCCTCAGCCTCCCAAAGTGTTAGAGTCACAGGTATGACAAAAGCACCCTCCCTGTTGTCAACGTTCTGTCTTACTCGTGGCATCAAACTCCCTTAAGAGGGGATTTATGGCAATCTTCATTTCTCAGAATTTTATGCTCTTCCTCAGAACGGGAATTCCGAGAAGGCATCTTTCTGCACTTGTTGATTCTCAGTGACTTTTTGCTCAAAATAATCCACATCCCAAAGTGACACATTTTGGGGCGATGTCTTCTGAGCCACTTCACTCGGCATTGATGGAGGCTTATGTCCCAGGGCTGCTGCTGCTTGTGTTTCAGTTGCTCAGTGTCTCCACTCGGTTCCCATCTGTCTGACTCAGTTGAGTATGGTGTCCTGGCTGGATGCCTCCTGTCCCTGCTGAGGCCGAGCTCTGAGAGTGATTCTCACATCGCATTCCTACCCTCAGTGCAAATCTTACGTGCTGGGTTTTTCACGTAAGGAAGTGAGGTTTAGCACAGTGCTCAGGAGTCAGGCGTCATTGAGTTTGAACTGCTGCAACTGATGGTAACGGGTGGTGACCGTGGCCAGGTCACCTTCCAGAGGAGTCTGCGTTTCCCCACCCCACAGTATGATAAAGGCTCTGCATCCATTTGTGTTCACACACGGAGAGGAAGTTAGCTTCCATTATTGGGAATCGCAGAGTAATGAGGAAATGAACAAATGGATGCAAACCCTGTGGTCTCCTCTCTCCCTGACAACCCTGGCCATGCCGGGGTCTGGGCAGGCAGGCGTTCTCTCCACCAGTCTCCCAATGGAACCACGGGTACTCTGTCCTGGCCTTCGCTGGCTACAGCCCCAGGTCCTAGCTTCCTCCACTGAGACTCCAGAGTCTTTGATATGCTGTCTCTTGGCCAGTTATCACTCTCTCTCGCAGATTTCAAGTCCCTTCAGGGACCATGGAGGCCCAAGGGGACCCTGTGCCGTATTATTTTCTATTTCTATTGCTCTACACAAGGAAGAAGCCAGTGTTTTCGTGTGTGCAGTGCTCCTGGCCTTGGGGCAGGCTGGCCTCGGGGTGGGCTGGCCTCGGGGTGGGCTGGGTTTTACTTTGGGACTATTGCTTGTTCTCCTCCAAGGTAGGCAGAGTCCAATTTGGGCTAAATCCCTCCCTTGCTCTGAGTCAAATAAGGTCCAGGTAAGAGAACTTCCATTCCCTTTATGGTTTTTAAGTTGTGGAACTGAGTGAGACAGACACATTCTGTGGGTCTGTGTCTTCCCACCCCACATTCCAGCTCCTGCACCTGTGATGGGGTAGCTCAGGGTAGGAAGGATGAGGACAGTGCTCATATCCATGAATCCTGTGGCCCTGGATGCAGCATCCCTCCCCTCTGTCCACACCCTCCTCAATCCTCCCCACCTGTGCCCAGCACCTCTGTGCCCACCAGGCAGACAACGCCCCTCCTGCCAGCTGCAGCCCCCGGACTCTTGCTGGCTGACCACTGTTGGGTTTGCCTAATGGGGAGTGTCACCAGGGACTGGAGCATCAGTGGTTACAGAGTCCAGAAAACTGAATGCCTGTTCCCTCCTCGCCTTGCCTATAAAACATCTGCCTACAATTAGTATGATTTACTTAACACATGTTTTCAGAAATGCATTAATTATATCAGTGTCTGTATTTGCAGGGACTTGTGCAACTGTTTTTCATAAGAGCGACTCCTTATTCTTCACCAGCAATAGAGGAGGGTGGTCATTTTACTACTTAGTAGGGGATGCTTCTTCTTGTCACCAAACGGAACTTAGTTCGGCTTGCCAAGCATGCAGACAAGACCAAACACTGTCACTGGGATTCGCAGCAAGAGAGAGGCATTTATCGCAGGGCACCCAACACTTAACCTGACCTCCTTGATGGCTTACAAGCAAGAGTTTTTAAAGGCGGGGTGCATTTCAGGAAAGCAGAAGTTACAGGCAAAATTGTACATCAATACATGGAGGTTATACATCGGTTTGGCCCAAAAAGGTGGGATATCTTGAAGTGGGAGTTTATAGGTCATAGATAGATTGAGATTATTTTATTTACAGTTGGTTGAGGAACCAAGGCTTTGTCTCAAAGATCTGCAGTCAGCAGAAAGGAATGTTAAGGGCTGACCTTAACATCGGGTAGTTAGGATAAGGAACCCTGGTGATTGTCATGTGGTGTTATACCAGAGTCAGGTCACCAGGGTAAGCCACAGTGTGCTGGGTCAGAGTGATGGGTTTGGCAAGAGTCATCGCCTGCAGGCATGACCTTCTTTAGGCTCCTCAGGAAGAAATTTAGAACAAAGAACGTGGTCAGAGTTCAGTCCCATTTCCCCCTTATCTGAGGGCTGTGTGATGGCAGTGGGCATTTTCCATCTGGTAGGGGCCTGGGTTTCTGAAAAACAACTCAAGAACATATGCTAAGATGTTCTGTAGCATCCCTGGAACATCTGCAGCTCTGACCTGTTTGGAGACTGTTGTTTGAGTTCCTACTGTCTTCTTGCCTATTGAGTAGCCCCTTTACTTCTCTGGGGTCACTGGGTGCCTGCAATTTCCCTGGAAGGGACTCAGGACTTGGGGACTCAAGATTTTTCCTTTATTTCCATGCCGAGGGTGGGGTGGCAGGGCCCTAAGGGGGATCTCTGCCCTGTTTCATCGTCTTCATTAACTGTAATCAGAAATCGGAGATCAAGTATTCGAGTCTATCTTTAGAATGGACAATAAGGCAAAGCGTTATTCAGCCTTTCCATTGGATGAACCTGGAATTGTTTCTTTTTTTTCTTTTCTTTCTTTTTTCTGTCTTTTACTCAACAAATATCATGATGTCCTTAATAAATGACATTCTGGTAGGAAACTGCTCAAGCTTATAGGATTAAGGGCAATCAGAACATGCTATAACTAGATGGGGCATTTTACAAAGCAGATGATTGAAATCTTAGGAGACATTTGAGAGAGATCGACCTGTTGAGAGAGGCAGAAGCGTGATGCTTCTCCTTTCTTCAGTGGCCTTTATCGGAGACACTTGCTATGCTCCTTGATGGGCAATGTGCTGGCCTGGTGGAGCAAGGTTTTCTTCTCTTGCCATCTGCTTGCAAAAGAGTGCGAATTCAGCCAGTTCCCCATGCGTTCTTAGTTTATGTTACTGTACTTTCTATCTTTAAACAACAGAACTATTGATAACCACATGATTTGAAAAAGAGTTAAGGAAATTAGAAAACAAAGATGATCAACAACCACAAACTAAACTCAGGTAGACTGCATGGGTGCTAATTTTTACTTTGAAAATACACAGAAAGGCCGGGCGTGGTGGCTCAAGCCTGTAATCCCAGCACTTTGGGAGGCCGAGACGGGCGGATCACGAGGTCAGGAGATCGAGACCATCCTGGCTAACACGGTGAAACCCCATCTCTACTAAAAAATACAAAAAACTAGCCGGGCGAGGTGGCGAGCGCCTGTAGTCCCAGCTACTCGGAAGGCTGAGGCAGGAGAATGGCGTGAACCCGGGAGGCGGAGCTTGCAGTGAGCTGAGATCCGGCCACAGCACTCCAGCCTGGGCGACAGAGCGAGACTCCGTTTCAAAAAAAAAAAAAAAAAGAAAATAGGCCTGTTTAAAATGATGCCATTCTCAAGGTAGTCTCTCAGAGAGACCTAGAGAGTCCCTCGGGGTGCAAAGGCTGTGGGGGCTCCCATGGCTTACCTGTCAAACATTTTATCTAAATCATATTTCCAATTGTCTCTGTGAATTTTGTCTTGTTACAGCCAAGTAACTCTTTTCTAGAATGTCTAAATGGCCCTTAATGATTTCTCCTGTATGTGCCTGTTTTAGTTCCATACAATGTTTCTTCCCTGTGTTTCTCAAGAACTCAAAATTTAAGGTCAACAAAACCACCTTGCTCATCCAGATGGCAAATTAAGATGATGAAGATGCTGTTTTCTGTCTATATTTTTTTGGCAAAGCCGTGCACTAGGAGTTCGTATGATTGTCACAAATGGGTTACATGATTGAAATCCGTTTAGTTTGAGAATAGCAGGTGCTTTTGGTTTTCCTGAGTTGAAGTTGTACATTATTTTAAAAAATCTTTAATATATTCTTTCTGCCTTTCAAAAGGCACATTTCCCTCAATCCCATTATCTCTTCCCTCCTCATTTTCTTCCTGGAGAACCTTAGTCCCTTAAATCTCTAGCACGTTCTTCCACGGAAGATGCCCCAAATGGCTCTCTGCTTTGTGAGTACTGCACCTGGGTGGAATCACTCCTCTCCTCTTTCACCGCTGAGAGTCAGCAGCCAGAGACGTCCCAGCCAGCTGCACAGGCTTGAATGCTGGCTCCATCACTTATTGGCGATGCCATCTGAGGCAGCCGTGCACCCACACGCAAAATCGGGGAACAGGAGAAGTTGTTTTACAGGGATCCAGAGTGCTTAGAAGGGTACCTGAGAGAGACTTAATACCAAATAAGTATTAGCTATAATTACTATTAATATGATTCCTCTTGAACCTTGGACTTCATGCTGGAACTTTCTGCAGAAGATCCACAAGCAAACTCCTTATTTTCTAAAGTGAATTAGTAGAGGACATGGACTTTGGATTCCAAGTACTTCGATTCAGGCACTTGAGTCATGGGTGCATATTGCAGGAACTTAGTCATCTCTCAGTGTAAACAATGACCTAAGAACTAAAAATGGCAAAGGACAGAATGCATAACCCCAAGAGAGGAGCTCTGTGCCCATGAATGTGATTAAGACCTTAAGAAGTCTTGGAGTGAATTCTTACATTGCATTAGATGCTATACATGACCCATTACATACTAGAGATCATGGTCCTCTGATTCCAGCCATGGCCACTGCGGTGTTCCTGGGAGAGCACTGGCTGCAGTCCAGCAGGTACACTCTCCTGGGAATGGCTGCCCACAGCCCTGGAACACACAGAGTGGCCATGCCTTAATTGTCCACACAGTCTCACGTCAGAATCCTGGCCATACTTGGACACCTAGAGGCCAGAGTGGAATGAAAACAATCACCTTTCAAGCATAAGAGATTCCCCTACTTCTTCCCTTGTTGGCATGTTTTTGTTGATTCTTACTTTTCTGAGGATAGATATGGTATAATCTAAAGTCATGATTCATTCGTTTTAAAAGGATGAAAAGTGGGGCTGTGAGTAATTTAAAGATGTAACATCCATTTGTATCTTTATAGCATTTCATTTTAATCCAGTATTAATGTGGGTCAGCCCTGATGAAATTCTCTTATCAACAAATGTAATATTTTGTTTATTGTGTCAAAATCTGAGAGCAGTTGATAATTAGAATTTTTTTTTCTACTGAAATAATAGAAATGTTACCAAAAGGCCAGGGACTCTGTCTAGGTCCCTTGCTTGCTGCACAGAAAGCCAATCGCTGAGACAACAAGTATTGCCAGGGAGGAAGGCTTTATATTCAGGTGATTCCAACAGAGATAATGAGTCTCAAATCCATCTTCCCCACCACTAAAATTGGGGGCTTATATATAAATCCTGGGGAAGGGATGTAGCTGTGTGGGTGGGTGGGGAAGCAATTAGGGGAGGGGCAAGGAAGCAATCGTGATGGATGAAGGGTCTGGTGTCTCATTGCCTGGATAGGGCAGTCCGATGAGTTTCAGTTCTTTGCTAGAGAGTGGGTTTCCTGAAGAAGGAACTCAGATGAGGCAAATGTAAGCTTCAAGTTTTAAGACCAGAGAGTCAATTTCTATGTTTACTTAAAAACCCATAAATTTTTCTGTGGGACAATTGGGCCAGCTTCAGAAAGGCATTACAAAAAAAAAAATGGAATAGGAAGAAAATAATATTTAAAAGATTCACAATCTTACTACCCTAACACAGCCACTTCTTGCATTTCTGCAGGGTTTGCAAAAATGTTTAAAATACTAGATGTGCAGATGATGATGCTAGACAGACAGATGGATAGGTATGGAAAGGTGTCTAGTACCCTGTCCCCTGTGCCACACTTCACGCTCACTATGCTTTTGCCTCCCCTGCTGGGCAACACTCCAGCGAACCCAGTGAGTGCTGCCCCTGATGTGCCTGACCCACGTCCTCATCGCAGGCACACTGATTGTCCCTCTTTTCGTGTTACAGAACACTTGCCTCTACCTTCTCTTCTGTGTTTTGGATCGTTTCTTTGAGATTAATTTCAGAATCCGTCTGGGTGTAAGGTGGGCTGTTCCTTAACGCTGTATGTCTGCCTTCCCTTTAGTCCGTTTCTCCCATTGGAACTGGAGAGGGGAAGGTGCAGGTGAGAAGCCGGGCACCTGGGTGGGGTACCCAGAGGGTGTGAACTGAGCTCTGAGGAAGTATCAGGCGGGGTACATGGAGGCCGTGGACTGAGCTCCGAGTGGCCTCCATCCTCCTGGGCTGCTCTCTGCACAGCAGTATGGGCCTTGCCAAGGCCAGGGGTTTGGCAGTGCTGCATGTTTGCATCCCTGGTGCTCTCCGTGTGTGCCAGCACCTAAGAAGGAAAACATTTTTCAAAGAAAAATATCATGTTTTCACCAAGCTGCTAAATTTAAATCTAGATTTTAGTTTCTCTAAGTGCAGAACCATTTTCTTAGAAGGCCTGAAATGCTGAGTAGTGTTAGCCAGCCTTACCAGCTGCATAGGAAGTGGTTCTTTGAGAACCTAAATAATGTCTAGTGCTACTTGACCCTCACAGCTACCCAGGAAGCAGGTCCTCACCTGGGCGTGCCCTTTCTGTCACTTGCACTGGCAATGCTGGCTGATGGGGTAGCCTCGAGTTGTCAGTGTTAAAGCCCAGGGTGACGTCATGCAAGGCAGCCTCTCTGTGCCTCAGTTTCCTCACCTGAACGTGAGTTGACTGGATTTCAACAGGTTCTTCTTGCAATGCTTTTCACTGACCTAGCAAGGAATCGCCGCAGTCACGGCTTATGATGAGGAAGTATTTGATCTCTCAGGTATTTAAGATGGAAAGGTTAAGAAGTAACAGATTGGATTATTTTCACATCCCTGCAAGTGAAGTCTTCTTGCATGCTGTGCATGTAGGATAACGTGAGTGTATTCCATATATCATTCTGGCAGTGCTATTTGCGAGCTTAATGGGGCTCCTCTTTCATTCAGAAGGCTAAGCATTTCATAGCCGTTTCTGTAGGAAGCATTATTTAATGGGACCGTAGGTTTCCTTCCAGGAGGGAAGCTGAACATGGTCGCTCTGTTGCTGGGAATGGTGGATGCCTGTGTTGCCACCCGCTGCCTGGGGTGAGAGGAGTCTTCACCCTCCTTGGAAGCTCCCACCTGATTCTGCTGCTCTGACAAAGACTAGGGTTCCTTCTTCCTTCCTCCGGGGTGTGGTCATCGCATTTACTTGGTGATTAATAATCAAACAATTGGTTCTTCCTAACTGAATTATCTTAATTCTGTTGACTGACTTAAAATAATCACAGTGTAACTATACAGGCTTTTACAATTTTAATTGAAAACGACAGATATGCCTGAAAGCTGTCTCCTCTTGTCCTTCCCGTGACCGTGCCATAAACTAAAGCACAGGTGCCTTCGTTTCCCGGACACCGCCCTGCAGGGAGCAGAATTGGTGCCCCCTGGACCCTGCGTGGAGATAGGAAGGCAGCAGAACCGGAGCCCGTGCCTAGGGTGGGCTGCCGATTGTTGAGTCTGAGATTTTACTTACAAAGGCTGTAGATCAAGATTTATGATGTTTTCATTCCTGTCTGAAGAAGAATCTGAGCGAGAAATGCTGGGCGTTTGGGTTGCTCATTCCGTCTGCACTTCCCACCTGCCTTCCGCCCAGAGGGATGAAGAGGCAAGCGTGGAACCCTGGTTCCCTACCCACCACCAGGCTGTTGAGGGCACGGCCCAGGAGCGGTGTGAGGGACTTTGCAGCGTGTCTAGTAAAATGCATCTGGAGTTGGCAGCTGCCCTCTAACAGGCGCCCTCCACCTGCCCTGGTCTTCGAGAAGTCTTCCCTTAGAATAGGGTGCTGAGAGAGCTGGTGCCCGGAGGAAGTGCCTGTGGGCTGCTGTGGATGGAGAGGGAGCCCTGAGGACAGACTCCACATGGCCGGAGCTTCCCGGGGAGGAGGAGGAGGAGCCCAGACGAGAGGCCCAGAGCCTGTGACTAAGACGATCGGCAGATCAGGGGCTCCCTTTGGAAATGATGACCACTTTTGTGCATTTATTTCTCTGGATGTGTCCTGTAGGCAGGCACAGGCACAGAAATGGCAACATGGATGCATTTGGTGCTGGGATGTGCCAGGCAGGCATGAATTCACACAAATAGGCAAAGGGTTGAGGCCACCGCAGAGAGGGGCTGAAGGTCAGGGGGGCCCTGAGCTGATGGAGGGGGGGGAATAGAGCGCCCAGGCATGAGGACGCAGCACTCCTGGGTGTGGACAGGCAGGCGCCCTGGCGATGCCCTCAGGGGACTGTCAGGGCACACGCCCACACCTCTCACTGCAGCATCCGGGAACTCAAGGGACAGGGTCGGGTGCTGCTGACACGGACAATGTGCTCTCAGGGACTGAGCGTGGTCAGGGAGGATGATGTGAGCTTTGTGCTCTCGGCGAGCTTGGTCCAGGCCAAAGCAAATTGCGGCCACTCAGTGGAGGGGGTGGGACCGCAGTGTCCTCACCCAGCTTGAGAGACGATGTGGCCCCTGCTGATGAGGGACACTGGCTGGGCCCTGGGCAAGCTGGCCAAAGTGATGTGTGGAGAGGAGAACCCTGCACAGCTCCTGCTCCCGGCCTGAGGCACCATGCAGTGGCGCCTTGTGGGCCGCCATCCGGATGCCCTGGGCTTCAGAGGAGCCCCTGGTGCTTCCCCCAGCAAACGGGTACTATGCGGGGCAGTTGGCTGCCGTTTTCAGCCAGTGCATTCACTGGGCCTCTGGTTCCTGGAGTGGTGGGCACGTAACTCTCCTGACCAGCAGATCCCCCTCTGACCCTGAGAAATGGGGACAGAGCAGTGCTCCCCAGTTCCTGGCAGGCACATTGTCCCTTTGGCCACAGCCAGCATCTTATCGAGTACTCGCTTCACCCTCTGGAACAAACGAGGCCCAGAGGGACTTGGCCTAGGATGCGTTGTCCCTCACTTTCAGAAAAGAAACGAAAAGCCGGGCCTCTGCCTCCTCAAGCACTATTTATCCCCAAAGAACATTTTATTCTCCTTTAATAAAACATTGATAATCAGGAAAAAAAAAAAACTGAAAGAAAAAGGAAAGTAAACCACGTTTCACATGAGGTGCAAAACCAGCTGCCCGTAAGGTGAGGGCTCTGCGTGTCCTTGGATGTTAACTTACGTAGAAGGTTGTTGGTTTAACACTAAGGTATCAAGTTCACTAACAGAAATTAGAACATGTAGTAATCACACAATTAAGAAATAAAAACAGGCGGGCTTGGTAGCTCACGCCTGTAATCCCAGGGCTTCCGGAGGCCAAGGTAGGAGGATCTCTTGAACCCAGGAGTTCGGTTTGAGACAAGTCTGGACAACATGGCGAAACCCTGTCACCTCAAAAAACAGAAAAGTTGCCTGGGCCTGGGCGTGGTGGTGTGTACCTGTAGTCCTGGCTGCTCGGGAGGTTGAGTGGGGAGGATCACCTGAGCCTTAGGACGTTGAGGCTGCAGTGAGTCATGATAGCGCCACTGCACTGCAGCCTGGTCAACAGAGTGAGACTCTGTCTCAAAAAAATAAAAAATGTAATAATTTTTTTTTTTAATTAGCTGGCCGTGGTGGCATGCACCTGTAGTCCCAAATATTTGGAAGGTTGAGGCAGGAGGATTGCTTGAGCCCAGGAGTTCAAGACTTCAGTGAGGTGCGATTGCACCACTGCAATCTAGTCTGCGTGACAATGAGACTCTATTTCTAAAAAAAAAAAAAAAAATGAAAGAAAGAAAACCATGGCAATTTTCTTTTATCTACAAAATTTAATTACTAGATTTTACCCATGGAAATAAGGAAATTTCGGGAAACCTTGTACCACCATAACTACTTTTGAAAAATAACAGATGCTAAGGCAATTATTTGAATATGCCAGCCTAGCCAGCATGTTTTTCTTCATAATCTTGATACATCACATGAAACTGCTGGTTTTATTTTTGCTTATAATTAGGAACAAGTATTTTTAATTGTCTTAATGCGTGTTTAAAAATTTTTAAATGCTCAAAAGGGTTAACTAAAGGATAATGCTTAGTGCCTGTGAAAACACACTAAATGTAAAATAAATAAAACATTTTAGCACCAATTAAATAACACATAATTTTGTTATTTTAATTTTTATTTTAGGTTTGGCGGTACATGTGAAGGTTTGTTACATAGATAAACACATGTCCTGGGGGTTTGTTGTACATATTAGTACATCACCAGGTGTTAAGCTCAGTTCCCAATAGTTATCTTTTCTGCTCCTCTCCCTCCTCCCTCCTGCCTTAAGCAGACCCAGTGTCTGTTGATTCCTTCTTCGTGTTCACTGTGTTCATGAGTTCTCATCGTTTAGCTCCCACTTATAAATGAGAACGTGGTATCTGGTTTTCTGTTCCTGTGCTCGTTTGCTAAGAATGGTAGCCTCCAGCTCCATCCATGTTTCCGCAAAAGACGTGTACTCATTCTTTTTTTATGGCTGCATAATATTCCATGGTGTATATGTACCACATTCTCTGTATCCAGTCTACCACTGATGGGCATTTAGGTTGATTCCATGTCTTTGCTGTTGTGAGCGGTGCTGCAGTGAACAGGCACATGCATGTGTCTTTATGGGAGAATGATTCATATTCCTCTGGGTATATACCCAGTAGTGGGATTGCTGCGTTGAGTGGTCGTTCTGCTTTTAGCTCTTTGAGGAATCCCGCTATTGCTTTCCAGAATGCTTGAACTAATTTACACTCCCACCAACAGTATATAAGGGTTCCCTTTTCTCCACAACCTTGCCAGTTTACTGATAGCCGTTCTTACTGGCGTGAGATGGTATCTCATTGTGGTTTTGATTTGCGTTTCTCTAATAATCAGTGATGTTGAGCTTTTTGTCATGTTTGTTGGCTGCATGTATGTCTTCTTTTGAGAAGTGTCTGTTCATGTCCATTGCCCACTTTTTAATGGTTTTTTTCTTGTTTTTTCTCTTGTAAATTTGATTAAGTTCCTTAATTAGACCTTTGCCAGATGCATAGTTTGCAAATACTTTCTTCCATTCTGTAGGTTGTCCGTTTAATGTGTTGATAGTGCCTTTTGCTGTGCAGAAGCCCTTAAATTTAATCAGATCCCATTTGTCAATTTTTGCTTTTGTTGCGGTTGCTTTTGATGTCTTTGTCATGAACTCTTTGCCTGTTCCTATGTCCAGGGTGGTATTGCCTCGGTTGTCTTCCAGGGTTTCTATAGTTTTGGGTTTTACATTTAAGTCTTTAATCCATCTTGAGTTGATTCTTGTATATGATATAAGGAAGGGAGTTCAGCTTCAATCTTCTGCGTATGGCTAGCCAGTTATCTCAGCACCATTTATTGCATAGGGAGTTTTTCCCCATGGCTTGTTTTTTTCAGCTTTGTCAAAGATCAGATGCTATAGATGTGCAGTCGGACTTAGTTCTGGCCTCTCTATTCTGTTTCATTGGTCTGTGTGCCTGGGTTTTGTTTGTTTGTTTGTTTTTTGAGAGGGGAGTCTCACTCTGTCACTCAGGCTGGAGTGCAGTGGCGTGATCTTGGCTCAGTGCAATTTCCACCTCCCGGGTTCCTCAGCCTCCCGAGTAGCTGGTATTACAGGGGTGCGCCACCATGCCTGGCTAATTTTTGCATTTTTAGTAGAGATGGGGTTTCACCATGTTGGCCAGGCTGGTCTCTAACTCCTGACCTCAGGTGATCTGCCTGCCTTGGCCTCCCAAAGTGCTGGGGTTATAGGTCTCAGCCTCTGTGCCCGGCTATGTGCCTGTTTTTGTAGCCTTGTAGTATAGTTTGAAGTCAGGTGACATGATTCCTCCAGCTTTGTTCTTTTTCCTGAGGATTGCCTTGGCTATTCAAGCTCTTTTTTGGTTCCATATATGTTTTAAAATATTTTTTTCTAGTTCTGTGAAGAATGTTGTTGTTAGTTTGATAAGAATAGCCTTGAATCTGTAAATTGCTTAGGGCAATATAGACATTTTAATATTGATTCTTCCTATCTATGAGCATGGGCTGTTTTTCATTTGTTTGTGTCTTCTCTGATTTCTTTAAACAGTGTTTTGTAGTTCTCATTGTAGAGATCTTTCACCTCCCTGGTTAGCTGTATTCCTAGGTATTTTATTTTGTGTGCATGTGGCAATTGTGAATGGGATTGCCTTTCTGATTTGACTCTCAGTTTGGTTGTAATAATATAAAATTCTGAACTTCATATAAATTGAACCAAACCTGTAGAATGAATCTGAGATGCACTATAATGGTAATCACCTGAACTTGATCTACAGGTCAAACTACCTGGTTTTTAAAAAATTGGTCAGTTTATTTCCACATATTTTGACTATTTTCTACCTGTCAGAATGTCACTAGAGACGGTTGAAGAGGGTTATGGAAGACATACCCTTTATGTGCTCAGACCCCAGAGAGCACCATTAATTCATTCCCGTTCTTACTTTCTGTATCAGATGTTACTCCTGTTACTGTTATTTTTTAACTATAGATTTTTTCATAGAAATATGTGCTCTATATGCAAAATGAAGCATAGGCTTTTATAATTTGTATGTGTTTCTTAAGTTCGCATATGCCTTTTTTAAACCATTTGCTGATGGTTTTGGTGAACAGGTTTCCATTTCACCCTGTAAGAGTGAAGAAAATAATTATCCCATCCTCTTTGGAATAGCTGCCATTTGAAAATGGGAAACGCTTCTGTTGTGATCTACTTATTTATTTATTTTTACTTTTGGTATTAAACCACGAAATGACTTAGCTCAGAAAAAAAATTCAAGTGTCTAAAAATAAATTTTACAAATTACAGCCCTGAGTTGACCATTCTGTTGTAGTGTGTCATTAAGAACTGGCTGCAAAGTACCATGCAGCAGGGTGAGGAGCCGCTAAAATCTGGGCTATTGTTTGGTCCTTTGAATAGTGAATGTAATTGTTAAACTCTATTTTAAGTGGTTGAGTCAAGTTTAAAACAGTAAACTGTGTGTGTTTGTGTGCGCGCGCGCACTTTCTTTCTAATATTAAAGGAAATTCAAGAACAGAGAAAAAATGTTTAAACCTTAAATATTCTATATGAAATATCAAATATCCACATCTCAAACCTACGTTTTTAGGCACATACACACCGTTGCTACACTGGTGCTATTGTATCGATAAACCAAGAGCTTATAAAGTTACCTTTATATTTCAAAATATTTTCCAAACATTTACATTTTCAAAAAATCCTATAACAAACAGTTCTATATGTTCAGTGACATATGCTCAACGTAATAATATAACTCTAGTTAAACTAATGATAACGAAGTCACACTAACATGGATGACTTTCGAGGCTGCTTGAGCAGCAAGGTTTTCTTTGCAGAACATTCCTTGAGGCTCTTCTGGTACCAGTGTTGTGAGTGGGGCAGGGAGAAGAGGAGCAAAAGGCAGAAGAGGGCTTGGTCCAATCCAGGAGATTTTAGGCCTGAGGGAAGTCACCTGTCAATTTCTGAATATCACTGGATTGTCTGCTATAATTCATGAATGTGGGTTTGAAAACCCAATGTTGGTGGCTCCCAGAAAATGTCTTAGAGTTGAAAGGCAGGGGCTGGTCAAGGCTGACATCCTAGAAAATCCCTCGTATCCTGGCTGTGGAATTGAAAATAGAGGATTTAACTTATTGTCATTTTCCTTTTTATTTATTCATTTGTTTGATATGGTAACACTTTTAGGTTTTGCTTGGTAGGCAGAGAATGTCTAAATAGTATTGATTCTTCCACAGTTATATAAAGGAAAGAATAGTCCAATTATCTAAACGTTGCAAAATGCATTAAATTTTTTTAACGTAAAGATTTTTTTCTACTTCATTATCTGATCTAAGCAATAGATGGAGAAACTGTAATGCCACTCTCATTTACCTGAGGTTCATCAGATTTTCTCATACAAAAATCCAATTTCTATCCAAGTAAATAATAAAGCTGGCTGCACAGTAAATCATATCAGACCAGTGAAGACATGAGTAGGCTCTCCCAGCTCTTCCAATTCTGGTAAAAATATGTGTTTTTGTTTTTTTTGTTTGTTTGTTTGTTTGTTTTTGAGACGGAGTCTCGCTCTGTTGCCCGGGCTGGAGTGCAGTGGCCGGATCTCAGCTCACTGCAAGCTCCGCCTCCCGGGTTCACGCCATTCTCCGGCCTCAGCCTCCCGAGTAGCTGGGACTACAGACGCCCGCCACCTCGCCCGGCTAGTTTTTTGTATTTCTTAATAGAGACGGGGTTTCACCATGTTAGCCAGGATGGTCTCGATCTCCTGACCTCGTGATCCACCCGTCTCGGCCTCCCAAAGTGCTGGGATTACAGGCTTGAGCCACCGCGCCCGGCCAAAAATATGTTTTTAATATATGAAAATGATCTACAAGAAGTAGAACAATTTTGGATTAATTTTTTCAGGGAAAAATGGAAACATCGGATGTTTTATTATAATAATTGTACCGTGTTAAATGGAGTGAAATTCAATTTTATTGCAGGAAATTGTATGTCATAATTCAGTCTAACTTTGAGCTTAAAAATGGTGTTTAACCACCTGGAATATGAATTGAGGGCAGATTACAATAACTCAGTACAATAAAAGAGAATGAACCTCACTCCTATTGAATTCAGTAGATGCTTAAAGTAACCCACTCTGCACGCGTCTGGTCTGAACTGCAGTCAGGGTGAGTGTGGTCTGAGCAGCTGTCATCTTACCCAGGCGTCCACCTGGAGCCTCCTTCTTGCCTTGTCCCAGAACCCATGTCTCCATGAAGAAAGTTGCCACATGGCCAACTCACTGGGTTGAATCTAGCCATCAGTTAGGACCGAGGAAGAGACCCGGGTACTTCAGAGCTTTGGGGTAAATTGGGGCAGCTGTTCTCCTGCCAGACCATGTTCTGAGTGCTGGGACTAGAGGCTCTTCCCTACAACTCTGCTTTTAATTATTCGGTCTTGACTTGGGGCCAGGAGACAAGAAGGCCTGGCTGAAGAACGTGAGGCCGTTTATTCTCCTTTTCTTGATGAATATGTTTGGAGTCAAAATACATTATGAATTCAAATAATTTTCTACTAATAAACATTTTTAGTGAAAAGTGTTACCATTTATTAAACATTCCTTCCCAAAAATAGTCAGGCCCATGGTGGTTACATTCACTCCCATGATCTCTTCTACTACCTGTCCAGAGGAAATGAGCTGAGAGAGCCCCTCACATCCTCACTCCCTCGGGGACTGTGGTCAGGAGGGGCAGAGCTGCCAGGAAGCACAGCCAGAAGCAGGTGGGCGGCTGTGGGCATCAGTCCAGCTGAATGGCACCCAGGCCCCAGGCACCTCCTCTTGTCTCTGGGGTGGAAGAGATGGGGGCTTGGGTTCTGGAGACCCCTGATCACTTGTGTTGGAGACCCCTGGGGCTTGGGTTCCGGAGACCCCTGATCACTGCTCCTAGCCAGAGGCAGAGGGGTTGGTCATGTGAGAGCCTTGGCTCGCTGGGGAGAGGGTGGGCAGGGCCTCCTGGAGGGCAGGGGCTGTGTGGATATTTTACTTTGTGCCCACACACCTGTGTGTTAGGCTTCTATTTTCTTTAAATTTCCAGTGGTTTTATTTGGTGGAACCTTTCTGGCGAGCATGACAAAGTGGACCAGGGTGTCTGTCTTAGTCAGCTCAGGATGCTCTAACAGAATACCTTGTCCCTGGAGTGGAAGAAAATTCAGGATAGAGTGGGGGCTTTCAAGCAACAGACGTTGACTTCTCTTGGTTCTGGAGGCTGGAAGGCCAAGGTCAGTGGGCCAGCCTGGTTGGGTTCTCGGTGAGGCCCCTCCGGGCGTGCAGAAGGCCACCTTCTCCTTGCGTCCTCTCAGGATGCAGGCATCTCTCTTTCTCTCTTCATGAGGCACGAATCTCATCACGAAGGCTCCACCCTCATGACCTAATTTCCTCCCAGAGGCCCCACCTCATAAAGCCATCACCTTGGGGAGTCAACTTTCAACACATGGATTTTGGGGGGACACGAACGTTCAGTCGATAGCCGTATATGTGACTAAGTGAACCCACCACATGAACATTTTTCTACAAAAGATGCCAGACGCCTGTACAAACCACCAGGGAACCCAGGTTAGGATCCTGATAGAAAGTAGGGTTGAAAGTTCGTCCTTATTCAGGTTTCGTATGTTTTTTATAAACAGGGAAGCTATTACACATCATGTGAATTATGAATTCTATATCAATTTCATATTTTATACCTAATTATGTGGATCAAGTTATTTCAGTTTACAATATGACATTTTTTCCCTCTTTACATTTTGTGAACCAAGCATTTCTAATTCAGACAATCACCTATGGGGCAGGGGGCTTTAGAGAGAAATGTCCCCAAGACTTTCTTCCTTTTTCTTCTGTCTAAGGAGATTAAAAAATAAGGAATAAAATTCTACAATTATGTTGAAAAGGAAACCAAAAATCATTTAGAACCAACTGCCTCTATTCTGTCTAATTCTATTCTGTCTAGTCCTGTGACATTTGGTTGCTGGATTCTTAATTTTTAGCAATAAAAACAAGCCGCCTACAGCCCACAGAAGCCAGTGCTGCAGACTCCCAGAGCAGCCTCCCTGGCCAGGACCATAATCCAGAGAGCGGACATGTAGCTTCGGGCCCTTCTCGGGAGCCCCGTCTCAGCCCTGCTGTGTGTTTAACTGGTGATCTTTGGAGGTGCATGTAGAGCCTCTGGGCCTCTGTCTTCCCGTCTGTACAATGGAAATAACAGTAACACTTCCTTCCTAGGGTTGCTGTCATGTTTAGACATGTCGGCAGGTCCTGCAAGCTCAGCTCCCTGCCTGTCGTGTAATAGGCAAGCTGTGTGATCTGCCTTTCTCCTCTTCTTTGTCACACATGTGAGGAGGGGACACGTTCTCGGTTCTGGAGACCGCGGTGCTCTGAGCCACCTGCTCCTGGGTACTGGTGCTGGACTAATGTGCTCTAGGATGTGCTCTCACCTTTTAGTTACTAAGTAGGTGTCTCTGTCACAGGGTTTATTTGTTCAGCAGTGAAATCGTTATATTGAAGTAGCTTCTCTTATAGATGACTAAAGAGTCTGACTCCCGACCAGTGGCCCTCTCTCATGAATGACATGATAATTAGGAAGCAAAGGGATCTACGCCAAAGCAGGCCTGTGCTGTGAAGGGCCTGCTGCCCAGACACTGAGAGGGGCCACCTGAGCTCCTGCAGCAGCCGAGGTACCCAGTGTGAGGGAAACAGGGGTGCTGTCAGGGTGCAGGGAAATGAATAAACAGTCCTCTGTGGTCTGCTCCACTCTCCAAATAGCCACATTTCTGGCCTGTTGGCTGAGGGCATGGGGATTTGTTTTGATCCCCCTTCTACCCATGTAATGAGAGAGAAATGCCTTGATACCCCTAAGGAATCTAGTTGTAACTCGAAGAGGCCCCCACTGGAAGCTCCAGATGTCCTTGAAAGTCTTTTGTTTTGTCTTAAAAGCTTATTAAAAAATGAAATTGTAATTTAAACTATTTTTCACATTTTTTGTGAGAAATAAAACATAATGTCCCCCAAATCATGATAAAATGGATGCTCCAGAAAAAGGTGTAGTCAGTATACCTATCCCTGCACAGACGATGCTTTGTTCACCTCTGAGAGACAGGAATTTAGAAGTCATACGTCATCCTAGTTCACAGGTGAACTGCCACAGCCCAGCAAATCCTCAGGCTTTCTTAGATGGTCAGGGGAGATTGCCAGGGTTATCTCTCAGTGACTCCATCATTTGCTCCACATGGCTCACTGTGTTTGTGAGATTATGTACTTATCTTTACAAACCGTCGTTCAATTTAGACTTGTTTCTTAAAACTGGCATGTGGAAAGCTGAGGTGTGGGTGGGAATTTTGTCTTCCTGGGGCTGGGTTTGGATCCCTAAAGAAGGAAACATAATTTTCTCCTCCACCCTTCATGAGTTCTTAGCTGGGACTGCCTGTAACCAAAGACAGATTAATAAGAGAAAACAAACAGGAGTTTATTGACAGGTGTGCCTCCTGTATACATGGGCAATAAACCAGAGAAATGAAAGCAGATCTCAAGGGTAGAGCCCAAAGAAATATCTTAAACTTCAGGCTCAAATACCATTGTTCTCTGAAACAAAGAACATTGTAGACGAAAAACCCAGTTAAGGTGGCTTGGGACAGCACTGGAAAAACGAGAAACAGGTGCAGAGGTTTGCTCTGCAGACCTTTTCACTGATGAGTCTCTAGTGATGAAGGTGATGAAAAGTCCTCCTCCTCTTCCTGCTGCAGAGATGGACACACCCTTGCTAATGGTTTTTCTTGATAGAAGTAAATTTCTCTACAAAAGATCACTTTGAAGAGCTTCTTCTGGGTCTGCAGTTGCTCAAAATAATCCTTATATGAAAGAGACATATTTTGGGGTAGCATATTCTGGTCTCCTAGTTATATATATATTTTGGCTGGTGTGTCCTGAGCCCCGTCAGATCCATGGTACAGACCCAGAACACTTTTCTGTAAACCGCGTCTGGTGTACATGGAAGCATCTCAGGAGGAAGCTGCCCATCCCTGTCAGGACTCTGATGTGCTCAGGGCTGCGGGAGTCACTCAGTCCCCCAGGGTCTACTTGCACAGCGTGGAGGGAGACTGGAGAGCAGAGCTGAGCTTCTGAGAAATAAGCATCAAATCCTATGGTCCCCAGCCCACTGAATGGACCCCCTGACCCCCTGTTGGCCAAGAGAAACCTTAGAAACTGAGTTCCCAGCCATGACGGGACAGGAGGTGGGACACGCCTCAGTGTGCCCTTCCTCAGTAACCTTTCACCAGAATTCTCTCTAAGGAGGAAGCAGAAACCAGCTCTGGAAAACAAGAAATGAACAGCTTATCCCTTTATCGCCTTTAGCCAGTCACCTGAGGCCAGGATCGGACTCCCACTCCCTCTTTACAGCCTCAGCGTGACAGCCCACCAGTTTCACAGTGCACCCGTTCCTGATTAGAGACCACCAACCACACAGTGGCTCTGGCCAGCCTAGGGAGGATGCACAGTGAGAGTTTCTCATCCTCTGCTTCACCGTTTGACATCAGAGGGCCAAAAACTGTATCCTCGGATCATGCGAACACTGCCATTGTTTTTAACATGGGTCTCACGAAGAGGCATGAAGCGCAATTGCGCATGTGTTTGTTTTATAAATATTCGTGATTCCTCCAATAGCTTATTGAATATACATATCCATCCTCCCACTCAGCAGACATTCCTGCTCCCTTTACCCCTCCCTTGAAGGACTTGCTCTGGGCTTGTGCTGGAGGTTATGCATCCCAGCCTGCAGGATGGCCACCCGTATGAAATGAAGCTCTCCTTTCCAAATCTATGGACCTTGCGATTCTTCAGTTGACACTCATTTGACGCACTCGGAATCATTCAGCCATTTCCATTTTATTTCATAACCTGTGCAAATGAGAGATTTCAAGAGAACATGAAGCCTAGAATGGCTGTGAGGGTGAGAGCCTCCTTCAGACATATTTATCACTTCTCTGGAAGAGGAGATACAGAATGGGTTATTTAAATCCAGTGCTGACGCACAAGCGTTTCAGGACACCAGTATGAGTGAAGACCTAGAACACAGAGGGACTTAAAGAGGTCAGATATGTAAGTATGGATTTTAAAAGAAACATGACCCAATTCTTCTGGAGTCATGCAAACTAGAACAGATGGGAAATCATCCTTCATGTTTTTCCAAGACCTTTGAAACGTGTCCAGGCCTGGGCTGCAGGATCAGGATGCTGAGCTGAGAAGAGGCTGAGCTGGACCTCACACCAGCCGCTGGCAGTCGCCACTGCCACACAGCCGGGCAGCAGGACCTTGACCTGCCCCAAGAGGCACAGAAAACAGCTCCATGGGCTCAAAAGACACACAGGGACAGGGATAAATTAGGAAGGTGACCGCGGCTACAAGCAACAAATGGTGTCGCAGAACAGGTGCAAAGTAGTGTATTAAACTGAATGTGATTTTCAAAAGAGAAGCAACAGTGTGTAGTTTCAAATCAGCTTAACAAGTTACTTCCTGCCAGCTGCACCCACAACATGAAGCTTTGTTAGGATGTCTGGCTGTGACAGGCACCTCTTCCCACCCAGCTTGTGTCCTTGTTTACTGGGACTTGAGATGCCACAGCCCATTCGACTGACTTTACAGCCAGGCAGGAAGCACCAAATTTATAGGGTCTCTACAAAGATTAAGTGGATAATATGTGTCTGTAAATTTAATTATATGTACACCTGTTATGCTTAGACTATGCATGCCCTGATGAACGCTGAAATACTGTTATTATGTCTGGGAAGAAGGAATGAAGGAGAGGGTGAGAAGAAGAGTTAATTCAGACCTTGTTTTCCTTCAGCGTTTGGAAGCTGAACGTTTAGTCCTTCATACTGGACCTAGTGTGATGGGATCATCTCGAGGTTCTGTGTCTCGCAGACAGCAGCGGTGGCAGATTCTCATCCTTTTTTTCTTTCATTTCTGTTTCCTATCAGGTATGTGATAAATGAGACGTCAGGATGAGGAATGTATGCTTCCCTAGGAAGCAGTCACTGAACTTACAGTTGTTTGATGTGTTTAAGTGGATACAGTGGGGAGAGACAGTGTTGAATGACCGTGGGCCCTCGGAACGCCCACCAGCCGGAGGAGGAAGCCTGCCGGGCAGCCTGCCTCGCCCCCCGGCCCAGCTTGCGGGGCTGCCTTAGCTGGAGGGAGCCCGGGGGGCGCAGTGCGTCATCACCGCAGCTACTTCATGTTAGTAGGGAGGCCACGCGGGAGGCCCTGGAGGATGTTGTGGAGCTACATGGATCTGGATAAGACTCTTGCTAAATTATGTGCTGTGTCTCTCTTCCTCCAGTGAGGAAACTAAGAGGGCAAAGGATGGATGACAGCCCCCAAATTTCTATACAAACTCTGCCTAAGTTGTATAGACATGTCTTAGGTCTGCGTGTGACACACATAATCAACTAAATAATTATTACTTGTTAATTCTGCATATGTTCCCTTTTTCTTTCTTGTTGCAAAGGAGTTGGATATTTTTGAACTTTTCAATCATTTAAGAGTTTGTTTTCTATGACAAGGCAAAGTAAAGTTCCCTAGAATTAGCAGTAACTTACATGAGTTTAATTTATCTGAATTTCCAAAGAACAGCCAGCATTGCTACTGTGCTGTACTAACCCAGGGTTAGGATTGCTTCAAAAGCTTCCACATATGTCACAATTGTTAGTATCCCAACATTCAAACAAAATAAACAGACAGAAACCAAAACTCAGCATGCGGAAGTGTCAACCTAAATAACAGAGAGAGTCTCTCTAAAAGAAAAGGCGTTTATGTGGGAATGAAGCATTACAATGGGAATACACTTGCCATAGTAAACTAGGTGTGTGTTCAGAGAGGAAAAGGAGGACAAAGACTTTTAAAGGAAAGAAATGAGGAAGATTACATAGTGATTTTGCATTAGTCATTTTTGGATGCAAAGATGAAGAAAAGGGTGACACCCGTCCGAGGTGTAGATGGGCAGTTGCTTGGCAGATGTCCTTGAAGAAGTATTTTTTGTCTAAAGTTGCAATGGCCTTCGTCCGAGGCTGTGTTTTGTATAGCGTCTTTTTTTGTTTTGAGGCAAACAAGTGTGAGAACCCTCTCTTCGTGGCCTTCCCTGGCTCTGTTTGTCAAGGTTTTCTTAACATTAGTGATTCTATTTTGATTCTGACAACTTTCACAGAAGAATATTCGTTAAATAGTGATTCTTTCAAAGAAAGCATAAGCTCTTTAGTAGTGAAAGTCTTTATAAAGCTTAGGATTATCTTTGCATTTTCTAACCTTGTACCTCTGAACATGTATATACTTTTAAACACAAAGATGTGCCTGAATTTGATAGGCTAATTTTAAATATTTCTTTCTCTAGTACTAAATTTAGAGCATTGGTCTAAATAGTACTAAATTTAGAGCATTGGTTTAACATCTATTCAGTGTTCATGAGATGCTTCAGAAATTATCTATGTTATTGATAAAAATTTTGCCCAAGTTGTATAAAGATGTATTTAGGTCTAAAGGATGCAAATTTTTCCCATCTGCTTCAATATATTGGTTTCTGCCATTTTTCTAAGAAAGTATTCTCAGTTATGCTAAAAAGTAAATGATAGTTGACAGCCATTTATCAGTTGCTGTAGGATAAGAACTGTCATTGCCTTAAGCTTTCACAGGAGTTATCTAAGATCTCTTAACATTATAAAGCAGTACTAATTTATATGCTTGGACCTCCAGCTAATTGTATTATGATAAATTATCATACCCTTATTATAATACTAGTAATGATTGGTTATGCAGCAGATGTTAAATTCAATCATTTAGTACTGATGCTTTGAAACATTTATGAAAATGCCTAATGAATTAGTGTCATCAATTACTTAGTAATTTCCCTGAAATTTAAACTTCAGTATGGCAGTCCAGACAAACCCACTGGGATCTCCCACTTGCTCTATTAAATGATCATCGTGACTTTCTTTCTGAGCCCCCTCAGTGTGGTTAAGATCGTTCTATAATTTTAAAAAATGAACTAGATTCAGCCCATCATCTTGCTATAGTGAAAGCAGGTGTGGTCCTTAGAGCGAAGGGCAGAGTTGGGGCACACATGTGAGCGCTCAGAACGCTGGAGGTGGGAGCCAGTCCGCAGTGCTGGAGGCTGGACCAGCTGGAAACGCTGGAGGTGGGAGCCAGTCCGCAGTGCTGGAGGCTAAGACCAGCTGGAGAAGGTAGGACCCTTGCTTGCCGACTCAGTGGGGCATCATATCAAGTTCTGCAAATGACAGCTCCATCCAAGTTATTGATTGTATGATTTGGGGAAGTTACATCACAATTAGTAAATATAAGTCTCATACCATCTCATTACATGTGCATAAGAACAATGAAGTGATTTTGCTTTCCTTTGAATTACCAAAATAAATCCTTTACAATATTTATTATTCCTAACGTGTTAAAACATAAAAGGGAATTATGACTTGATTTTATCCACAAAGAACAACAAAACATCTGTTTAAATGCATTAATAGGAATCTAAGCTTAGATACTGGATACTTTTCAGATAGAACCCTGACCTATAACATTTTTTCTTTCAGATCTGATCAATAACTTTTCATGGAGACTTAAGCGTATTTTCTATTCTTATGATAAAATAATGTGTGAAATGTAGGTTTCAACACTTAACTGAACGTGATTAGTTGATACCATTGTGTGTCCCCAGGATCATGATGTGTGTTTGTTATGCATTTATTTTAGACCCTGAATCTTTTTCTCAAATAAAATTTCACATTTCACATGGAATCCTGATAAAAATTGAAATATTCTTACTGAAGTTGGAATAAGATAAAGCCCTACCATCTCCATCACCCCCTGCCTCCCTTCCTGCCACCCTCCAGAACCCCAAGAATTCCAGATTATCTCAAGCATCCATAGGAAAGGGCATGAAAATAAGTGTTTTTAACACACAGTAAAAATTATTGGATGAGGTCTTCCTGAAGAGGCAAATATGAATTATGTCTTTTAAAGTCTTTTCAAGGTCAACAAATTTCCACATATTATACGGTACCTGAGGTCACAGCAGGTCATTGGTCATGAGGTGTCTGTGTCAGTGTGAGTGTGAAGGAATGGGAAACCTGTATCTCTACATGGAATAAAAGTTAGTGGCAACATTATTTTCTTTGTTTCCTCCTGTATTCTTACCTTCTTAATTGACCAAGTTTAGACATTTGGCAACAGTTTCTAGAACTGTTATACAAAGCAGTAGAGGACTTACAGAAGCAGCGGCCTTATTTCCATCCTTATTTTGGGTAAAAGAGTGCGACTCCTTTCTAGGAAGTATGCTATTTGTGTGGTGGTGAATGTCACACTTCCTTGAGCAACAGGTTTTCAGCACACCCTCACATTCAGCAGGCAAACCAGGCATTCAGCGACAGGACTGTGTTGTCATTAACAATGTTTGGATGCTGCATCTAAAAATTCACTTTCCATTGAAATGTTCTCTTTCATGCACTATTTAATTTCTGACACACATCAGCCACTATTCTAGTGCATAGTTAGTAGTCCACAAACATCCTATAATTAAATTGAACATCTGTCTTTTCCAAGGTGAATAATTCAGGTGAGCCAGATTTCTTCTCACGCTCTGTCTCTTTCACTGTCATATGGCATTATTGACTTTGAATGTGTTCTTTTAGTTTTTCTCATAAAAGGTTTACTTTTGACAAGAGTTAAAACTAGATTCAATATTACTGTATATGAATTCTGTATATAAGTTAAGAATTGAGTTAGACAAATAGTAACACAGACTGAATATCAGTGGCTTAACCATACAAGTGGTTATTCTTCCAGAGGGCGTTCAGCTGATATGACAGCTTCATAAAACCACTGGGACCCAGGTTCCTCCCTCCGAGCTCTGCTGTGTCCTGAATTGCTTCCATCCTCCAGCACGAGATGCCTGGTTTGCCTGGCCCAACTGCTGCACCAGCATTTCAGACAGCAGGAATGAGGAAGGATGTGAGAATGACTCACAGAAATCCTATACAGTAAGCAATCTTTCTAGCAGAAGCTCAGACTTGTGGCTGCACCAAGCTGCAGAGGTGGCTGGGAGCTGCTGTTCTCTAAGCTGGACATGTTTTATAAGAGTTCCCTTATAGGGACGGAGGGGTTAATGAGAGGCAACCAGGTGTCTCTACCGTGCTGTGACATTAGTTTAATTGCTCTGGGCACAGAATAGTTATTTTTAAAATATTTGAGTATTTGTGATTAAGACAGGTTGTCTCTAACCAAATTATTAATTAACTAGGGACAATCCAGTTAGGTTTTGCCTGAGTGGTCCCTAATTTACATAGAAATTAAAATTTACTCATATTACTTTGATTTTTTTAAAAAAAGAGCTTGACATTTCATTTCTTGTGAAAGAATTCATTGCTAATAGTTCCCAATCGGGACAGAGGTACTTCCAGAATCCAACGTATTTGTCAAGCCCAGGCTCAATTCACTTTCTATTCAGTTGAAACTGAGAGTGGGTATGTGTTAGGTCTTGATCTGACAAAGTAGTATGAACAGTAGTGCAGTTCAGGCCAGCATTTGCTAAGGAGTGGAGAAAGTGTCTCAACAGAAGAACGCATGGGTGACAAATATTTAATTTGGGGTAATTTGCTGTTTGATAACTGTGAGATTATTCTGAATACTTAAAACAGAGTCATTTTTTCATGTCTTTCAGAGAGAGTGGCACATAAATATTGGTTGAGTTATAAATATTAATTGAAAGAATCAATGAATGAATTGAAGCTCTTAGGACATATTTAATTTATTTGTAACTATGTTCGGATTTTTCCTCAACATCTATTAATAAGAGACATTGCAGCTGCATAAATCCAAGGCAGGGTGTATGGTCAGAGTCACCACAGATGATTATGACCCCATAGCATTTTGATCTCTGATAGGAGTTACAGACTTCAGTAGCCAATCAGGTCAGCTTCACAAATATCTTCTGCCTCTAGTGATAAGGAATACTCATAATACAACCCTTTTCTTATAATCACTAGAAAAATAAAATGCTAGATAAGAGGCAGGGTGTGTGTTTTCCATGTAGATGCAAGAAGGAAGACACTCTAATGTTAACCATCGTGAACACTGTGAAAATAAACAACACCCAAAAGAAAACAAGCAAATGTTATGTTTGATTAGGAACTTGCTGTATCAAGGGGTCAGCCAATCTCACTTGCATTTGTCAGAAACTCAAATGTAGGCAGGGGATGGGGAAGAAAGAAGGCATATCTTCAGGCACACCTGAACACATCATGCTTCAGGTGTGCCCTGCTTGCAGGGGACGCTGGAGGCAAACAGAATTCAGGCAAAATCCCCTAACATGGGATTGGTTAGGAGGTGTATTTGGCTTCCTGAGCTTGTTCTTAAATTGGAAGCAAAGGCAAAAATGATGGAAGCTGGCAGTTACTGATCAAGGTGAGAATATTTGGGGCTGACTGCTTGCAGAGCTTGTGGTTTTGCCTCCTGGGCTGGTTGCTGCAAAGGTTGTTGCTCAGAGTTCTGTCTTTCTATATGGTTTGGCCATTGTCTATTTGTATATTCATTCTGTTAATATCAATTCAACATCAGTTAATACTAATGAAGCTTAAAGGACATCTTCTTAAAATGCATGGCAGAAAATTTTAAGATGAAAAGACCCCAAATCACGGCTTTTCCAGTAAATGTAAGTTTTTTGAACCTTATGCAGTGTTTATTTGTTGTTTCTACTTGTTTATTTTGGCTTTGCTTACTCTGAAATTGATCGATGGGGTTAAGGAAATCAGAAAGAAAAGCATTTAAAATATTTACTAAGTGTAGGGTGTGCAAATACTGGTTGCTGGTCACTTGGAAAGATTTAGAGGGAGTAGAAGGCATCTTCTCTTAGCCTGCTTGGAGATGAAGAGCATATGGTTATGAAGACATTTAAGAGGTAAGTTTGAAAATATAGCTTCTCCTATCCACCAATCATCTTTTTTAAACATCATGAAGCTAGGCTGTGTCCCAGGGCTTGGAGAATGAAAATGAAAGACAGGTGGTCACTGAGCTGTAGGAGGTGTGGTTTACATGTGGAATGAAATATGCTAACAGGTCTATTACAGCCCACAGAGTCAGCACCATAGCAAGGTATGAGCAAGGATGGGTAGAGGGCAGAGGTCCCAGGAGGCTCACTGCAAAGAAGGGGTAAAAAGACAGCAGAGCCTTGCCTGGTGAGCATGCTGGGAGCACCTCCCCCAGGAGGTGCTGAGGTTCAGGACATCTTCAGAACCACACAGCACTTAGCTAACAGAGAACATATCATGCTCCATCAGGTGACATGGCTTCAACCTAGATAGGTCTGTTGTGTTTACTCCATTTGATGCTTGTTTAACTTGCTGCACATATGTGTTGAATATCTGCAGTATGTTTGAATTACAATATCATTTGAATAAAAATCCCTTTTAAATAAATATTTAAATCTTAGCTGGGCATTGTGGTTCTGGCGTGCTCCTGTGGTCCCAGCTGCTTGGGAGGCTGAGGTGCAAGGATCGCTTGAGCCCAGGAGTTTGAGGCTGCAGTGAGCTGTGATTGTGCCAGTGCACTGTAGTCTGGCAACAGAGTGAGACCTTGTCTCAAAATTAATTAATTAAATTAAATTAAAATATTTACATAAAATAATAACCTTAATTTTTTCTTTAAATGAGGGTTATTTTTCTTTTTAAATTGTTTGTTTTGAAAATTAAAATTTCATTTTTAAAATTTAGCAACAGTGTGTATGGGGGCGGTCATGGCTGGTGTAGGTGTATAAAAATTTCCACAGGCTCCTTGCTCCTGAAGAAGTGAGTGGAAGTTTGTGGGGTTTCTCCCTTCTGCAGACATCTCCTAGGTTGTGCGGATGAGGTGATAGCTCTGGACCTTCCTCGTCAGTCCTGTGGGACGTCCTACAGGGATGCATTCCTCTGACTTAGGGAGCCCAGTCCCACAGAGGAGAGCGCCCTCCTCTGCTGCGGTGTGGAGATGGGGAGGTGAGGCGTGGCCACGCCTTGGAAGGTGATGATTCTGGGCAGGTAGCAGGTGCCAGGCAGAGTGCGTGACTGAAAAAGCTGGTGAAACAGCCCAGCCATTTGGAAACACCAGATTTTTCAAGGGGACTGCTTTCTCACTGAAGAAATACCTCGTAGAGCCGTGTGGATTAGAGGAAATAAGACTGATAAAGTTGTAACATGAATGTCTAGTGCATAATTAATTTTTGACGAATGGTATTAGTTATGTGACAGCAAATATATTAATGAGTTGTTGAAATTATTGAGAATCATTTAGCTAAAAATTAGATTTTCCTAAAATCTATCTTCAGAAGTCAGCCAAAATATGTGTTAGATATTGTGCTAGTCTGTTTTGCACCACTATTAAGGAATACCTGAGACTGGGTAATGTATAAAGAAAATAGACCAGGCAGATCGCTGACGCCTGTAATCCCAGTACTTTGGGAGGCCGAGGCAGATGAATCACGAGGTCAGGAGTTCGAAACCAGCCTGGCCAACATGGTGAAACCCTGTCTCTACTAAAACCACAAAAAATTAGCTGGGCGTGGTGGCAACTGCCTGTAATCCCAGCTACTCAGGGGGCTGAGGCAGGAGAATCGCTTGAACCTGGGAGGCGGAGGTTGCAGTGAGCCGAGATCACGCCACTGCACTCCAGCCTGGGCGACAGTGCGAGACTTCATCTCAAAAACCAAAAAAAAAAAAAAAGAAAAAAGAAAATAGGTTTATCTGGCTCACGGTTCTGTAGGTTGTATAAGGGAGACGCCAGCATCTGCTTCTGGTCAGGACCTCAGGAAGCACTTACTCTTGGTAGAGGTGGAGGGGGAGCAGCTGAGTTTCATGACAAAAAAGGGAGTGAGACGCCATGCTCTTGTAAACAGCCAGCTGCTCTGTGGACTCATCACTGCCAGGCACTTGTGAGGGACCCGCCCCATGACCCAAGCCCCTCCCACTGGCCTCAGGTCCAATACTGCAGATCACATTTCAACATGAGATTTGGAGGAGGCAGATATCCAAACCATGTTCGATATCCGGGAACCTAATGGCATGTGGATGCAGTCTCTTTTCTCTCTCTCTTTTTAAAATAAAATAAATATATAAATATAAGTATATTTAGGAAACTTTTAATCCCAAGACAATACGGTGTATTCTTTACATGGAGGAAACAAGTTGGACTAGAAAGGAGAATGTTGCTGAATCATGTAGTCTTTTTATGAATAATTACTTTCTACATATATACTTATTCCATTTCCAAATAGAAGTCAATGTGCAAGGATAAATAGGTCTAGTATAAGGTAGTTTTCATTCTCTAAATGTTGTGTATCATTTTGTTACATGTGTATAAGACATTCGTAAAATAAAACATTATCTACAAAACTTTTCTTTTAAGGAAAGTACCCAGAAAACCTTTCTTAGCTTAGGTTTTTTTTTTTTTTTTTTTTATGTTGGCTTTAAGTAATATCAAATTTGGGCAAATGTTTTAATTAAGGGATAACTCTGGCTTCTAACACTAGGATTTCTAATCTACCATCAGTTGTTGCCTTGAATTAAAATAACCACAGACCTATTTGGGTAAATATTGTGGTTGTCATGATCTGATTATTAAGCAGTGACTTGCAAGGACCTGCCATGGAAGAAATTTCTCCTGTTTGTATAAATATTGAAAGGCAGCACCGTAAGAAAAACAGTGTGTCCTGAATGGAAGAGCATGTTAAGTAGCGTTGTGATTTGCAAATGTTTCTTGTGCTTGATGAATGCATGTGTGTTCATATTCGAATAAATGTACACATGTACATACTCCTATCTTTTTATTTTTATAAACAGGGTTCCTCTCTTTCACCCAGTCTGGAGTGCAGTGGCACAGTCTAGGTGCGAGCAATTCTCCTTTCTCAGTTTCCCGAGTAACTGGGACTGCAGGTGTGCACCACCATGCTGAGCTAATTTTTTAATTTTTACGTAGAGATGGTATCTCACTGTGTTCCCCAGGCTGGTCTCAAACTCCTGGCCTCAAGCAGTCCTCCCACTTTGGCCTCCCAAAGTGCTGGGACTATAGGCATGAGCCACCGTGCCTCGCCCACTCATCTTTAAAACCCACTCATAGAGGTGACTTTTCTCCTTGTGAGTCCTTGCCCCTCTATCCCTCGGGCTTAGTGCTCCTGCCGCTCTCTTCTAGCTCCAAGGGCAAAGCCCCTCTCAGGTGACCTTGCTTGACCACGTTTTCTCTCCTGGTACCTCCAAGAACGGTCATCTGTTTCTTAGACCTGACCTGGTGTGGCTGCAGCCACCCTGTCCCCTGTAACATTTCCCTGTAACATGTCCCCTGTAACATGTCCAGATGCCGTCTGATGCAGAACACCCCTGAATGGCGTGCTTATTCTGAGAGATCTTCTCAAAATGCTACCCCAGCCCTACCAGGAAAGGAAAGGTTGTGCATTTTAAGAGACAGAAAGGAGATCCCACTGCTGTAACATGGGGTATTAGTCCGCTTTCACGCTGCTGATAAAGACATGCTGGAGACTGGGTAAATTAAAAAAGAAAGAGGTTTATTGGACTTACGGTCTCACGTGGCTGGGGAGGCCTCACAATCATGGCAGAGGATGAAAGGCACATCTCACATGGCGGCAGCAAGAGAGAGAATGAGATCTAAGTAAAACAAGATGCCCCTGATCAAACCATCAGATCTCGTGAGACTTATTCACTACCGTGAGAACAGTATGGTGGAAACTGCCTCCATGATCCAATTATCTCCCACTGGGTCCCTCTCACTACACGTGGGAATGATGGGAGCCACAATTCAAGATGAGATTTGGGTGGGGACACAGAGCCAAACCATAGCACATGGCTACACATAAGCAGATATCCAATACCAGACATGCAGAGAGAACGTAGACAGGAGTGACTCCACTGTCACTGTCTGTGTTTCTACTTATTTTTCCTCCCGTTAACTCTGCTGAACACTTCTTCAGATAATTGGCCAAGGAGTTTCCACCTCCTTAGTTTCTAACTCCTATCGTGGCTGTGTGGTCCTCTGGATGGATGACCTGTCTTGTCTGCAGTTTCCCTCACACGTGGAAGTGCTGCTCCAGATACTAATTTAATCTCACGGCTTTCAAAAGGACCTCCCATCCTCCTAGGAGCAGGTGCCCTGGAAGGGGCGTCTCTGATAACCCCATTTCGGTAGATCCCTGTTCCCAGGGCTCACAGCCACACGCTCTTTTCCAGTGTGGCTGACGGGTCCGCAGGGCTGTCTGCCTCTGTTGACCTCTGGCCTCCCACCAGTCCTGTGGCTACATGGTCAGAACTGAAAATACCATGTACAATGATTGGATTACTTATTACTCAGCCACTGGTATAAAAAGGCCAGGCAAAGAACTACAGTAAAATTCCAGGACACAGCACATACATCTCAGACACAAAATATGAGTATTTTCTGACATCTCATATTGGCAGAAGTGAAATGCTGTGTCATCCTGTGCACCTGCGCTGTACTGCCGACATAAAGGTCTGGCATGTGGGTCTTGTCACCTTCTTGGTACTAAGAATGCCTTAAAATATTCAAATCAGTGATCTGTAAAGTGTTCATGATCCCAGCAATGACCTAAAACTGGAAGAGTTTTAAGTGAGAAGGAACCCCCCCGCCCACACACACAGACAGACACACAGACACACACAGAGAGAGAGAAGCTTCTGTGGCTCTTGACGAGGGGAGGGGCTGTGGAAGCTGCCACCTGGGACTGCACAGTGAACCCGGGATCCTTTCAATGCGGAGCCATCAGCAACTGGCCTGGGAACCTGAGGACCCCCAGACAGGCCCTGCCCTGGGCGGATGTCAAGCAAGGGAGAGACCCACTGTTTGCCCTGAGGAGAAAGGACACAGTTTAGTTAAATGGAGGGAATAACTAGCGACAATGCATACAAAGGAATATTCAGCACATGACCTGGTGATGTGGGCTGCTGAAGCGGCAGGACTCAGGTGCTGCGTCTGTGGGAGGTGGTGAGTGATGCTGGAACCTTGTCCCGGCCACCCAGATACCCTGGGAGTGCGCGGCGGCCGCTCCGGGGAGGCTGCTCCTCTGCGTGGCCAGGAACAGGCCAAGGACCAAAACCAGATGACAGCTGGCATGAAAACGCGGGGCTGGGCACATCCCCTGTTCCTCATACGAATCTTAGCAGAAACCCCCAGATTTCCACCGCAGTCCCGACTGTGTGCCCTTCCAGTTCGGGGACCCTGGCCTCACCTGGGCCTTACAGAGCATCAGGACCCCTAAGTCCCAAATGAGACCATCTCTGTTTTATCAATGACAGATAAAGTACCTTCTTAAACTTTCAGAGAGTACTGTCCCAGCCAAATGGGCAGCTGCCCCCGGTTCCGACATGTGCTTCATAAGGCTCTGTGCTCACCACTGGATGCACTGTAGCTTTGCTTGTTTCCTCGGCCCCGGTTGAGTTAAGTAGGACCTGCTGCGCTCCGAGCCCCTCAACAGTGGTACAGAGTGTGAGTTCAGCCATGCACGAGGGATGAGTAGATGTATTAGAGAGAGAATGTGACTTAAAAGGATATCACCTTATGAAAATCATTCCAATTCCTTCAACCCAAGCTGCAAAACCTTTTACCAGACACTGTGGGGGAGGACTGGCAAAAAGAAATCAATGATACTTCACTTAGCTAGCCATCCAGAAGGAAGTTTCTTCATAATTCAATTAGTGCATTAAGATAATTACATTATCATAAAGTGCGGAGGTGGAGTGGGTTGGGTGTGGAGGGGCAGGGAAGAGCTGGGAGCCTCAGTTCAGGGCAGCCTGGAGAAGGCGCTGAAGTCTGTGGGGTGGGGCTGAGTCAGCATGCACAGGTGGGAGAGGAATGTCAACATTGTGTCTGTGTGTCCTCCATCCTCCTGTCTGTTCCTTCCCTCCTCTCCAAAGCCCCCTCACCAGCCCCCACCACGTGCTCTGTCACCTCTGCCAGGCTGGCCGGCCACGTGTGAGTTCAGGCACTGTGACGGCTGTACACCTGCCACACCCCCCGCACCGGAACCCCTAGACTCTAGAGCACTGTCAGCTCCTCCCTTGAAAGCTGTTCCCTGCTCCCTGGCAGCCTAAGCTCTGATCACCTCCAGACCCGTGCTGTCTGGTGCCACCTGCTAGTCACAGGAGGCGCTTACATTTAATCAAGTTAAAAGTAAAGTCAGGCATTCACTTCCTCAGTGGCACTGGCTGCATTCCAAGTGCTAACCAGTCACATGTTTTACGTGCACATTTCTAGCCTTGCAGGAAGGGCTGCTTTTTTTTTTTTTTTTTGAAAAGGAATCTCACTCTGTCGTCCAGGCTGGAGTGATGCAATCTCGGCTCACTGCAACCTTTGCGTCCCAGGCTCAAGCGATTCTCCTGCCTCAGCCTCCCGAGTAGCTGGAACTACAGGGGCCCGCCACCACGCCTGGCTACTTTTTTTTTGTATTTTTAGTAGAGGCGGGGTTTCACCATGTTGGCCAGGATGGTCTGGACCTCTTGACCTCGTGATCCACCTGCCTCAGCCTCCCAAAGTGCTGGGATTATAGGTGTGAGCCACTGCACCCAGTCAATTTTTGTATTTTTAGTAAAGATGGGGTTTCACCATGTTGGCCAGGCTGGTCCCGAACTGCTGACCTCAAGTGATCTGCCCACCTCGGTCTCCCGAAGTGCTGGGATCACAGGCGTGAGCCACTGTGACTGGCCTCAGGAAGTGCTACTTCAGAAAGTGCCCATGACAAGAGATAAATATCTCACACATTTTCTTAGTCAATTAAATCGGAGGTGGGAAGAGTGCAGAGGCTGAGGCCACCAGGCTGGCAAGGAGAGGAGGTGGAGGGTAGCTGCTCCTCCTGGCCGGCGCCTGGGCACCACCCGCTGTGTGCAGCGCTTCTCTGTGTTGTTCCTTCTTCCCTGTCTTGCTGTCAGGAGGCCCAGGGAGAACTGGACCTTCAGCCACACTTTGCAAACTGCTCACTGTCACAGCACGGTCCACGCTTGCAGGTTGCAGTGAGCACGCCACTGATTTTCCATGCTAATAGCTCTGACACGAATCGACAGCCATGCCTGCTGCCTGGCTCGTTCTGTTATCCACGCACTAGTGACTGGGAAGGTCAGCCTCGTTGTTCTGATTCGCTCGGCTGTTTTCTCAAGTTCCCCTGAGAGAATGTCTTTCCTCGGCCCAGATTTCCTCCGCTGTGAGGTTTAGAACTTAGTTCCTGCCTCTCTTGTCCTCAGCTGTGCCTGTTTCATTTCAGCTTCTGCTTCCAGATCCTTCCTTCATGAACAGATCCCAAGCAGCAGACACCTGATTTCCAGGGCGATGGCCATCCAGGGTTTCCCAGACAGATTGGAAGAAGGAAAACACTCCTTCAGAGATGTTCCGCTCAGAGACACAAAGGGAGCCCAGGAAACCTGGACAGGGTAGAATACGTGGGGAGTCCAATCTCCCTTGGACACACGTATCTGCATTTTTGTTTTATTTCATTGGCCATTTATTTAAAAAGTATATTCTTCATACATATGAGTAGTACCATTTTGACTTGAAATCTACAGATAAATTACAGTGCATTTTAAAGAAATCCTAATAAAATATTGAATATTATTTAATGCACTCTAAGTTTATTTGAATGGGATTTCTTCACAGTGCAAGCATTTGGGTGAGGTTTTGGTTTATTTCCTTCTAAAAAAGTGCACAAATAGAGTTGGTTCTGCAGGGAGAAATGTAGGCTCACCTGAGGGCACACAGGGTTCAGATGGAAAAAAAGCCGGGACAGAGGTGGCTAGAGGCTTTCTCTGCTGGGTCCCCCTCCCATCCCCTCTGCCTCTGCTGCCTCTGATAGCCCGGACCTGGGTCCCTGCCACGGTCAGATGTGGCTCCTCTGCTCGGCTGCTCAGTAAGAGCTCTGTGAGCCTGCGAGGACTCACCTGCCGGCCCTGGAGGCTGAGATGATGCATGCAGATTCAGTGCGGACCTGCCCACTGGAACAAGATGGCACTGAGGGGATCTTTCGTTATTTGTTAAAATGAGACTCAATGTCTCCCTCACCCTCCCTAGTGCCCGACTCAGCTGTTTGTGAAATCAGGGGACATGAGGGTGATGTCTGAGAGACAGAGGATGGCCGGGGGCCTGCCTGGCCTCCTCACCAGCCCTCATTCTCACCAATGTGTCCCTCTGTGTCCACGATGCCCTCCTGTCGTCATCTGAGCAGCACTGTCCGAGGAGTTGCAGTCAGAACTGGCCCCCGGAGTCTGGCTCTCCTGGGTCCTCCCCTGTACCCAGACCCCAGGCTGGGTAGTCTTTCTGTGTCAGCACTACCACCCCATCTCCAAGCGGGACATCCTATATGTGGGTGGCTGTGTGGATGCCATGCCAGGAGCCACACAGTGTCCTGTGAAGGTTCGAGGCTCAGCATAGAGGAGACCAGATTGTCCAGGTCTGTCAGGACATGATGCATCTGCCCCACCCCGGCCAGGGGATACTGGTGATGTCTGTTAAACCCACTGGTCCTCTGAGGAATTTCTGCAGCTTCCTTAAACCCCAGGGTTCTGAGTTACAGCAGAAATTGAAGACATCTGTGGGGCCTCCTGGGGCCAGCTTCCCTTTTGGCTGGGAATTTGACTTGGTGAGAGAGGGCACCTCCCACCTGCAGGTCTGAGCCCAGGCAGAATATTGAATCTGGAAGAGATTTCTGAGATAATCCAACCTCATCATCTTATGGATAAAGAAACTCAGGATCCAAAAGGTCCGTGTCTGGAGGATTTTGTTATAAATAATTGCACAGCATCCTGCCTAGTGATGTAAAATTCTAAACTGTGATCCGTGTGTTAGCCTCCAACACCGGCTTTGTTGTCATCTGGCCGTGTGTCTTCAAGGGTTGTGACAACTTACTTGAGGTCCATTTGCTTCGACCGAAAAAGAGTCTTGGCCCCAACAACGGCCCAGGTCTCAGATGGTTTGAGGTCACTGCTCCGGGCTGCACCTTGTGTGTTTCGACACCACGCCGAATCGATGCTGCCTATGGCAGTCTCACAGAAGGAACACAGAACAGTGCTGGGTGTCACTCATGTAGTCCCCGGGCTCCTGGACCCACTGCTGGAGGGTGTGTCGGTCTCCTAGGAAGGGACTCCCTAAGAAGGCACTGCAAAGTCTGGATGCATCAAATCATAGATCCGTCTTTTTCACCTGGGAGGGTTTGGGCATTTAGGGAATGGATTGACTTGAGCAAGAATGGCCAGGGCAGCTCCCCACCCCTGTCCTGGGGTGCTGGGGGGGGCCTGAGGCTGGATTGCGGGATCATGGTGGCTGTCACCCCTTTCCTGTCCCCTCTCCTTCTGCCTTAGGGTGGAGGCTGCCTGCTCTTCCCTCCCCGAGCTGTCCACTCAGCTGGCCCATTTGTCTCCTTACGGCTTTGAGAGTCTGACTGCCACAGGAGAAATCCCCACCTGGTAAAACTCGCCTGAGGGTTTCCTGTCCCTGGGAGTATTGATGCCTCCTGCTGTAAGTTGTGAAATGCATTTTAAAGGCAAGAGCCTCCCTCTGGATTAAGCACCCGTGGGAAGCTGGGCAGGGGGCAGAGCACCCGCGTCAGGCTCTGTGAGGTCAGGCACCCACAGCCCCTTCCCATTCTGCGGGAGCTTCCCTCGGCGGAAAAGGCAGAATTCTCTTTTTGATCTCATTGACAAGTCGGGGGCTCAGGCCTTCATCTGCCACTGTGCCAGCAGGCTTGTCTTTTGCAATATAATGGAATGGGAAGGAATAATTTCCATTTTACCGTGAGCTGAGTTTTGGTTCCTTTATTTTCAGCTTCTCCCAGTAGCTCAATTTCACACTGAGGAGAGGAACAAATGACTGGCTGGTGATATTTTAAATTTCCTGGTTTAAATAGAGTCATCCTTAGAGGTTATGTTGCTTTCCAATTGATATTTCTTCCCCATAATGAAAGAAGTGACCTGATCTCATGCTTGAAATTAATTTTCCAAATTACTGACTATAATAACCTTCCTTTGAAGAATCTCTGAGTTTCTATGGAGAACTTGTTTTTCTGTAGTTTTTGGATTCTTCAAATAGCTGCAGAAACCCAGCCCTGGAATGCACTGGTGACAGTGCGGGTCCCTGGCCTTCAGCAGCTGCACACACTAACAGGCGTCCCTGGAGATATGTCAGGTGGGGACACAGGCTGCAAGGTTTCCAGAGGGAGGGAGACAGGGCTCGGGAGAGGCCAGGGACCCTTGAGAAGGCGCAGGGGACAGACGCTGTCAGATGGAGCATGTTACACAGGAGGGTTCTCGCCTGTTCTTCTGAGTACACTGCTATGGTGTTTAGTTAAGGGAGTTGCGTTTTCCAGCTTGTATGGATCTTCTCTGTGGTTGCTTATCTTAGTCTGTTTGGGCTGCAGTAACAACATACCACAAATGGGGTATCTTACACACAACAGAAGCTTACCTCTCACAGTTTTGGAAGTGGGGAAGTGCAAGATCAAGGTGCTGGCGATTGGGTGTGTGATGAGGGCCCGCCTCCTGGTTTATTGATGGCCGTGTTCTCACCCTCACCTCACATGATGGAAAGAACAAGCCGCTCTCAGGGGCCTCTTTCATACGAGTGCAGATCCCATTTGTGAGAGCTCCCAAAGGCCCTTCCTTCTTCCAAAATCATCACTTTGGGAGACAGGTTTCAATGCATGAATTTGGGGGGGACACAGACACCCAGATCATAGCACTGCTCTGTGGAAATAGAGCACAGTTGGGTAGGCACAAAGTCAGGTAGCAGGGAGACGAATAGCTAGAGCTTTATTGAGAGAGAGAGAGAGAGAGAGAGACACAGACAGACAGACATGGAATGAGAGGTGAGCTGCCTGGGGGTGCTCTGAGCCACAATTGGGAGGTGCACCCGCAGCTGGCCCTGATACCCCCTGCACCAGATGCCTCCCACGGCCACTCTGGGCTCGGATCCCTCTGCTCAGGCCTTTGCAGTTTGTCCAGGCCCAGCCTCTGCAAAGACCCTGGCTCCGCACAGACTCCTCCCTGCTCCCAGGGCTGCCTGACAGCGGCTGTCTCCTGCTGGGCTTCACTGTGGATGCTGAGCAGGGAACAGGTCGCACTCCTCCCCACACAGCTCGTCCTCAGGCAAACCCGGGTGGCGGGAGCAGGAGACTGTGGATCCACCCTTCTTCCTCTTTCCCCCTGGGCTGGATTCCTTCTTGAGAGTGTCCTGTGAAATCAAGAGTCCCAAGCTGCAAACACCAAGGGTGGTATAATCAGTGCCCTTGGAAGATTCTCTAACAGACCTTCATAGTGTGTAGAACCCTTGCCACATGCTGATTCTGTAGGACTCAGACCATGTGTAGTGATCACAGTTGTTAGGATTCTCAGGTCTCGTTTGACTCTTAGTTTACTCAGGGACAAAACAGAACTAAATAGGTGTTTGGGTGCTGCCTGTTCTCACAGTTACCTTTCCGTTTCAGACTTTTACTGGTATCCTTTTCAAATGGCAACTTGTATTCCATTTTTATCTTTCTTTTTTTGGGGGGGGGGGGAAATGTATTGATGATCTGTCCTCACACTTTTAAATCCTGGTACTTATTCAGCTCTGGGACGCAACTTTTGTATTTTATCACATGCATCGTCCCAGACCTTGGGAACGCTGGCTTCTGAGCTTCAGCTCACAGGAGCAGTGGCTGACGTGTCTGCTGAGGGCAGAGCCAGGCTGGAAGCCAGGTCTGCTGCCCTCAGGGAGGGCGGGTTCTGGGGATGTGTAGCACCTTTCTTCCATATTGGCTTTGAAGATGCTGAAACTCCCTAGAAACTGGAAGAGCGTGTGTTTAGTGACTTTTTACCCGTTGTTAGTGAGTGTGGAAGGCAGAATAATGACCCTCTCTCTCCACCAAAGATGTTCGCTTCTTAATTCCCAAAACCTGTGTCTGTGTTATTTTACGTGGCAGAAGAGATTTTGCAAATGTGATCGACTTACAGATTTTGGGATGGGGAGATTATACTGGATTCTCCACGTGGGCCCAATCTAATCACCAGGGTCTTTGTAAGAGGGAGGCAAGAGGGTCAGAGGAGATGTGACCTAGAAAGAGGGGACACAGGGGCCGGGTGCGGCGGCTCAAGCCTGTAATCCCAGCACTTTGGCCGGGCATGGTGGCTCACGCCTGTAATCCCAGCACTCTGGGAGGCCGAGGCAGGTGGATCACGAAGTCGGGAGATCGAGACCATCCTGGCTAACACGGTGAAACCTTGTCTCTACTAAAAATACAAAAAATTAGCTGGGCGTGGTGGTGGGCGCCTGTAGTCCCAGCTACTCCAGAGGCTGAGGCAGGAGAATCGCTTAAACCTGGGAGACAGAGGTTGCAGTGAGCCAAGATCATGCCACTGCACTCCAGCCTGGGCAACAGAGCGAGACTCCTTCTCAAAAAAAGAAAGAGAGGATAGAGGGATGTGGCCATGGGGCCAGGCGATGCAGGAGGCCTCTGGTGCTGGAAAGAAATGGTTCTCTCCTAGAGCCTCCAGCAGGAACCCAGCCCAGCAGGCCCATTCTAGACTTCTGATCGCCAGCACCATAAGACAAGAAATTCGTGTTGCTTCAAGCCACTGAGTTCCTGGTATTTTTTAATAGCAGATATAGGAAAGTAATACAATGATGCAATGAGTTGGTGATTTTTTTCTAGACTGACTCTTTTTACAAAGTCATATTTTCAATTGGCGAAATTATATTGTTTTCAAGGAATTTTTTCCTGCGGAAAAATGTTTAGAATAGTATATTAAACACAATGGCACAGATGCCTCTCTCCGTCTCGTCCTCTGTATGCAGTTTGCCCCAGCCAGTGATCAGTTTTCTACGGAGGGCTTTCTTTGTCTAATCTGCATTATCTCATGTATTTATAATATTTTTGTGGTGAGAACTCAAAATTTACTCTCTTAACAACTTTCAGGAATACAGTACATTTTTATTTACTGTAGTCATCATGTTTTACAACAGGGCTCTTGAATGTAGTCCTTCTAACTGAAATTTGGTGTCGTTTCATCTCTCCAACCCTACCTCTCCACATCGGCATCGGTCCAATCCTACTCTGCTGTCTACTTCTATGAGTTCAACTCTTTGATTCCTCCTAAAAGTGAGATCATGACACATTTGTCTTTCTGTGCCTGGTGTATTTCACTTAGCCTGATGTTTTCCAGGTTCACTCATGTTGTTGCAAAAACCCGAATGCCCTTTTTTAAGGCTGAGTAGTATCCCGTTGTGTATATACCACGTCTCTTTCTCTCTTCATCCTTTTGTGACTGAGCGCAGGTTCAGCTGTTTGCTGCTCAAAAGCCAAAACTCAAAAGACAAGAGATGGTGGGAGGAAAAGCAGGTTTATTTGGGGAACCAGCAAGTTAAGAAGATGCTGGACTAGTGTCTTGAAGTACCATCTGAAGTCAGTACAAATTTTAGGCTCTTATGTTAGGAGTAGGGGGGCGGGGAGAAGAGAAGGGGTCTGGGATCAAGATGTGACATTTGGGGGTGCCAGCAAGGTTCTGAGGAGGTCGAGAACTTCTTTGTCTTGGTCAGGACAGTCCTTGCTTCTACAAATCATTACCTAACGTGGTCAGTTGTTTACATACTTCTTTAATCCCAGGTTAGTTTTAAAAACTACATGATTGCTAGTTTCGCCTGTTACCTCAGTGCTCTAAGATTATCCTATCCTATGTGCAGGAATGGGTAAAGACCCTGTAAACAAAAATGGAGTGAGTTATGTTTTTCTTTTGCTGTTTCACTACTACACTTTGAAGGGCACTTAGGACCATGTCATATTGTGCTGCAAAGCACGGGACTGCAGACGTCTCCTGGAGATACTGATTTCATTTCTTTGGATAGATACCCAGCAGTGGGATTGCTGGATCGTATGGCAGTCCCATTTTTAATTGGGTGAGGAACCTCCACGCTGTTTTTTCTAATGGCTGCACTAATTTACATTCCCATCAGCAATGCACAAGGGTTCCCTTTTCTCCACATCCTCGCCAAGAATTGTCTTTTGTCGTTTTGATCATAGTCATTCTGTGAAGTGACATCTTGTTGCGGTTTTAATTTGCATTTCTTGGATGATTAGTGGTATGGATCATTTTTTAATAAACCTGTTGGCCATTTGTATTTTTTTTTTTTTTTTTGAGAGATGCCCCTTTAGGTTCTTTGTCCTTTTCTAAATCAGTTTGTTTTCTTGCTGTTGAATTGGGTTCCTTGTATATTTAGGGTATTAGTCCCTTATCAGATGTACAATTTGCAAATATTTTCCCATGTTCTGTAGGTTGTTTCTTTGTTGATTGTAGCCTTTAGTTGGGTGCAGTCTCATTGGTCTGTTTTTGCCTTTATTGTCTGTGCTTTTGGGATCATTTTCAAAAAAATCACTGCCCAGACCAATGTCATGGAACTTTTCCCCTGTTTTCTCCTAGAAGTTCTATAGTTTCAGGTTTTACATGGAAGACTTTAAGATACTCTGAGTTGATTTTCATTTATAGTATAAGGGTTCATCTAGTTTCATTCTTTGCATGGGGATATTTAGTTTTCCCAGCACCATTTATTAAAGAAGTTGTACCTTCCCATTATGTGTTCTGGAAAACCGAGAGGATTTTGTAGTTAAAAAAAGTTTAGAGACATGGTTTTGCTCTGTTGCCCAGGCTGGGGTGCAGTGGCATGATCGTAGCTCACTGCAGGGCTCCAACCTCGGCCTCCCAAGTAGCTGGAACTGTGTACAGGCACCACCACACCTGGCTGTTTGGTTTTGTTTTTAACTTTTTATAGAAATAAGGTCCTGCTACGTTCCTCAGACTCATCTTGAACTCCTGGGCTCCAGCGGTCCTCCCACCTCTGCCTCTCAGAGTGTTGGGATTAGAGACACGAGCCCTGTGCCCAGCCTGAGGTCTTTCTTATTTCAGTTAATAAAGTTGTAAGACTTCAGAGTTCAAAACGGGAAATGCTATTTATATTTAAAGAACAACCAAGTGATTTGTGGATTCCCCACAGCTTCCTTGGAAACACCCTGCTGTCCTTGCTAACGGGTAACGATGGGCCGAGGGGTGGCCACGGCCTCACGAGGACACTGTAAGGGAAAATTGCGATTTCTGAGGGCAGCCTAAGGGGGGAGGTGACCTAAGGCACCCATGTTTAGTAGATGCAAACAGGATTAGGCATATAAAGCTATACCTTATACCTTGTTTCAGTATCATGCTAATTTTAATGCCCAACATAAATAATAGTAATAAAAGCATGATATTCTAAAAAGTGCCTGCACCATCCACCTCTGTCTCTCCTCCCCTCTACAGTTTCCAGGTTCACCTGTTCACAGCCTGAGAAACGGCTCCTCTGTAACTGCTGGTTCTGAGTGACCCACGCAGCATTGGGGACCGTTTTCCAGAGGCTCTGCACCCTCCTCATAGCTGAGTGTGAGCCGCGGGGCACACACTGCACCCTCTGCCAGCCTGATGCTTCCTTTGGCTTTCTCTGCGACCTGTCTTCTTTGGCTGAGCACTTTCTTTGCCCTTTTATTTCTAGTGGACATGTAATTACTGTACATATTTACAGGACACAGCGTGATATTCCCGTATATGCACACAGTATGCAATGATCAAATCAGGGCAATTAGCATATCCACCACCTCAAACATTTATCATATCTTTGTAGTAGGAACATTCACAATCCTGTCTTCTAGCTTTTTGAAAATATACAGTAAGTTATAGTTAACCGTCTTCACCCTACAGTGTTGCAGAACACCGGAGCTCATTCCTCCTATCTGGCCATAGTTTTCTATCCATTAGCCAACCTCTTCTCTCCGCAGCCTCCTCCAACACCCCTCCCAGCCTCTAATACTGTTTACATCCTACTTCTATCAGCTCAGATTTCCTTTCAGCTTCCACAGCTACGTGAAAACGTGGTATTCATCTGAGCCTGACATTTTGCTTAACATAATGAACTCCAGACTCATCCATGTTGCTGCAAATGATAGGGTTTTCTTCGTTTTACGGCTGAATAGTATTCCATGTATACACCACATTTTCTTTATTCGTCTGTTTGGTCACTTAGGATGATTCTGTCTTGACTGTTGTGAGTAGTACTGCAGTAACCGTGGGGCTAAGGTACCGCTTTGATGTACTGATTTCCCTTCCTTTGGATAAAGGAAGTGGTGGCATTGCTGGGTCGTGTGGTGACTACTCAGCCTATCAGGGGCTTTAGCTTCCTGACATCGGCCACTCACTCCCCTGCCAGTTTGGAGGTGCAGCTTTGTGCCACTGGGCTCCGTCCTTCTCTGTCTTAGGGATGTCCTTCGGTAGGGTGAGCGGAGCAGAGGCTTTCTGCAGAGCCTCCTTGTTTCTACTTATTGCAGTCGGGACATAGCTTTACAGGCTGTCTTGAGAATGTGTCTACTTGAGATGCAAATAAATCATTATTTCTTTACTTTCACTAATTCCAGGGCAGCAAGGTCCTAGTCTCTTCGAGTTCCCAGCCCCTCCACACCCTTCCACTGGTAGTAAGAGTTTAGTTGAGAGGAGCTCTTGGCCTTCTGGGGGTTAACTTGTCAGTAAGTCTCTTCACTGGGCAGATAGAGAGGGAAGGTGCATAGTCATCCCTCTTTCCGCCATCCTTTCCATTGAATGAGGTATTAAATGGCACTTCATTTACAATAGAGACAAGATGTTATGTGAAATATCTTGGAAGGTGGAAGGCAGGTGGAGTGGGGGATCCACATATGGAGAAGATCAAATGCCAAATGCAATGGCTGGAAAAACAGAAATTGGTACCGCAACACCTGTCTGTCAAATTGTGCCACCCCAGGGATCAAAGTCAGCTGTGAATGGAAAGAGAATTGGATGGATTGAGAATCTTCCTCAGTGACACTGGATGTTGCCAGACAAAGGGCCTGGGAAGATGTGTTGAAACTTCTCCGAAAAAATAACGTTGTGTCCTAATTTCCATCCTCCGGACTCCTGTCTGTCTATCATGTGTTGTCTTAGTCTGCCCAGGCTGCTATAACTAAGTACCACAGACGGTGGGTCTTAAACCACGGAAATGTATTTTCTCTGTTCTAGAGGCTGGGAGTCCAGGATCAAAGTATGGGCAGGGCTGGCTTCCCCTGAGGCCTCTATTCTTGGCTTGCAGATGCTGCTTTCCTGCTGTGTCCTCACATGGCCTCTTACTCGGGCAGTCCCCATCTCTTTTTTCGGATGAGTACATCAGTCCTGTTGGATTAGGGCCCTGCTCTTACCACCTCATTTAACCTTAATCAATTTCTGAAAGGCTCTATCTCTAAACACAGTCACGTGGGGGCATAGAACTTCAGCAAATGAATTTTAGGGGACAAAATTCAGTCTATAACATGGTGCATGGTAAAATAAAGACACCTGTAAACAGTAGGTCTTTATCTGCGAGTTCTGCATTCCAAGAATTCAACCAATCGTAAATCAAAAATATTTTTAAAAACAACAAATAAAACAGCACAGTATAATAACTAATACGTAACATTTGCATTGTATTAGGTAGTATAAGTAATCTAGAGATGTCTTAAATTATGCTGGAGGATGTGCATAGGTTAGATGCAAACACCATGCCATTTTATCTCAGGGACTTGAGCATGTGTAGATTTTGGTGGCTGTGGGGTCCTGGAACCCATCCACCACATATACTGACGGACGATTGTATGTTCAAGGACTCAGACAGTTGGCGTCCTTCCAGCAAAACGGCATGATAAATCAAATGTCAAGAAAGACACTGGATCAGGAAACAGGGAGGCCAACATGGGGGCCTGATGACGGGGACCCAGGTGTTGCTGGGTAGCAGGCTGGAGAATCTGTCCTAATGGGCTGATGTGGTCGGGAGCAGGAGGGAGGCTCTGGGACGAGGCAGGTGTGCACTGAGAGGTGTGATGTGAGACAGCACAGGACAGAAAGAGGAAGTCACGGGGAAATGCACAGGATGTATGGAAATAGAAGGACGTAATGGTATTCTACAGTAGTATTCTACCTGTTTTGTGAACTTAAAAAGGCATACATTGCATAGTCACAACCATGATAATTATTTATTGATTTTCAACTTTAAAAACAAATATGCAAACTTTAATTATGTTTATAAATGACAGAAATTAGGATCTGAGCAATGGGAGGAAAGCATGGGAGCAAAGGTCAGCTTATTCTATGGCACTAGGAATCAAGGTATCTCTAGAAGAAGGAAACGGTTGGAGGTAGATTATTTAAAGTTACAAAGGTAACCAATATAACTAATAGTCTTATAGCCATATTGGGAAGACTGGTTTGATGTATTGGAGTCTAAAATTGATAAATCAAGATGTGTTTTAATGAGAAAGGTATTACCTAGGGATCTGGAGTTAACCATCAGGACTGGAAAGAGTGGAAGGAATGAACCTCCCTGCAATCCCCCAGTGCCACTGTCTCTGCTCAAGATGGAGGGATTTGGGTTGGTGAGATGGGCGGGGTGCTGTTGATCCCCATCACACACCCTTCTGTACTACGATATTCTATATATATATATATATACACACACACACACACACACAGAGAGAGAGAGATTTAATATACATGTATATAATTGAATATGAAGGTGTGTAATTAAATATGGTATTTTTAAAACATATAAAGTATATTTGATATTCATCAAACTAACATTTTTGTTGACAAAGACTTACGAGTAAAAACTCTCCCTTTCCTTTCTTCTTCATATAAACCTTCCCTGAAGTATTTCCATCTGTGGGAGCAACTTCTTGCCTTGCAAGATTATTGAAAAGTTTATTTCAACCCAAATAAAGCTTGCTATTACGTTGTTCCACTTCTACCGGAATAAAAGTGCCTCCACTCTCTATATTTATAGCTGAGAGTTTAGGCCAATAATACTGTTTCTTCCGTTATTTTCCCCGTAAGCCCCCGGGTTCCACTTTGGCTGCGTCTTGTGTATGCCCAAAGCCTCTTTACTCAATGGCTTGGCTCTTTATGGTTTCTGTCTCCCTCCCTTCCAACAAATCCCCCAGGAAAGATTCCATCATGCCTTCCAGCCAGCCATGCCCTCTCAAAGTCTTTCCCTTCCAGACTTCCTTCATTAGAGCAGAAGGCAATGATAAAAGTCCTGCATCTGGGCCTCCTTGCTAAGGCAATGGCAGGAGACCGCATGTCCCTGAAGGAGAAGGAAAGATTGCGTGCACCAGGCAAGGGGAGCGGAGTGCCTCGGCGTGTAATGGGCCCTCCTGCGCGTTTTCATCTGTTTGCTGTTTTGAGGTCTAAGCTGGAGGTAGTCTGTGGACTCTTCTACCCAGTGATTCTGGGTGTCTTTAAACAAGATCCCTCTCCATGTTGCTGATGGTAAGAGTGCTGTGTCCAAAGCAAGAATGCAACAGAAAGTGTAGAGCTCATCACCACTGAGGGCCTTAGTGATTCCTTTCTCTACCTCCACTTCCCTTCTTCAGTGAACAGTTTCCTCTCAGGACCCAGTTCAACAGCATCAGAGGATGATACCTGGGTCACCTTTTTCATCACCGCCCCAACTCCATCTGCATATTGAGGAAGGTCACACATTTCCTTCACCTGTTTGTCATTCTTACTCATTTGAAGTGGGACGGTGTCCTTACCTGGTGTAGATATTGTCTTTGACAGTTGGAGAACTTTGTAGGGAAGCATATGTAGAATCAGAAGACAGTTACATGGCTTAGAAGAAATCTGCTGAATTAAGGTTCTTTTTAAAATTTGCAAATGATTTTGAGAAAATGGAGTCCATGTAATTATATGCCTTGTCTCTTTATTCTGCTTAGTGCCACTTTCTGCACAAAATAAATACATTTTTTTAATTAGCAAATAATTTTGAGATAACAGAGTCCACTAACTTACATGTTTTCTCTTTCTTGCTTCACTATGCCTAGTGCTATTTTCTACAAGAGAGAAACGCATATTTTCTCCATTGATTACTGTATTGATCTGGCACAGGTGAGAGCTAGCGGTTTTGAATCAAGCGGACTCTCATTCCCATTGTGGCCCAGGATAAATTTTAAATAAACTCCACTTTGGAAAGGGAGCCATCAAAACCCACTTAGGTCAGTGCCAGGGGCTGCCACAGATCATGCAGAACGCTGGTGCCACATCAGCAGTCTTGACAAGCTGACAGTGACCATAAACTTCCCGGGAAGAAATCGATGAGAAATTTACCACTAGGGCTTACATGGAGAAACAAAGGTGATTTAAATTTAGCACTGAAATGTGGCGTTACAGCCAGAATCTTGTTTTCCAGAGTTTAGTGATACATTGATCTCAACCCCCATGGTCAGTCATCTGTAAACTGTTGAGTCCTGAGAAAATTAACCTGCAATATGTGATACTGTTTTTTGCTGTAGTCACCAGGTCCCAATTTCCTCTAGCTGTTCCTTCTATGACAGAAACGACTGATACTAGGATATTTCCCCACATTAAGAGATTTGAACTTGTCAAAGACTTTCTCAACCAAGCAGATGAGACCTGTGATTAGCCATTTTCGGAGCAGATGGGAGCGTCTGATGCGCAGATGGAACCCAAAATATTTAAAACATTCGTTTTCTTTCCATCTATCTGTGGGAAAATTTTTAAACTTAAATTTATAAACCCCAAATGCTATGCCTAAGACTCATCTCTGCAAAGTTAATGGTGTTCAGTTACGATTTCTTAAACATGTATTTGTGAATTCTTTTTATGTGTGGGGTCATGCTGCAGGCTGAGACAGTGCACATGGTCCCATGTTTAGACAAGCACCGGACGGACTATCGCTTAATAAATTGCAGTGGTAGAAAGTGCTGGAAAAGAAGTACGGGATACTTTGAGAACATATACCGGGAGATGTGCCAGACATAGTGGGGGATGGGAAGGGCCGCTCCCTTGAGCTGAGAGACTTTTGGGCAAGGGAGGGGCACAGAGGAGAGGGCAGGATTCAAATCAGAAGTAACAGCAGAGGGAGGATCTAAAAGCCAGAAGAAACAGCGGCCTCTAGAGAAACTGGAGAAATGGTTAGAGACTGTGAGATTAGCCCAAATACTAAACATAAAAGAAAAATACCACGTCCCTTAGCATCCATCCTTTTCAAAAAAGAAAAAAAAAAAAAAAATCAAACAAAAAAGTCACCTAACCAGATTAGTCCTAAAAACCCAATTACCCTAAACTAAATGCTTCCCCATTGCCTTATTAAAAATCAAAACCGGGGGGGCGGAGCAAGATGGCCGAATAGGAGCAGCTCCAGTCTTCAACTCCCAGCGCCAGCGACACAGAAGACCGGTGATTTCGGCATTTTCAACTGAGGTACTGGGTTCATCTCACTGGGGAGTGCCGGAAGATCGGTACTGGTCAGCTGCTGCAGCCCGACCAGCGAGAGCTGAAGCAGGGCGAGGCATTGCCTCACCTGGGAAGCGCAAGGGGGAAGGGAATCCCTTTTCCTAGCCAGGGGAACTGAGACACACAACACCTGGAGAATCGGGTAACTCCCACCCCAATACTGCGCTTTGAGCAAACAGGAACACCAGGAGATCATATCCCACACCTGGCTGGGAGGGTCCCACACCCACGGAGCCTCCCTCATTGCTATCACAGCAGTCTGTGATCTACCGGCAAGGCAGCAGCGAGGCTGGGGGAGGGGCGCCCGCCATTGCTGAGGCTTAAGTAGGTAAACAAAGCTGCTGGGAAGCTCGAACTGGGTGGAGCTCACAGCAGCTCAAGGAAACCTGCCTGTCTCTGTAGACTCCACCTCTGGGGGCAGGGCACAGTAAACAATAACAAAGCAGCAGATACCTCTGCAGACCCAAACGACTCTGTCTGACAGCTTTGAAGAGAGCAGTGGATCTCCCAACACGGAGGTTGAGATCTGAGAAGGGACAGACTCCTTGCTCAAGCGGGTCCCTGACCCCTGAGTAGCCTAACTGGGAGACATCCCCCACTAGGGGCAGTCTGACACCCCACACCTCACAGGGTGGAGTACACCCCTGAGAGGAAGCTTCCAAAGCAAGAATCAGACAGGTACACTTGCTGTTCAGAAATATTCTATCTTCTGCAGTCTCTGCTGCTGATACCCAGGCAAACAGGGTCTGGAGTGGACCTCAAGCAATCTCCAACAGACCTACAGCTGAGGGTCCTGACTGTTAGAAGGAAAACTATCAAACAGGAAGGACACCTACACCAAAACCCCATCAGTACATCACCATCATCAAAGACCAGAGGCAGATAAAACCACAAAGATGGGGAAAAAGCAGGGCAGAAAAGCTGGAAATTCAAAAAACAAGAGCGCATCTCCCCCGGCAAAGGAGCGCAGCTCATCGCCAGCAACGGATCAAAGCTGGACGGAGAATGACTTTGACGAGATGAGAGAAGAAGGCTTCAGTCCATCAAATTTCTCAGAGCTAAAGGAGGAATTACGTACCCAGCGCAAAGAAACTAAAAATCTTGAAAAAAAAGTGGAAGAATTGACGGCTAGACTAATTAATGCAGAGAAGGTCATAAACGAAATGAAAGAGATGAAAAGCATGACACGAGAAATACGTGACAAATGCACAAGCTTCAGTAACCGACTCGATCAACTGGAAGAAAGAGTATCAGCGATTGAGGATCAAATGAATGAAATGAAGCGAGAAGAGAAACCAAAAGAAAAAAGAAGAAAAAGAAATGAACAAAGCCTGCAAGAAGTATGGGATTATGTAAAAAGACCAAATCTACGTCTGATTGGGGTGCCTGAAAGTGAGGGGGAAAATGGAACCAAGTTGGAAAACACTCTTCAGGATATCATCCAGGAGAACTTCCCCAACCTAGTAGGGCAGGCCAACATTCAAATCCAGGAAATACAGAGAACGCCACAAAGATACTCCTCGAGAAGAGCAACTCCAAGACACATAATTGCCAGATTCACCAAAGTTGAAATGAAGGAAAAAATCTTAAGGGCAGCCAGAGAGAAAGGTCGGGTTACCCACAAAGGGAAGCCCATCAGACTAACAGCAGATCTGTCTGCAGAAACTCTCCAAGCCAGAAGAGAGTGGGGGCCAATATTCAACATTCTTAAAGAAAAGAATTTTAAACCCAGAATTTCATATCCAGCCAAACTAAGTTTCATAAGTGAAGGAGAAATAAAATCCTTTACAGATAAGCAAATGCTTAGAGATTTTGTCACCACTAGGCCTGCCTTACAAGAGACCCTGAAGGAAGTACTAAACATGGAAAGGAACAACCGGTACCAGCCATCTCAAAAACATGCCAAAATGTAAAGACCATCGAGGCTAGGAAGAAACTATATCAACTAATGAGCAAAATAACCAGTTAATATCATAATGGCAGGATCAAGTTCACACATAACAATCTTAACCTTAAATGTAAATGGACTAAATGCTCCAATTAAGAGACACAGACTGGCAAACTGGATAAAGAGTCAAGACCCATCAGTCTGCTGTATTCAGGAGACCCATCTCACACGCAGAGACATACATAGGCTCAAAATAAAGGGATGGAGGAAGATTTACCAAGCAAATGGAGAACAAAAAAAAGCGGGGGTTGCAATACTAGTCTCTGATAAAACAGACTTTAAACCATCAAAAATCAAAAGAGACAAAGAAGGCCATTACATAATGGTCAAGGGATCAATTCAACAGGAAGAGCTAACTATCCTAAATATATATGCACCCAATACAGGAGCACCCAGATTCATAAAGCAAGTCCTTAGAGACTTACAAAGAGACTTAGACTCCCATACAATAATAATGGGAGACTTCAACACTCCACTGTCAACATTAGACAGATCAACGAGACAGAAAGTTAACAAGGATATCCAGGAATTGAACTCATCTCTGCAGCAAGCAGACCTAATAGACATCTATAGAACTCTCCACCCCAAATCAACAGAATATACATTCTTCTCAGCACCACATCGTACTTATTCCAAAATTGACCACGTAATTGGAAGTAAAGCACTCCTCAGCAAATGTACAAGAACAGAAATTATTACAAACTGTCTCTCAGACCATAGTGCAATCAAACTAGAACTCAGGACTAAGAAACTCAATCAAAACCGCTCAACTACATGGAAACTGAACAACCTGCTCCTGAATGACTACTGGGTACATAACGAAATGAAGGCAGAAATAAAGATGTTCTTTGAAACCAATGAGAACAAAGATACAACATACCAGAATCTCTGGGACACATTTAAAGCAGTGTGTAGAGGGAAATTTATAGCACTAAATGCCCACAAGAGAAAGCAGGAAAGATCTAAAATTGACACTCTAACATCGCAATTAAAAGAATTAGAGAAGCAAGAGCAAACACATTCGAAAGCTAGCAGAAGGCAAGAAATAACTAAGATCAGAGCAGAACTGAAGGAGATAGAGACACAAAAAACCCTCCAAAAAATCAATGAATCCAGGAGTTGGTTTTTTGAAAAGATCAACAAAATTGACAGACCACTAGCAAGACTAATAAAGAAGAAAAGAGAGAAGAATCAAATCGACGCAATTAAAAATGATAAAGGGGATATCACCACCGACCCCACAGAAATACAAACTACCATCAGAGAATACTATAAACACCTCTACGCAAATAAACTGGAAAACCTAGAAGAAATGGATAATTTCCTGGACACTTACACTCTTCCAAGACTAAACCAGGAAGAAGTTGAATCCCTGAATAGACCAATAGCAGGCTCTGAAATTGAGGCAACAATTAATAGCCTACCAACCAAAAAAAGTCCAGGACCAGATGGATTCACAGCTGAATTCTACCAGAGGTACAAGGAGGAGTTGGTACCATTCCTTCTGAAACTATTCCAATCAATAGAAAAAGAGGGAATCCTCCCTAACTCATTTTATGAGGCCAACATCATCCTGATACCAAAGCCTGGCAGAGATACAACAAAAAAAGAGAATTTTAGACCAATATCCCTGATGAACATCGATGCAAAAATCCTCAATAAAATACTGGCAAACCGGATTCAGCAACACATCAAAAAGCTTATCCACCATGATCAAGTGGGCTTCATCCCTGGGATGCAAGGCTGGTTCAACATTCGCAAATCAATAAACATAATCCAGCATATAAACAGAACCAAAGACAAGAACCACATGGTTATCTCAATAGATGCAGAAAAGGCTTTTGACAAAATTCAACAGCCCTTCATGCTAAAAACGCTCAATAAATTCGGTATTGATGGAACGTACCTCAAAATCATAAGAGCTATTTATGACAAACCCACAGCCAATATCATACTGAATGGGCAAAAACTGGAAAAATTCCCTTTGAACACTGGCACAAGACAGGGATGCCCTCTCTCACCACTCCTATTCAACATAGTGTTGGAAGTTCTGGCTAGGGCAATTAGGCAAGAGAAAGAAATCAGGGGTATTCAGTTAGGAAAAGAAGAAGTCAAATTGTCCCTGTTTGCAGATGACATGATTGTATATTTAGAAAACCCCATTGTCTCAGCCCAAAATCTCCTTAAGCTGATAAGCAACTTCAGCAAAGTCTCAGGATACAAAATTAATGTGCAAAAATCACAAGCATTCTTATACACCAGTAACAGACAAACAGAGAGCCAAATCATGAATGAACTTCCATTCACAATTGCTTCAAAGAGAATAAAATACCTAGGAATCCAACTTCCAAGGGATGTAAAGGACCTCTTCAAGGAGAACTACAAACCACTGCTCAGTGAAATAAAAGAGGACACAAACAAATGGAAGAACATACCATGCTCATGGATAGGAAGAATCAATATCGTGAAAATGGCCATACTGCCCAAGGTAATTTATAGATTCAATGCCATCCCCATCAAGCTACCAATGAGTTTCTTCACAGAATTGGAAAAAACTGCTTTAAAGTTCATATGGAACCAAAAAAGAGCCCGCATCTCCAAGACAATCCTAAGTCAAAAGAACAAAGCTGGAGGCATCATGCTACCTGACTTCAAACTATACTACAAGGCTACAGTAACCAAAACAGCATGGTACTGGTACCAAAACAGAGATATAGACCAATGGAACAGAACAGAGTCCTCAGAAATAATACCACACATCTACAGCCATCTGATCTTTGACAAACCTGAGAGAAACAAGAAATGGGGAAAGGATTCCCTATTTAATAAATGGTGCTGGGAAAATTGGCTAGCCATAAGTAGAAAGCTGAAACTGGATCCTTTCCTTACTCCTTATACGAAAATTAATTCAAGATGGATTAGAGACTTAAATGTTAGACCTAATACCATAAAAATCCTAGAGGAAAACCTAGGTAGTACCATTCAGGACATAGGCATGGGCAAAGACTTCATGTCTAAAACACCAAAAGCAACGGCAGCAAAAGCTAAAATTGACAAATGGGATCTAATTAAACTAAAGAGCTTCTGCACAGCAAAAGAAACTACCATCAGAGTGAACAGGCAACCTACAGAATGGGAGAAAATTTTTGCAATCTACTCATCTGACAAAGGGCTAATATCCAGAACCTACAAAGAACTCAAACAAATTTACAAGAAAAAAACAAACAACCCCATCAAAAAATGGGCAAAGGATATGAATAGACATTTCTCAAAAGAAGACATTCATACAGCCAACAAACACATGAAAAAATGCTCATCATCACTGGCCATCAGAGAAATGCAAATCAAAACCACAATGAGATACCATCTCACACCAGTTAGAATGGCGATCATTCAAAAGTCAGGAAACAACAGGTGCTGGAGAGGATGTGGAGAAATAGGAACACTTTTACACTGTTGGTGGGATTGTAAACTAGTTCAACCATTATGGAAAACAGTATGGCGATTCCTCAAGGATCTAGAACTAGATGTACCATATGACCCAGCCATCCCATTACTGGGTATATACCCAAAGGATTATAAATTATGCTGCTCTAAAGACACATGCACACGTATGTTTATTGCAGCACTATTCACAATAGCAAAGACTTGGAATCAACCCAAATGTCCATCAGTGACAGATTGGATTAAGAAAATGTGGCACATATACACCATGGAATACTATGCAGCCATCAAAAAGGAGGAGTTTGTGTCCTTTGTAGGGACATGGATGCAGCTGGAATCCATCATTCTTAGCAAACTATCACAAGAACAGAAAACCAAACACCGCATGTTCTCACTCATAGGTGGGAACTGAACAATGAGATCACTTGGACTCGGGAAGGGGAACATCACACACCGGGGCCTATCATGGGGAGGGGGGAGGGGGGAGGGATTGCATTAGGAGTTATACCTGATGTAAATGACGAGTTGATGGGTGCAGCACACCAACAAGGCACAAGTATACATATGTAACAAACCTGCACGTTATGCGCATGTACCCTACAACTTACAGTATAATAATAATAAATAAATTAAAAAAAAAAAAAAAATCAAAACCACCCCTCAAAAAACATTAGTTTATCCCCTTATAAAATACTGTATGAACTGCCTTATTTGCATTGTACTACTAATGGCCCTACATTTAAAACCAAATACCAGTTTCTCCAAAACTATATACTTAGTGTATCTTCTACTTTCTCTTCTCTTAAAACAAAAGTCTCCTAACACAAACACTACCCCTAAAGCTCCCAACACATCAACACCAACCTAAAAATCACATCCTCATCAAAAAATGTTTTTAAAACCCTCAAACCAACTAAAACGAACAAACAAAAAACCTTACTAATATTCCTACTAAAACTACAATCCAAACAACAAAAAAGTAAACTCACCACACCCAAGTCAAAAAACCATCACCATCCCCTTCGAAATTACAAGCCGTTATTCCAAAGTCAAGCCCTACCAAATTAAAACAAAAAACAAACCTTAATTCTTAATTCTTTTGTACCTTTTATATTGTTTCTCTTTCTCACTCTATTACTAATTCATTATTAATATAACTAAATCTAACTCACCCCCAAACCATTATTCTTAATACTTATCTTGTTATACCTTATAAAAATTTTAAAAACCAAAAACAACCAACTTCTTCAAATGAATATCTCAACTCTATTCCTCTAATTTCTACAATTAACCCTAGTTCTCACCATTATAATTATCTACAACCAAAACACCATTCCTTTACTCCCACAGCCTAACAACCGTATAATAATTAAAACTACATCCTTTAAATCATGCAATACCAAAGTTAAACCTCTATAAAAAAGTTTACATCAATCTAAAGCCCCTCCTCCATTTTACCAAAAAACCCGCTCTCCCTCATCGCCAATCTCACCACTACAACCCTATCCTTATTTCTATTACTACATCTACCTCCATTGACCCTAAGCTTGCCCCCAGTCACTTCTATAGTATAAAAGCCAATGTCAATTAAAAGTAAAACACAAAAACAAAAGTCACATTAAAAATTAAAACTTCTACTCTCCTTTGTTCTAAATACTCTCATAACAACCAACCATACAAAAAAACACCCTTCTATGCAAAAATAAATTTACTAAAAATCCTTTATCTGAATATTCATTTTTCCTTAAAACTCCAAGCCTTATTTCTAACAGACTGCAAAGGGTGGGCACCTGAGACACAGCAATAGAGACAGTTGGAAGATGACCCAGGTTCCCTGGGCTTCACACTGGAGCAAAGGGAAGCGCTGAAAACAGTAGGCAGGGAGTTACGTGAACAGACACAGGTCTTCAAGGACCATGCTGGTCCCAGCTAGGAAACACGATTTAAGCCAGCACTTCCATTCCGGCTACCAGTGCTTTATCAAGTATGGACGTGGCAAATACTTTCTCTCAATCTGCAGCTTGTCTTTTCATTCTCTTAGCTGTGTCTTTTGAAAAGCAGAAGTTTTCAATTTTGATGAAGTCCAGTTTACCAAGTTTTTTCTTTTCATGGATCATGCTTTTGGTGTTTTATCTAAAAACTCATCACCAAATACAAGGTCATGAAGATTTTCTCCTGTTTTGTTTGTTTGTTTGTTTGTTTTTGAGACTGACCTTTGCTCTTATTGCCCAGGCTAGAGTGCAATGGTGCAATCTTAGCTCACTGCTGAGAACCCATCCACCTCCTGGGTTCAAGCAATTCTCCTGCCTCAGCCTCCTGAGTAGCTGGGATTAGAGGCATGCACCACCACGCCCAGCTAATTTTGTATTTTTAGTAGAGACAGGTTTTCTTCATGTTGGTCAGGCTGGTCTCGAACTGCCGACCTCAGGTGATCTGCCTGCCTCAGCCACCCAAAATGCTGGGATTAGAGGTGTGAGCCACTATCCCCAGACCTGATTTTTTTCCCCAGAAGTTTTAGTGTTCAATTTTACATTCATATCAATCATTCATTTTGTGATAATATTTGTATGCAATATGGAGTATGGATTAGAATTCTTTTTTTTTTTCTGCTTCTGGACATCCCATCTTTCAGTACTTTATGTTGAAGATTATCTTCTGCATTGCTTTTTACCTTTGTCAACAAATTGATTTTATGGACTTTGTTCTGTTCCATTGATCAATCTATTTGTCTTTATCACACTGTCTGGATTACTGTAGCTTTCTAATAAACCTTGAAATCAGATTTTGATCCTGCACATTTGTTCTTCTCTTTCAAAGTTACTTTGACTATTTTAGGTGCTTTGCATTCCTACAAAAATTTTAGAAATAGCCTGTCAATTTCTAAAAAATGTCCTGCTGGGATTTTGATTAGGACTGCATCAAATCTGTGATTTGGGAGAATTAGCTCTCAATATTGAGTCTTCTGACATAGAAACACATTTCTCCATTTATTCCAATCTTTTAAAATTTCTCCCAGTAATGCTTTGTGGTTTCAATGTACGTATGTTTTACATCTTCTGCCAGATTTATGCTCATGTATTTTACATTTTTAATGGTATTGTAAATGGTATTTTTTAAAAATTTGAATTTCTAATTGTTTGTTGCTCATATATAGACATTCAGTTTATTTTTGTATATTGATATTGTATCCTGAAACTTTGCTAATACCTTTCTTTATAGTTTGCATGAGTAATTATATCATCTATAAATAACTATGCTTGTACTTCTTCCTGCCCAATCAATATGTCTTCTATTTCTTTATTTTTTCATGTGTTATTACATTGGCTAGAACCTTCAATATAAAAGTCTAACAGATGGAGAGCAGATATCCTTATATTGTTCCTGAATCTTAGGGGGAACACACCTAGTCTTTTACTTTTTACTTTTTTTTTTTTTTTTTTTTTTGAGACAGAGTTTTGTTCTTTTTGCCCAGACTGGGGTGCAATGGCACGATCTTGGCCCACTGCAACCTCCTCCTCCTGGGTTCAAGTGATTCTCTTGCTTCAGCCTCCCAAGCCTGGCTAATTTTTGTATTTTTAGTAGAGACGGGGTTTCACCCTGTTGGCCAGACTGGTCACGGACTGCCAACCTCAGGTGATCTGCTCGCCTCAGCCTCCCAAAGTGTTGGGATTACAGGCGTGAGCCACTGCGCCTGGCCGTCTTTTACCTTTAAGTATCATGTTAGCTCAAGGATTTCTTTTTTCCTTTGAGACTGTGTCTTGCTCTTTTGCCCAGGCTGGAATGCAGTAGTGCAATCATAGTTCACTGCAGTCTCAACCTCCCAGGCTCAAGCAAGCCTCCCACGTCAGCCTCCCAAGCAGCTGAGACTACAGAGGCCACCAAGTCCAGCTAATCTTAAGAATTTTTTGTAAAGAGGGGCTGTCACTATGTTGCCCAGGCTGAGCTCAAGGGACTTCTAGATGCCATTTATCTGATTAAGAAAGTTCTCTTCTTTTTTTTTTTTTGAGACGGAGTCTCGCTCTGTTGCCCAGGCTGGAGTGCAGTGGCCGGATCTCAGCTCACTGCAAGCTCCGCCTCCCGGGTTCACGCCATTCTCCTGCCTCAGCCTCCCGAGTAGCTGGGCCTACAGGAGCCCGCCACCTCGCCTGGCTAGTTTTTTGTATTTTTTTTAGTAGAGACAGGGTTTTACTAGGTTAGCCAGGCTAGTCTCGATCTCCTGACCTCGTGATCCGCCCGTCTTGGCCTCCCAAAGTGCTGGGATTACAGGCTTGAGCCACCGCGCCCGGCCCCCAGAAAGTTCTCTTCTATTTCTAGTTTACTGAGAGTTTTTTTTTTTTAATACAAAAATAGATGAATTTTGACAAATTCTTTTTCTGCATCTCTTGATATGATTATATGCTTTCCTTTTTTAGTTTATTAATATGGTTACTTAAATTATTGCTGTGAATTACATTAATTGATGAGCAGATCCTAGGACAACCTGACATTCCTGCATTAAACCTCACTTGATCATGATGCATCTTCCTTTTTATATATTGTTGGATTCAATATACTATTTTAAAAAATTGCTTCTATCCCTAATGAGGCATATTGCTCTGTAGTTTTCTTTTCTTGCATTGTCTTTTTCTGGTTTTGATATCAGGGTAGTCCTGGCCTCATATAATGAACTGGGATATAGTCCCTCCTTTGCAGTTTTCTGGAAGGTGTCTAGAGAGTAGGTTTTATTTTTTACTGATATGGTTAGTACGTTCACTAGTGAAGTCATCTTGACATGGAATTTTTTATGGGGAGAATTTTTACTGAATTTTCAATTTTAACATAGATACAAAGATACTCAGATTATCTGTTTCTTCAGTGTGATTTGGCCATTTATGTCTTTTAAGGAATATGTCCATTTCACTTCAGATAACAATTTATTGTCATAAAGTTCTTTAAAATATGCTCTTATTCTCCTCTTAATATGAGTAGAATCTATGGTAATGTCACCTCTTCTGGTTTTTGATACAACTAATTTGTCTTCTCTTTTTCCTGATCAGTCTGGATATAGATTTGTCAATTTTATTAATCTCAAATAACCAGCTTTTAGTTCAATTGATTTTCTCAATTTTTCTTTATTTCATTAATTTTTACCCTGATTTTTATATTTCCTTTCTTCTATTTTTCGGAGGCAGATGTGATATCAATTTGCTTTCTTTTTCAAGTTTCTTAAGGTGAAAGCTGGGGTGATTGTTTTGAGATCTGTCTTTAATATTTTCTTTAGTGTAATATATGTTCCACCAGTTCTGGTTTAGATACATTCTGCATATTTTGCTATGTTGTGTTTTTCAAATTCATTTCAAATATTTTATGTCTGTGCAGTTCTGTCTTCTAATACTCTGTCTTGCAAATTCTACCCAATCTGGTCTTCCCAGACTCTCAGCTTCATTTCTTTACCTCAAGGAGTCCTCTTGGCTTCCCCCTGGGTGTTCCTTTCTCACAGTGAGACCCAGAAACTCTTCTAAGCCAGTTAGCTGGGACAATTATAGGGGTTACCTCTTTTGATTTCTCAGGGATCACTGAACCTCATACACTGTTGCCCAGTGTCTGTCCTGCAAAGTTCTTGTTTCGTTTATCTTGTTCGTTTATTGTAGTTATTTCAGGTGGGAGGGTATATCTAATCCTTCTTCCTTCGTCTTGGCCAGAAGCATAAAGCACATCCTTCACTTCTGCCACTGTCTGGTCGGCATGCCTCTCAGCTGGACTACCGCATTGCCTCTCCACTGCCTGCTAACCAATCTGTCATCCTCCTGCCAGGGCAGTTGGCCTCACCCAGAACCCCTTAATGGTATCCATGATTTCACTGTAAGATCTATACAACTTTAATTTATAACCAATACTTTTTAAAAAGTTTCTGTTGGCCTGCTTTATCCTCTACCTCCCTTAGGCCCCTAGGACCTGCCCACCATCACCTGATTTACCAATTCCAGGTGACGTGTTGTTCTTATAACCTGTGCTTTCTGTGTGTGCTGCTCTTTTCCTAGCATGGCCTCTAATTCCAGGTCTCCCAGAAAGTTCCTGTCCTCATTTCAAGCATCAGCCCCAAGTTGTATCCTCCAACCATCACCTCCCCACACTGTGTTCTCGCTCTTGTGTTTCCACTGCATTTTCTACAGATCCCTCTCCCAGCAAGCTTCATGTTTTAAATGCATTTTCATATATCTATGTTACTATAAGACTCTGAAGCCCTTGAAAGCAAGCCACAGCATTTATATTTCATCTTTTGTGTCTCAGGCCCTGCGTAGTCCTGACATTAATACGTGACACGAGTACATTTATGGGCTAAAACGTAAGTCAGCTTGAAATCGGCCTGAGGATCATGTGTCAGAAGACATCACTGGGTCAGCGGGAGTGGTGATGGGCAGCTGAATGATCTTTCATTGTTAATTTTCTCATATATATCCGTATCTGTCTATCTATCTACATGTCTATTACAAATGTATATGCTTATATTAAGTTTTAAGAATCTTGGAAAGTATATTACTAATATAAACTAATATTAATTATAATATTCACTCATATTAGCTATGTTATTGAAACATTGAAATTTGAATACTTCTGTTATGTCCTCTTATAGAGAAGTGATTCCCTTTCTACCCGAAATTCAAAGAAATTCATGTCCATTGCAAAAGGGAAGTCAGGAATAGATAATGAGTGTTCTAGATAGAATCCAAAATAGCAGGGTGTAGCGTCGTATAAAAATAGTGACAATAATAATACAACTCTTAGAAAAATGAATGAAGTTTTTCTCCGTTAATATGATAAATGATCTGTGTTTGGGCTTAAGATCTAGCAGTGTCTCTGTTGCAGGAGAGAAAGCCATGAAGAGGAGGTGTGTAGATGTCTGGTAACTGATTTTTGTGTGTGCCTTATGTCTTTAAAATACAAATGTTAGTGTTGGTGTGGAGCTTGACCATGCCAGTTTGTTTAGTAGAGTCTCTCAACAGCTGGTTGTGTGGCCCTGTTTGTTCAACTCAGCCAGACAGATGGAGAGGAAAAGTTCTATTGAAAGATGGCAAGTGAAATAAGCCCTGCATAGAAATGTTAATACTGCCTGATGTCACTCATATGTGGAGTTGATTTCACAGAAGTTAAGAGAAGAATTGTGGTTATCAGGGGCTAGGGAGTGCAGGGAGAAATGGGATAGGTTGTTCCATAGGTACAAAGTTACAGTTAGATGGAATGAGTTCTGGTGTTCTGTGACCCAGTGGTGTGACTACGGCAAATACCAATGGAGTGCATATTTCAAGAGCGTTAGAGATGTAACTCTAAGAGTTATCACCAAAAAGAAATGGCTAAAGTGATAGATATGGTTACGATCCTGATTTGATCAATATACAGCTTATATATGCACTGAAAGATCACCCTTACCTCATAAATGTTTAACATTATTTTGTGTCAATTATAAATTAAAACGTAATTTTTTAAAAGGCGATGCACAATGATTCACTATCCGAGACCAAACATTATAAGGGGAATGGATTAACTCAGGCCATTCTTTGGGGGGATGGGTGGCCAGGAAGAAACAGTAGAGGAAATTCAAGGGATGAATTCAAGGTCCTGGGTGGTGAGGATTGTTATTGGTTGTGATTTTACAATAACTTTAAGGACTGAAGTGATACGGAAGCCTGAGCAGAGAGGTGAAGCGCTCACCCTGCAGGAGTTTAGCTCTCTGTCCCTCTGTCCTTCCAAGCCGGGAGGTCCTGCAGACAACAAGGACAAGGCAGGACAAGGGAGAAAGGCTCTTCCCCAGAGCCTACCCGAGAGGACAAGGGAGAAAGGCTCTTCCACAGTGAGGGCTCCCTCCATTTGCCCTGCGCACCGAAACGGCTTGTCTGGACATCCTGACCCATCCTCCAGCCCTGTGGACAGGCCTTTGAGGTGGGTGTGGTTCTTCCACCAGCACTGCCTTCGAGGGTGCCTCTCGCTGCTGTCCGCACTCCGGCCTCCGTGTGCTCACTGCTTTCCACGGGTCTAATCAGGGAGCTGCGCAATCTGGTATGCCAGGTGCTGCAGATGAATGAGGCCTAGACCACACCCTCGGAGCTCAGGCCATGCCCTCAGAGCAACAGACCACGCCCTGGAGCCCCAGGCCACGCCTTCTAGGAGACTTCCCCAGAAGCTGGGGTGAGGGGCGCAGAAGAGGAAGGCTGCTGGGTATGCAACCTAGAGTCAGTCAGTCACAAACATGGCAGGAAAATAAGCTATCTGTAAGTACCTACTCTTACAGCCTCCCCTGGGAACCATGTGGGAGCGGGTGTGCAGTGCCTGGCACGGCGCCCGAGGGACCACCTGCACTAAAAGCCAATGCACCTTAGATCAAGAGAGAGGAGAGCGGACAGGGATGCATGGGCAGGTGCCGGGGAGGTCTGGAGGAAGCTTTGCTGTTGAAACCTGTGTTTGCCATCATATTAACTACTGTTGAGGTTTGCATCTAACTTAAACCGGGTGGCTTAATTGCATAAGGACGCCCTGGGAGCTTGTGCATTCTGGGGCCCTGGTGGTTCTGGTTAGCCAGTTTCCCCAGAGGTGACTCTTCACCTTCCCTCTGACTCTCCTTGAGGGGAGTCTCAGGCCCCGCTTGGTGCACAGGCAGTTTGTTCAGTGGTACTCTTACAAGAGGGAAGTGGGGAGCCGCTGCTGGCACGGGCCAGATACAGTCAGGTGTCAGACGCCCTGGGCAGGGTTTCCATCCAGGCTGTCCTCAGAGACTGGTGGATTTTTTTCCCTTTTTCTTATACTGTATTCATTCCCCATGGGTTGCCAGGTGTTTCCTTCACAAAAGGAGTTCTAGCTATTCTCACGAGGGTGAGCTTTATTTTAAGGTTCATGGAAGTTGCATCTGTGCTGAGGTGGCCTTGTCTCTTGGGCACCCAGAGTGTTTAGTTTCCACTGTCACAAAGACTCAGTCATCACTGGACCAGGGTTGGAACCCCCAGGCCGGCTGTGTCATATTGCTAAGTGACACACAGTGAGCTCTGTGAGATACCTGAGCGAGCTTTATGCTGTCACTGATCTTAGAGCCATGGTATGTCTGAAACAATATAGTACAGTGGTGTCTTCAAAGACCTCTGCAGAGAGCTGTCTGTGACTCCACCTACTCTAAGCTGCTCCAAAGAGTGTTTTTGTATTTTTTTGAAAGTCTGGCTGCTAAGTCAGGGCTGAATCATCCACCCCAAGACAAGAGTTGGAGACTAATTAGAGCAGCTACAGCCCACGGCGCACCGTCCCGGCCACCTCTGAAGGGAGCAGAACACGGGTGGGGTCTGCTTTGGTCTCGTTCCGAAAGACGAGTGCTTCCAAAGACATTGCTTGTTTTCTTTATTTTATTTTCCTTCAAGAAAGTAACAGAAAACAACCCTGGCTGCTCAGAGATTCAAAATGAATCAGGACAAGCAGACATTATGAGCTTTAATAATGAGCTGATAGTAACGTGTTTGCACGAAAATATTTTACCATTGAAACATACACCCTACAACAGGCACTGAAAGATTCTGTCGTATAAAGAGTCATCAATATTTGGTCTGTTGCTGCCACTCATACCTGCACTTGTGCAAAAGTAACCATTGACTACACATGAACAAATGAGTGTGGCTGTGTTCCAGTAAAACTTCATCTACCCAAATAGGTGGTGAGCTAGATTTGGCCATAGTTTGTTGACTCTTATTCTACAATGATTAAAAAAAAAAAATACAAGGAGTAAAAATGACAGAGAAATGTGTCCTCTAAGCCCAAAGTAGAATTGTCTTGGGATTCTATTCGACACATGAAAGATGCTACATTTTTTGGAGTAACTGTATACAGTTTATTTCAGTCATGTGTCTAATACATTTTCTTTTGGATTATAAATTTTGTCAGTCAGGTTCAGCCTACAGCAAAGAAACTGAACAGTCAAGGGCTTGAAAAACATAGAAGTTTGTTTTTATTATTTCATGTAATGGCCCTGCTTTGAGCCATCAGGTCAGGGGAGTGACTCTGCTCTTGTAACTCAGAAATCCAGGTTTCTAACATGTTTTGATCCATCACTACCAAGACGTTTTCATGTTCTGCATGGTTGAAACTAGGTCGAGTCTGTGTTCAGGTGGTAGCGAGAACAAAGGGAGCATAGAAGAGGAAGCTGATGGCTCAAGACACAGAAGTTGTATGAGCTGTTCCCAGTCCACTGGCAAGAAATGGTTAGTCCTATGCTGTGTTGCGTGGGAGATAAGGAAGTACAGTCACCTGAACATAAGACAGATAACAGGATTATCTGCCTAGTCAACTGCTGTATCTCAGTGCCTGGGGCAGGGCCTGGTTCATAGTATCCGTGTAATACACATTTGTATGAATGAAACATTTTGCCCGGTATAATCCTAATCACATTTCCCAGACTTTCTTATCTGGTATATTTGTTATCTATTGTTGCATAATACATTGCACCCAAACTTAGCTTAAAACAACAAACAGGATCTTGCAATGTCTGGGGGTCAGGAATTCATGAGTAGCCTAGCAAGGTGGTTCTAGCTCATGGATTCTGAAGAGGTTACAGTCAAGCTGCCTTCTCAAGGTTCAACTGAAGGAGGATCTCCTCCCAAACTTGCCCACAGGGTGGTTGGTGTGAGACCTCAGCTCCTTACTGAGTGGATCCTTCCACAGGCTGCCTGAGCTTCCTCACAACATGGCGGTCATGATGCTCTGGAGAAAGAGACATAAGCATTCCAGGAGGACACAGCCTTCACTTATGTGTTGTATAGGACCACAGACAGAGTAGTGACTGGAAGTGACAATCCACGTGCCGTTCCACGGTCTGACTGCTTGTCCTGCTGCTGAGCTACCGAAAGACTGTGGTACTTGCTTTTTTTGTCTCAAGTTTGTTTAGTGTTCCTATAACGTGACACCTGAGGCTGGGTAATTTATAAAGAAAGGAGGCTTGTTGAGCTTCCGCAGGCTGAGAAGTTCAAGGGTATGGTCCTGGCTTCTGGCAGGAGCTTTTGTGGCTTGTCATAACATGGCAGGGAAGGTCAAAGGGGAAGTGGACAGGTACAAAGAGGCACCAAATCCAAGGGCTGTCTTGCTTTACAACAACCTACTCTTTCAAGAACCAGTCCAGCCTCACCACAGTAAGAACTCACTCACACCATGAGAACTGACTGAGCCCAATGGCCCAAACACCTCCTGTGGGCCCCACCTCTCCACACCGCCACATTGGGGATCGAATTTCAACATGAGTTTTGGTGGGGACCAACAAACCGTTTCCAAGCCATAGCAGCCCCCGAGACTCACCTGCTCCTCCATGGAGAACTTCTGCCCTCGTCTGATTTACCGTCCTTCCTACTTACGTAACACAGATGTTATACATGCACAGTGCTTTGCTTGCTTTTAGTGCCCAAACAATTACTATATCATCCTATCTAAAATGACACTGCAATGAGTCATGGCAAGTAATAGCATTTTCATTAAAATAATAAATTCGTCTTAAGGCACCACCTTACGAGAGATTTTTTAAAATTTAAATATTGTACCTTTTCCACCAGTTCTTAAGTTAGTAAAGTGATTTTGGTAGACATAAAGACCAACGCCGTAGAAATGCCGAGAGTTTCCAAACTGAAGTCTAGTAAGGGCAAGAGGATAGAATTAGAGCTGCAATAACCTGAACCTCGAGCCACAGTGTGCTGCCCGAGCATGGTGAATTTGCTTAACCGTGACCTCCAGGATTTAAGCAACAATAAAACATAAGGATTTTATTCATAATGAGGGCATTAATGAACGCAGCCATGCATGTGACAGTCTCAAATGTTAAGTAGATTTGCAGTCTGTGCATTCTAAAAGTCCCCAGGTTGTCAAGTAACCTTGAGCTTTTGGTGAATACCTAAGTATTATTGTTCAAAATCTCTTGGTTCTTTCTACATCTACCTGCTGTCCCTTTGAGTTATATATTTAGTTTCACCCCCTTCTTGGGGGTAAGACCAGCTTTCATGTAGCAAATACTTTAAATATTGTAAAATAACAAGATTTTTAGTATCTTAAATATTTTGTTGAGATAGAGCTTTTAAACTGGTCCTACTGAGTCAGGACCTATGGGAATTGAATGGAGAAAATGGTGTTTTATGAGCAATGTCCAGGAAAGTTCATCCCCCTCTTGGGATGCTTGTCTCAGACTGCATCAGCCAGATCAGCCAGGTCAGTTCCCCCAAAGACTGGGCTGAATTTCTGATGGTTCCCCATGCTCATCACTCCTCCCCTGTCTGTCTTGGCATAGGAGAAAATGTGTCTTCTTATTCAGAACAGACAAATTATCAGTTGTCCTCAGCGTGTGGCCAGGTTTAGCATTCCTTTTCCTACGACAAAAGGAAAAACCCTAATCATTTACATTAAAGTCACCAAGAGAAATATAAACATTAGCCCCTGATTTCTGTGACTGTAGGTCCAATGGGGAGGCTTGTGGCATTATTTAATAGTGAGAGCAAATGACAGTGAGCACAAGGAGGTGGGAGAAAGTGGGGGGCTCTGAGACTGGAGTGGCAGAGAGATCCTGTTGGGCAATATTGACCTTCTACAGGTTTCTGTTCACTGCACATCAGTCTCTGCATCTGCAAAAGATACGCATGATCCTGCAGGACCACAGGACTTGTGGGAACAAATAAGACCCCCCAAATGAGAACAAGCAGAGGCTGTTCATTCAGAGTTGCTTTAGTGAGGGAGATCAGCCACCATTACTTGCATTTGGCAGAGACTTAAGAGCAGGTGGGGTGGGAAGCCTCTGTGGTAGAAGAAGGGAAGGCTTTGGGTGGGCCCTGGTCGGAGGCTGTTGGCATGAGGAAGCTGGCACAGGCTAACAAAAAGCCAGGCATTCTTTGTGATGGGCTTGGGGAATATTTGTGGCTTTTTCGGGTTGGTTCTGAGTCGGAAGTGACAGCACACATTAGGGAAGCTTCAGTTATTGACAGGTCCCCAGTCTGCTGTGTCAGTGGTGCAGAAGTGGTGGTTTCGTTTCCCAGGCTGTTTGCTGCAGAGGTGGTGACTCAGAGTTCTGTGGTCATCTGTGGTCTGGGCATTGTCCATTGTCTGTTCTTTCAGACTAGAGTATTTCATGGATTAAATGAGATGCTGCCAAGCACCCAGCACATCACTTCGTGCACAGTCAAGCTTCGGTGGGCTGTATAATAATTTTAAATTATTAAGAAATAAATAAGGCTGGGCCGAGTTACTAAGAGAGTTGGGAATGGGAATGATGAGCATTTTTTTAAAGGAATTTTGTTTTGTAGTTCGTTAATCATAAGGGAACGAGAGTGGCATGGTGCAGATCTGTGTTGCCTTCTTGCTCTTAGCATCTCAAAACAGGAAATGCCTGGTCCACACAATGCATTAAAGAGTAAGGAAAACATCTGGACAAAGCAAAGCTGAAGCAGGCTCTGAATTTGGTTTGTGAGACACGTATTTTATGTAGCTTGTGTAGATGTCATTCCCTGCCATTGGGATCACATGTTTTATGAAGTACAAATACTTCTATACCACTTTTCCCCAGCTAAAATAGAAACGGGAGTTTGATTGGCTGTCTGGGAGAAGTTTGTGGTTTGTTTAGATGAATGTAAAGGAAGAAAAAAATCAGAACTTGGTAACTAAGACTAATAAGATGCTCAAGAAGGGAAAGCCAGAGTGAGATAGAGGCCTGCAGCCAGGGGCTGACATCCTTGCCTGTGGCAAGGAAGAAGGAGAGAATCTGTTGGGAAGGTTGGCGATGAGGGCAGGTCCATGTTCAGACTGGCAACAGAGAGACGTCCTGCAAACAACTTCATTTTATTTTCTTGATGAAATCCAAAAAGGCGGTTCTTTGAGAAAGAGGCAAAGAAAACAAACACTACAGAAGAGGATTTCTGTGAGCGGTCATGCAAAAGTGTGACAGATGGTCGCCTGCTGTTTTCCAGCCTTCTCTGCCTTATCCACTTTGTTCATTGTTTCCCTGCTCCCTAATAACTATGTAATATTGCAGGGTGTAGACATTTGAGTACAAGCTAGTTTATATTGCTTAATTATGAAGACAGAGCTTGTAATTAGTTACCTTAAATTCCTTGATGACTTCTGAGAATCAATGATGCCTAACTGGAGGAGATTGATAGCCTTAATTAGTGGAATCAGTATAAAAATATTCCCAGACGTTCATTATTCCAGGACATAAAACTCGTAATTATATAATGAGCTATTGATAACCTCTCATTGGTGACTGCAGTGGATTCAGCCTTTTTCTGTACTTTTTCTCCTTATTCTCTGCTTCACAACAGTACCTATAAAGATTACAAAAGACTTTGACCTTAATTCTAACTTCTATAATTCTGAATAACTGCAATTATGTCTGCTACTGTTCAACAATAAAAAGGAAGAAATTTAGAGGCCAGTAAACCATTATCTTTAATTTAACTTTAAATTTTTATATTATTATAGTTTAAGAGGAATTTGCGAAAATAGTATTGAAAGGTCTGGGTCTGATTTACCCTACTTTCCTCAGGGACCGCATCTATCATAACTATAGTAACAGTATCCAAACCAGAACACTGGCACTGGCGCAGTTCACAAACGTCATTCAGATCTCACCAGCTTTTCACACAGTCATCTGTGTGTGTCTGTATGTAGTTCGGTGCAGTTTTATTATATGTGTAGGTGCCTGTAATCACCACTGCAGGGAAGACACAGAACGGTCCCATCACCGCGAGGATCTCAAGAGGAGTATCTTCTTGGCTGTCCCTTTACAGCCACACCCGTGCCACCTCCCATCCGTCATCGCAGACACCACTAATGTGTGTTCCAAGAGTGGGTTTTGAATCGCATGGTAGAGTAGGCATTGCTCTGAGATTGCCTTTCCTCACTCAGCATAATTCTCTTGACATCCCTCCAACTTATGTGGATCAATAGTTTGTTCCTTTTTAATCCCGAAGAGTATTGCCTGGTATGGATGCCCCACAGTTGTTTAACCACTCACCCCTTTAAGGCCATTGGTGTTATTTTGGATATTATGATTATGAGAAAGCTGCTGTGTATAGGTTTTTGTGTGGGCATACATTTTCGTTTCTCTGAGATAAAAGCCAAGAGTGTAATTTCTGTGTAATACGGTAAGCGCGTGTTGAGTTTTGTGTGTTTGCTTTTGTTTTGTTCTGTTTTGTTTTTTTGCAGTAACCACCAAGCTGTTTCCCAGAGTGGCTGGATCATGTTACATTCCCAGTAGCAATGCAGGAGAAATCTGAGTTCTGTGCCTCTTCTCCACCATGTGCTGTTACTTTCTGTTTCCTTTCTAGGTTTATGGCTTTAATTTGCCTTTCCCTAAGGTTAATGAAGTTATATGCTTATTTGCCATCAGTATCTCCTCTTTTGTGAAATGTCTGTTAGTTTCTTCTGCCCATTTTCTAAGTGAATTATTTGTTTTTGTACAGTTGGGTTTTGAGAGCTCCTTATGTATTCTATATGTGGTCTTTGTCAACTATTTTCTCCTAATTTGTGGACTGTCTTTTATTCCTCTTAACAGGGTTTTGGAGAGCAAAGATTTTAAATTTCGAAGTCCTGATTTATTGATTTTCTTTCTTTTATGCCTTGTGTTTTGGATTTCATGTAGAATAGCTCTTCACCTTGCTGAATGTCTTGAAGATTTTCTCTCAGGTTTTCTTCTCAAAGTTTTGTTTTTACATTTTGCTTTTAAGTCCATTAAAGAGATCAATTTTGAATTAATTTTTGTATTAAGTATGAGACTTAGCTTTAGGTTCATTTTTTTTCCCTGTGGATATCTAGGTACTCCAGCACCATAAATTGAAAAGATTCTCTTTCTTCAAACAAATTGCTTTTGCACTTTGGTTAAAAGTCAGGTGGTTATCCTTTCATGGATTTATTTCTGGGTTCTCTATTCTGTTTCATTGATCAATGTTTCTTTTCTTCTGCAGTGCCACACTGTCTTGATTACTGTAGTTGTATGTATAAGTCTTACAGTCAGGTAGAGTAATAAACTCCCACTTACTCTTCTCTTAAAATAATTTTTTAGCTAGTCTGATTTCTTTGCCTTTCCATGTAAATTTAGAATAAATTTTTTTAGCTATGGGATTTGGGTAGATATTATATTAAACTAACAGGTTAGGGTTATGAATAGAGCAATGACATCTGAAATATTGAATCTTTCAGTCCATTAAAAAAAGATGTCTTTCTGTTTATTTATATCTTTGATTTTTAAAATTCATGTTTTATAGTTTCAGCATATAGATCCTATGTAGATTTTGTCATTTTTAAAGCTATATATTTCATATTTTACAGTGATCAGAAACTGTAACAGGTTTGTTATTTATATTGCATTCCTGAAATGAAATTCCTTTGGTAGAACTAGTGATTTTTTTAATTAGTTCATTTTTCACCTACTGATTTTTTCTTTCTAATTTCATTGATTTCTGCTATGATTTTTATATTTTCTTTGGAAAAATTTTGCTGTTCTTTTTTCTTAAGGTGGGAGCTTAGATTATTGATATGAGAAGTTTTTCTTTCTTCTTTTAAAATATGTTTTTATTTTTAAATAAAATGAATATGAAAGTTTAAAATGTTTTAGAAACAATTTTAAAATTTAAGCCTGTAGCACCTGGTGTTCCCAGGAGTCTCCTATTCAAGGGCGGACTAGGCCAGGCCCTGCTTAGCTTCTGAGATCAGACTAGATTTGGAATGTTCAGGGTGGTATGGCCATAGAATCTTGTTTTTTAATGTGAACATTTTGTGCCACATTGTTCCCTCTCGGCACTATGTTAGCTGCATCTCACACATTTTAATATGTTTTATATGTTTTATATTTATTTTATATTTATTTTCATTCAGTTGAATGCATTTTATTTTCTTTTGACTTCTACTTTGACCCCTAAGTTATTTAGAAGTATGTTTTATAATTTCCAAATGTTAGGAAACTTTCTTGTAATCTTTCTATAATTACATTTCAGTTTGAATCTGTTATGATCAGAAAACAAACTCTGTATGGTTTCAATTCTTTTAAATTTGTTGAGGTTTGTTTTATTGTTTAGGGTATGGTTTATGTGGGTAAATGTTTGATGGCTACATGAAAAGAATGTCTTTTGTTGGTGATGGTAAATTCTACAATGCCAGTTTAAACCTGTTCATTAATCCTTTTATATTCTCACTCATTTTTTGACTAATTGTTCTGTCAAAGTTGGGAGAGGGGTGTTAAAACCTCCAACTGTAACAGTGGATGAGTCTATTTCTCTTTTCAGTTTTATCAGTTTTATTTCATATATTTGAATCTATGCTGTTTATGTATATACCTTAAGATTGCTGTGTCTTCTGGATAGTTTGACTATTTTATCCTTAGGTAATGTTCCTCTCTGACCTTGGTAATTCTCTTTGCTTTGAAATCTACTTTATCTTATGCTTTTCTTTTGATTAATGCTTGCATGATACATCCTTATCATCCTTTTACTTTCACCCTACTCTATATTATTATATTTCATGGAATTTCTTGTAGACAACATGTTTTTAAATGCATTCTACCAATATCTCTGATTTGTTGTATTCAGATCATTGTATTTAATGTAGCTATATATGTGTCAAGCCTTCCCTCTCCTATTTTATCACTTGTTTCTTTGTTTTCCCCCCTTTGCCCCTTTTCCCAGATTAAAAATAAATAGACTTCATCTTTTCATGACAATTTTAGATATATAGAAAAATTGAAAGGATAGCATCCCTCTGTTTTTTTATTTCTGTTTTATTTTCCTGACTTCTGTGGTTGTTTAATTTTTTTTTTTTTTTTTTTTTTACAGTTACACTTTGATTTACCTCTAGTTTTTAGGGAGTATATCTTTTTGTATAGTTTTTAAAATGGTTTCTCTGGGTGATACATGATACATATACAACTTTTCAAAATCTGTTGGTACTTTGTATTTTTCAGACACTCTACTTTTCCTACTTTGATTTAAATATAGAAATATTACTTTAATTAGGATAAATTTGAATTTATTCTTTTCTTTTATAATATGTTTGTCTTAAATATATCCTCTACATGCGTGGGATAATACAGCAGACAATATTATAATTTTTAATAATCAAATATAATTTTTAAAAAACTGAAGAGGAAATAATAATCTATTCTATTTACCCATATTTTTACTCTTTCTACTGTTGCTTAATTTTCATGTTCTAAATTTTTTACTTTTATCATTCCCTTTCTGTTTGATAAATTTTATTAAGCTGGTGAACAATTTTCTCACTATTCCTTCATTTGCAAATGTTTTCTTTTGACCTTCATTCCTAAAGACGTTACTTGCTGTGCACACAATTCTGGGTATGGGCATTTATTTTCTGTCAGCATTGGAAATGCTGTACCTTTTCTTTCTGGCCTTAGTGTTTCTGATGAGAAACCTGTTATCAGCCAAATCATTGCTCCCCATGAGTGTCTGTTTCTCTTCAGCTGCTTTCAATATTCTCCCTTGGTTTTGGTTTTCAGAAGCTTGATTTTAATGCGTCTTGGTATGGATTACTTTGGGTTTAGCCTGTTTGGGGTTTGCTCAGCTTCTTTAACTGTAGGTTAATGTCTGTTGCCTAAATTCGGAAGTTTAATTGAGTAACTTTCTGTTTTGTTTTCTTTCTTCTCTCCTTTCTTGACTCTTAATGATGTCAATGTCGTATCTTTTGTCACAGAGGCCACAAGTCCCCAAGGCTCTGCTCTTCTTATTTCCTCAGTGTCTTTCCTCTGTTGTCAACATTGGGTAATTTCTCTCGTTCTAGCTTCAGTTTACTGATTACTTCCTCTCTCGGACCCATTTTTCTATGAAGCCCATTTAGTAAGGTTTTAAAATAATAGTTACTGTCTTTTTCAGTTCTGACATTTCCGTGTGGTTCTACTTTGTGTCATAGGTTTCTTTGTGTGTGTGATTTTTCATTGTTTTGTTTGTGTCCATCGAGTTCTTAATTGCTCACTGGAGCCATTAAATATTCCCTCTACATACATGCTTTAAAATTCTTGTCGGATCATTCTAATGTCTTGTCATCTGGTTGTTGGCTTCTGTGGATTATCTTTTTCCCTCCAAGTTGAGACAGCATGAGACAGCACGCTACCTGGTTTGGTAGCATGAGTGATTTTCAGTTTTATCCTGAGTACTGTGTGATGACACTGGATCTTCTACTTCATCAGTCCTCCGTTAAAGCCATGCCGGGTGGACACCCCCAGTCTCACTGGCCCCAGATGGGGAAGGGCGTTCCTACCAGAAGGTGGTGGAGGTGGTCCAGGCTACCCTTGACTCCTTCTGGCACCTGAGAAAGTCCTGCTATTCTCAGGTATATAGATGATATATCTTAAGCATATAGATGACACTCCACTGCAAGGGAGCGGGGTGCTTTGTTGTGCTGAGTTACAGTGGAAATTCAGGCTGCCCACTCACCCCCCACCCACGTCATCCTCTTGCGGAGGTGGAGGGCTTCTTCTACTGCGGGATGGAGCTCCAAGTCCAAGATTCCCACTTGGTCTCTGCCAGCACCATGAAGGGGTTGGGGCACTTTGTCACTGCCAAGCATTTGTTGATGGTGTTGGGGTGGGGCATGAGTTTTCTTCTGGTGTTTTGATGGAGTAGGATGTCTATTATCAAAAGTTGTCTATCTTGACTGGGTGCAGTGGCTCACACCTGTAATCCCAGCACTTTGAGAGGCCGAGGCAGGTGGATTACCTGAGGTCAGGAGTTCGAGACCAGCCTGGCCAACATGGCAAAACTCCATCTCTACTATAAATACAAAAATAAGCCGGGTTTGGTGGTGCGTGCCTGTAATCCCAGCTATTTGGGAGGCTGAGGCAGGAGAATCAGATCCTTAGCCCATCTGCCTTCTTCTTACCTTTCGGAGTCATCTTTCACAAATCACGAGTGTAATATCCAGCATTTTAGCTGTACTTGATAGGAGATATAAAAATAGATGAGTCTATTTTGTCTTCTCTAGAATTGAAAGTTCTCCATCTCTTTTCTAAGAGAGGAAAACTCAGACTTGGAAGTAGAGACTTAGACTTTCTTCTTTGCCCAAAGAAGTCACCACATCTGGGGTCCAAGGGGGAGGCAGAGTACAGGCTCTGTAACCAAGGACCGGGAGAGAGGAAAACTCAGAGATGTAGAATTAGAAGTAGAGACTTAAATTATACTTCGACTCAGAATCAAAAGTTTGTGGTCTCATAAAATAAATGGCAAACTAAGCAGTACAGGTATTCTCTTCCTTTCTATTAACAACTGGGGCTTATTATAAAAGGTAAGTTACTTTATTTGATGTTATGAATCACAGAAAAAATATTTAGAAGAAAATTTAGGATGTGCTTCATTGGGAATTAAACTTGTTTGCAAAAGTCTAAGACTTAATTTTAAAAATTCCCCAAATATTTGCCAAGTGACCCTTGATATCAGTGGCATGAAAAAATAGAATTGTAGTCAAATTTGCTTGCCTACAGGATTTGTTGGATAAGAAAAATAAAAGTATCATCTATACACTTAAGAATACCAGGATATTCTCTGTGTGTACCCTACCTCTCTCTCTCTCTCTCTCTCTCTCTCTCTCTCTCTCTCTCTCTCTCGATCACACACACACACACACACACACACACACACACACCCCATAGAACCAGAGGAAATGGCATCTTCACCCCTTTTTTATTGTTGAGAGAGCCTGGAAACTAGCAAGAATTCAAGACCAAGAGAAAGCTGTGCGCACTTGGAAAAGTCCTCAGAGTCCAGATAAGCAAGGTTTGACTGGAGTTTCCATGGAGACAGAGTATAAATTATTATTGGCCTAGAGACCAGATAATTTTACCAGCAATCTACAGACAGGACTGTAGCTTCTTTCCTCAACTTTGCTACAGGCCATAATGATGAAAGCAAAAACGCTTGTATCTGTGTTTCTAACAGCTTTGAGGAGAGAGGCTGCTCAAGAGAGAAATCAACCTATGGAAATTATATATGTATTTTCTTTCCTCTTTCGGAGGTAAGAAAGAGGAAAGAAACTTGTTGAAAGCAGAGATTAGATCTAGCTAGAGTTGAATCCCAGGCTTTTGGTCTAATGCCTGTATTATTTCTTTAAATTTGTTCTGGTGGTTTCTTTTACTTTGGGTATAATAAAGAGTGTTTCCACTGAAGCCTAAGAACTATGGTTTGTAGTTACCTTGGAGATTTCGTGATGGGTGAATGTCAGAGCAGAACAACCTGCTCCTTCCTACCAGCTCAGCTGATGTAGATTCCAGAATTTTAGACTGAAGTTTTTCTGTAATATGTTTTGTATAATGTGGTAGCTGCAGTTTGCATCTTCCCTAGATAAATTTGCTGAGCTTTCAGGGGTGTGTGTGTGTGTGTGTGTGTTTTTTCTTCTTTGTCCAAAAATGTCACCTTATCTGTAATCTTGGGTCCAAGGGGGAGGTAGAGGACCAGCTCTCTGCCCAAGGACCGAGAGAGAGGAAAAGTCGTTTAACTCCCTTGAACCTCATTGTTCCACCAGAAAAATGGAATTACGATGTCCTGACAAACATTTTGTCAGAATTTAGTGAACATTTTTGAAGTATCTGAAATTGTATATCATGCTTGAATTATCATAGACATTCAGTAGAAGTTATAACAAATAGAAAAATAAATGTAGTTATTATTAAGTGGGTAATATAAAACATCAAGTGACGTAGAAGGGATGTCAAGTCTGTTAACGTAAGCTGTTAATATTAGGACGACAGCGGCACTAACATTAGACAGTGAGCTATTCCAGCTTTTTTCATGGTCCTGCTTCTGACTACAGAATCTTTGTCTTCTTGGGTAAAATTAAGGCCTGTGGTGGGGAAATGGATCCCATTGTCTCTGACATCCACAAGGCAGACTGGCCCACACTGTGCGGGAAGGGAACCGTGTCAGCAAATGCTCACCTCACTTCTGCTCAGGTAGCAGTTCCTTCCTCTCTGTTGCGCATTTGGTGTGTGATGACGGATGAGAGTGCATCTCACTCACCTCTGTATCAATGACACGGCGTTTGGCCCATCGTAGGATCTTCTTAAATATTTGATGAATTAATTAGGTTGGGATCTTACTTAGAAAGAATGAATTAAAAAATAAGTAGTCATAGGGATCGATCACAAAACATGAAATTAATCTTATACTTTACATACCAGGCAAAAGTGCAAAGGAAATGAGCTGTGCATTCAACTTTCATTCACTCATCAGGCATTTTCTGAATTCTTCCATGGAAATGAACTGGTAAGTACGGATATGTACTGACATGTATGGAGCATCAACCCTTTACATGTAGGGCACTGTTTGACTTGCTGTAGGATTTACGAAGTTAAATGAGGTAGCCATTTCTCTCCAGCACGAAGTGGGTGATGATGGTTCAGTTTGGAAGGTCCTGGAATCTGGGCCATTTTTTTTTGCAGGGCTGACTCCTTTGTCTCTTCCACTTTCCACTCGGAAAGCTTCAAACAGCTTCATCTTCTTCCTGCAAGGAGTGATACAGGGCCATTGGTTCTTGAGACTGTGACTAGGGATAGGGATAGAGACAAAGAAAATCCATCACATGTGGAGAGAAAGCAACGATGGAGAGAAGGCAGTGGTAGCAAAAGGAGAGTAGTGTTGGAATTAAATCTTCCCAGTAATGAGAGAAATCAAATATAAACAACCTTACATAGAAATGGTACAATTTGTGTTTTTAGTGTTTGGGAAAATGGACAAGAAGCATCAATAATTCAGAGTCTAGAGAGCTCGAGTGCTTTTAGAAAAGAATTGAATTACTACTAATAAATATAAAATCTCACATCAAGTAATAGAAATACAAGGAGTACCTTGGTGAAGAACAGAAATATGTTATAATTTTGATGAGTGGACCAATTACCTATGGCAGGGAGAGCCCCGCCTTTCTAGGCGTGTCCCTGCAAGTCAGTTCCACGCCTGCTCTGGGCTGCCCTACAGATCCTTCCACAGTGTCAGTCTAGAACTGGGTGTGTAAGAGGCGACTGAAGTGATCCATGGCTCCATGACATGCAGGTCCATGGCATTGTATGCTGCTGTTGTTAAGTGGAGTGTTCTAGAAATAACATTTAAATCTTGTTGGTTGATGGTTTTGTCCAGTTATTCCATATCTTCATTTTTCTACTTAGTAGTTCTATCCTTTTTGAAAATGAGGTGTTGAAGCCCCTGGTTACCATTGTGAATATGCCTGTCTATCCTTCAGCACAGTTTTTGTGTATATTTTGCACCCCTGTTGCTTACATAAAATTTACATAGGAAGAATTATTATTCAGAAAATATTAAAAAGTCCTTTAAATCATCTAAGGAAACAAAACGACAGAACATCAGAAAGATGGTCCAAAGGTATGGACAAAGGATTTGGAGAAGAGTGAAATAGAATCAAAAAGAAAAAAGAAACCCATTACTAAACAGTGATCCAGTCTTCAGAGATTAATGGTGAAATAATAATTTATTAGATTGCAAATCCTAAAAATCTGACAATACCGAATATTGGGTGAGGATATGCAAAAATAGGAATTCCTATATCTTCCTGAAGGAAATGAAAATTGACAAATTACTTTGGAACATGATGTGATATACTTTTATATCTTATAACTATACCATTTCAACTAAATATTTTATTATGAATGAATCTTAATATTTACTATGAAGGAAGGAAGGTTTATCTTGAGCTGCTGAGGACCTCCCACAGCCTTTCTCCTTTATAATATAATTTCTGATGTTGAGTTAACCTGCACTCTTGGAATAATATCTATTCATTCAAGATGATTTGTTGTGTGTTTTTTTTTTCTTTTCTTTTCTTTTTTTGAGATGGAGTCTCTGTCACCCAGGCTGGAGTGCAGTGGTGCGATCTCAGCTCACTGCATGCTCCGCCTCCTGGGTTCACACCATTCTCCTGCCTCAGCCTCCCGAGTAGCTGGGACTACAGGTGCCCGCCACCACGCCCAGCTGATTTTTTATATTTTTAGTAGAGACAGGTTTCACCGTGTTAGCCCGGATGCTTTTGATCTCCTGACCTCATGATCCACCCACCTCGGCCTCCCAAAGTGCTGGGATTACAGGTGTGAGCCACCACGCCTGGCCAATTTGTTGTGTCTTATACACTGTTAGTTTTGATAAAAGTATTTTATTTAGGAATTTTGCCTTTTTATCGGTAGAAGGCAGAATAATGGGCCCCCAGAGATGTCTACTTCTCAATCTCCAGAACCTGTGAATATGTTACATCAGTGTCTTCATGGTCTTCATCTTTTTTGGCACCAGGAACCCATTTTGTAGAAGACAATTTTTCCACAGACCAGGGGACAAGGGATGGTTTCAGGATGATTCAAGCACATTACATTCATTGTGTACTTTATTTCAATTATTGTTATATTATAATATATAATGAAATAATTATACAACTCACCATCATGTAGAATCAGTGGGAGCCCTGAGTTTGTTTCCCTGCAACTAGATGGTCCCATCTGGAGGTGGTGGGAGACAGTGACAGATCATCAGGCATTAGATTCTCATAAGCAGTGTGCACCCTAGATCCCTTGCATGTGCAGTTCACAATAGGGTTCATGCTCCTATGAGAATCTAATGCTGCCACTGATCTGACAGGAGGCGGAGCTCAGGCATTAATGTGAGTGATAAGGAGCAGCCATAATCCCAGAGGCTGAGGCAGGAGAATCGCTTGAACCCAGGAGGTGGAGGTTGCAGTGAGTCAAGATCATGCCATTGCATTCCAGCCTGGGCGAGAAGAGCAAAACTCCATCTCAAAAAAAAAAAAAAAAAGAGGAAAAACTTAGAATAGTAATGATTTTATTTACCCAGTTATGTACCAGTTCTGAAGCTCTTCCAAGTTTCCACATAATGTCATTTTCCTTGAGCCTGAAGAACCTTCATCATTTCCTACAGTGCAAGTCTCTTGGCAATGAATTCTTTTAGTTCTCTTATCTGAAAGGCCTTTGTTTTACACTAACTTTAGAAGGATATATTAACTGCATATAGAATTCTTGGTTAAGAGTTTTCTTCTGCACTTGAAAAATGTTCCAATGTCTTCTTCCATAAATTTGAGGTGAAATCAGTATTCAGTGAAACCATTACTCCTCTGTATATATATGTCTTTTATTTGTTACTGTGTTTGAGATTTTATCTGAGGTTTTCACCAGTTTGGTTACAATACACCTAGACAAGATCTTCTTCATATTTTTCTTGCTTAGGTTTCCCGTGTATCTTAAATCTGTAACTGTTTTCCTTGATCCATTTAGGTTTGTATTTGTACATTATTTCTTCAATTGCTTTCCGCCCATTCTATGCCTCTACTCTTTTTTTCTGAGAATGCAGTTACACAAATGTTTAAATCTAATAAGTCCCTGAGCCTCTGTATATTTTAATTTTAATTTTTTTTTGATTCTTCAAACTGGATGATCTATCTTTGAGTTTCTGGCACTTTACCTTGTCATCTATATTATCTGTTAAGTCGCCCTATAATGAATGTGGAATATGACAAAATAATCTCACCTATTTACAAACGAAGCAATCTCAGTGATGGGGGCAGGGGAAAACTTGCTACCCTAACTCTCTGTAAATGAGTGGCATCTATGCGACTCCAGACAAAGAACCTAGGACTGCACATAAGCACTGCACTCTAACTGATCAAGCTATATCCATGGAGCTATGGCCTCACAATTCTGATACCACCATACAGTATACTAGAGCTAAGTGAATGGATGGAAGATGGTGGGAGCTGGGTTTCCCACAGTTTGAATGAGAGTTTACAGATAAACAAAGGGAGGAGACTGGAATTATGTATGTGCTAATGATTTAGAGTTGGAGACTGATCAGTATGAGCTCACATTTAGCTTAATATACAGATGATTACATATATAAATATTTATAGATATGTGTATATACATGGTCTGCTACACACACATACATTTCCTTGTTTTGGCCGGGAATAGAGACTCCAGTAGTAACAAGCATACCTAGTTCCCAGATATTGTTTTATAGTCCCAATCTCTAATAAAAGGAACTAGAGCCCCTTTGAGAAAGAGCTGAATCTGTCCCTGGAGAAGGAAATATATCAGAAGACTCTTCGATACCTTCTAGTGCCAGAAAGCAAGAACGTGCTAAAACAAAACAAAACAGAAAATGCATTGATGGAGGTATGTTGGAGCCACCTGAGAGACCTTTCTTCAAAAAGCTTGAAGATTTTCAGCCATAAAATACATGAAGTAATATTGGATTATGAGCCAAAATGTAAAATAAATATTGATGAGCAGATATAACTAAAAGATTGAATAAGACATGAGAAGAAGCAAATCTTCTATACAGAAAAATTTCAAATGATTTATGTAGGTATTTCCTGCTAAGAGATAGAGCTTAACTACCCCATCCACACACACAATTGAGTTGTGGGCTCAGTATAATGATTTTCTTTTAAAGAATAGAACATGTGAAAGGGGCAGAAAAGTGACTTTACGGTGGAGAAAGCTGGAAAGTATGATCTTATCCAGGTGATCAAGGGTGACATCAGAAGTGCTAAGTCATGATGACCACTTGTACTCTTGCTATGCTATGATGAGAGCACTGCTGCACCTATGTGTATCCCCCCAGGACCGTAACACCAATCTAATCATGAGGGAACAACAGAAAGATCACAGTTGAAAGACATTCTACAGAAGTCCTAACTAGTACTCCTCAAAACTGTCAAGGTCATCAGAAACAAAGGAAATCTGAAAACCTGTCACAACCAAGGGGAGCCTAAGGGGGACACGATGGCTAAATGTGAGCTGGTGTCCTGGGCGAAATCCAAACGTGAAAAAATGTTAGGGAAAAACTAAGGAAATCTGAATAAAGTATACACTGTAGTTAATCATACTAGTGTAGAAATACTGATCCATCAATTGTAACACATATACCATACTAATGTAATATGTTAATATGAAAAAGTAAGTGTGGAATACTTAACTGTTTGGCACCACTGCAATTTTTCTGTAAATCTAAAACACTTCTAAAAGTTTGTTTAATATTAAGAAAATAAATAATTGTTGCAGGAAGTCAGGGACCTGGAACAGAGGGACCGGCTGAAGCCACGGCAGAAGAACATAAATTGTGAAGATTTCATGGACATTTATTAGTTCCCCAAATTAAAAATTTTATAATTTCTTATGCCTATCTTTACTGCAGTCTCTGAACATAAATTGTGAAGATTTCATGGACACTTATCACTTCCCCAATCAATACCCTTGTGATTTCCTATGCCTTTCTTTAATCTCTTAATACCGTCTTCTTCATAAGCTGAGGAGGATGTATGTCGCCTCAGGACCCTGTGATGATTGTGTTAACTGCACAGATTGTTTGTAGAGCCTGTGTGCTTGAACAATATGAAATCTGGGCACCTTGGAAAAAGAACAGGATGACAGCGATGTTCAAGGAACAGGGGAGATAACCCTAAACTCTGACTACCAGTGAGTTGGGTGGAACAGAGCCATATTTCTCTTCTTTCAAAAGCAAATAGGAGAAATACCACTAAATTCTTTTTCTCAGCAAGGAACATCCCCGAGAAAGAGAATGGCCCATGAGGGTAGGACTCTGAAATGGCTGCTTGGGGGGCGGCTGTCTTTTATGGTCTAAGACAAAGGGATGAAATAAGCCCCGGTCTCCTGTAGCGCTCCCAGGCTTTTTAGGACAAGGAAATTCCCACCTAATAAATTTTGGTCAGACAGGTTGTCTGCTCTCAAACCCTGTCTCCTGATAAGATGTTATCAATGACAATGCGTGCCCGAAACTTCATTAGCAATTTTAATTTCGCCCCATCCTGTGGTCCTGTGATCTCGCCCTGCCTCGATTTGCTTTGTGATATTTTATTACCTTGTGAAGCATGTGATCTCTGTGACCCACACCCTATTCGTGCACTCCCTCCCCTTTTGAAAATCACTAATTAACCTTGCTGGTTTTATGGCTTGGGGCATCACGGAACCTGCCAACATGTGATGTCTCCCCTGGACACCCAGCTTTAAAATTTCTCTCTCTTGTGCTCTTTCCCTTTATTTCTCAGACCAGCCGACATTTAGGGAATAGAAAAGAACCCACATTAAATATCCGGGGTGGGGTTTCCTCAATAAATAATAAGGCATGGAAAATGCATTTAGAGTTTACTGAATTGTACAATGAATTGTAAGTGCCCCAATAACAACGGAAGTGCTCATGTTTTCTTGTAACACCTCTTTCACTAATTATAGAAAGGATAATATTCACAGATAATTTTATACATGGGGTGTGTGTGTATATTCTTTGCCAAGCTGCTTGTACTAAACATTCCCAGGATGTTCAGCAACATTTCATAACTGAGTATTCTAAAGTTAGACATAACTCATGAAAGTAGATCAATGGTTAATGGCTTTGGATTTGGGGATAAATATGGCTTTCTGTGTAACCTTAGATATCACTTATATCTTAAGAATGTTATTTTAAATTCACCGTAGGTTGTTCTTGAGTCATCATGCTTTGTATGTTAATCCTGTGCTGGATGAAATATTAGCTTAGCCTTGGCTTTTGTGCTAACCATTAATCATGATAATCATTCCCATCTATGATCACTACCCATGTAACTGAGTCCCACCGAAATCCATCAACATGGCAGCAGATGTGCTTATTTTAAAACACTATTTTCTATTTAATTTCAAGATGAAAAGCTGAACTGTACAGTCCACTTCAGAAGTTTCTTATTTAATGAAAACATGTTAAAGAAAATGAGTATCTTGTCTTTTTAGAGTTCATATTCCAAATTTTGTCAAAATCATTGAATTTCTTTAAAGTGAACTGAAGAACAAACATATGCATGCTCAGTGGCAGAGTGGAAATTGTGAACCCACATGGTTTGACTACACATATATGTGTCTACACACTGTTGGATCAGCTCTCCGATAAAGAGAAGAGCCTAGTGTTTTTCTTCTATGGTCAATAAATTTGAGTGTTCATCAGATGTATGTGTGTGAGAGAGAAAGGGTATGGTGGTGCCTCCCCACATTCAAGTGTCATTGAGACATTTGCACACAAGGATAGAACAGGTTACCTGCCCGTAATTGTTGCCTAAATAATAATTCACTGTTCAGCTCCCACTTATGAGTGAGAATATGTGGTGTTTGGTTTTCTGTTCTTGTATTAGTGTGCTGAGAGTGATGGTTTCCAGCTTCATCCATGTCCCTGCAAAGGACATGAACTCATCCTTTTTTATAGCTGCATAGTATTCCAGGGTGTATATGTACCATATTTTCTTTACCCAGTCTATCATTGATGGGCGTTTGGGTTGGCTTCAAGTCTTTGCTATTGTGAACAGAGCACATGGATCCAGGGAGGGGAACTTCACACACCAGGGTCTGTCAGCGGGTGGGGGGTAGGGGAGGGATAGCATTAGGAGAAATACCTAACATAGGCAACAGGTTGATGGGTGCAGCAAACCACCACGGCACGTGTATACCTGTGCAACAAAACCGCACGTTGTGCACAGGTACCCCAGAACCTAAAGTATAATAAAAAAAGAAAAAAAAATCCTTTCCCTAATTCAGATATCCTGAATATAGCAACTCTTAAGAGTTTTTATGTATCATTCTGGAAATTTTCTATTTTAATTATGTATAAACACATATTATGTGCATATATCTAATCATACTATAGATGATACGAAAATAGAATTGTACCATAATTTTTTTTCTGGAACTTTCTCTATTCAAATAAAGTATAATGAGCATCTTTCTCTATTAGCATAAAACAAAACAAATAATAATTCACTTTAGTTAGCTGAAATGAGGACTGTGTCTGAGCGGACAGATGGGGGAGAAGCAACAATGTGAAAAGCAACTTTTCCCAAGTTGTTACTATAGCTACCAGGATGCAGACTATTTCTATCACAGCGGCAAACAGAAGAGATTTCAGACAAAGGACAAAGGGAAAAGAAATCAGGACTATTTCCATAGCAACTGGGAGATCTGCTAATCATGGGTAGACTACACTTTACTCTTCCTAACAATATCGATGTTAGTCATTAATAATATTACAGGAGGAGAGATATAGAAAGCCCTGATCCTGAACTAATAGCTTAAAGCATAAGATATGGAAACTGCCTTCACTGAAAATGCCACAAAGGTTCCCAGGGCGATGCAGTGAACTTGAATTCCTGACACTTTTGGAAGCTAAGGGGTTACTGACTGCTACTACTAATGTTGCCATTTGTTTGTTGTGACATTCAGAGGAAATTTCCTTGATTTATTTCTACCAAAGATGATGGTGGACGAGTGTGAGATGTAGAATAAGTAAAAATGTGATATAAATAGAATTAGATTTAGAATTAATGGAGGGAATCTGAATGGAATTGCAATACTACATAACAAAGATCTGATAAAAAAGAAAAAATCTAATTGATGCAACAGCATGTTTGTTGGAAATAAATGCTGCAGGGAATGGAGAGAGAACAATTAGAGGTTAAGACTTGAGAGCTGGGGCCAGGTGTGGTGCCTCATGCCTGTAATTCCAGCACTTTGAGGGATCACTTGAGGCCAGGAGTTGGAGACCCACCTGATCAACATGGCGAAACCCTGTCTCTACTAAAAATACAAAAAAAAAAAAAAAAAAAATCAGCCAGGTGTGGTAGCACATGCCTGTAATCCCAGCTACTTGGGAGGCTGAAGCAGGAGAATCACTTGAACCTGGGAGGTGCAGAGGTTGCAGTGAGCCAAGATTACACCACTGTACTCCAGCCTGGGCGACAGAGTGAGATTCTGTCTCAAACAAAACAAAACAAAAACTGGAGAGCTGGAAGGCACTTTAGGAATTATGCATATTCAACTTGCAAATGAAATGTTAAAAGGTATTCATTTGTGCACATATTTATTGAGTCTCTACTACAGGCCAGATACTACTTTCCATTCTTGGGAAATACACATCAGTGATCTAAACAGACAAGAATCCCTATCTCCAGGGAGCTACATTCTCAAGGGGAAACATAGGCCATAAAAAGTAAAGTTTATATTCACAATAGCAAAGACTTGGAACCAACCCAAATGTCCATCAATGATAGACTGGATTAAGAAAATGTGGCACATATATACCATGGAATACTATGCAGTTATAAGAAAGGATGAGTTCATGTCCATTGTGGGGACATGGATGCAGCTGGAAACCATCATTCTCAGCAAACTATCGCAAGGACAGAAAACCAAACACACACCGCATGTTCTCACTCATAGGTGGGAATTGAACAATGAGAACAGTTGGTCACAGGAAGGGGAACATCACACACTGGGACCTGTTGTGGGGTGGGGGAAGGGGGGAGGGATAGCATTAGGAGATATACCTAATGTAAGTGGCGAGTTAATGGGTACAGCACACCAACATGGCACGTGTATACATATGTAACAAACCTGCACCTTGTGCACATGTACCCTAGAACTTGAAGTATAATTTTAAAAAAAAGAAAAATTGAACCAGCATTCCTAATATAGACCCTAATTCATTATAGTATATTAGCCTTTTTATATATTGATAGATTCAATTAGGTAATATTTTAGGATAAGAATTTATATCTATATTCATGAGGGATATTGTTTTGTAGGTTTTTTTTATTTTAAGTTTTAAAAATGTATCAGTGTAATGCTCAACTAATAAAATGAGTTTGTTAAGTGAAAAAAAAAAGATTATAAATAAGAAAAGTATGGGGTATGTCTGTGCATGTGACAAATGGTAAAACAAAATAAGCAGGATTTAGAGTGGGAGGGTGGGATTGCAGTTCAAATCAGGATATCAGAATTGGCCCCACTGAACATGAAACATTTGAGGGATTAGCCATCCCAGTATTTTGGGAAGAGCATTCCAGTAAGAAGAGAGAGGACAATATCACATGCCCAGATTGCAGCAAGTCCAGGCCAGAACCCAGATCCCTGTCATCTGTATCCTGCGACCTTTTCTTTTCCCCATCTTTTTTTTTTTTTTTTTTGAGACAAGCTCTCACTCTGTCACCCAGGCTGGAGTGAAGTGGCTCCATCATGGCTCACTGCAGCCTCTGCCTCCTGGGCTCAAGCAATCCTCCCATCTCATCCTCCCGAGTAGCCGGGACCGCAGGTGTGCACCACCATGCCCAGCTAATTTTTGTATTTTGGGGTGAGACAGCATTTAGCCATGTTGCCCAGGCTGGTCTCAAGCTCTTGGGTCAAAGAATCCTCCTGCGTCAGCCTCCCAAACTGCTGGGATTACAGACATGAGCCACCACACCTGGCCTCTTTTCTACATCTTGGACAGTTGTTCACCAATGTCGTTTTTTGCTCATTTGTTCCAGTGCAGTGGTTCTTACAGGGTTGTCTTTGGACTCAGCAGCACGGGCATTACCAGGAAGCTTGTTAGAAAGCAGATTCTCAGGCCGTAGCTGGGACTTCCATAATCTAGCACTCTGGAGGTGAGGCACAGCAGCCTGTGTCTTAACACGCCCTCGGGTCATTCTGAGAATCACGTCTGTAAACTCGGGCGCATTCCTTTCAGTGACCTCTCACTTCTGACTACGGTCTGTAGAATCTTTCAGAAACCCGTCCCAATTTGCCAACCGCTATTCTAGCCCTCCTTCACCCTGATCTGGACATTTGTAAGAAGAAAATGTGCAACAGAGTTTATTCCGGAATGGAGAGGACACACCCTCAGGGCGCCCTCACCAGAACGGTTGGAATAGCTGCCCAAAGAGGAAGGAGACCTGGCCAGGTGCGATTCTCCAAGGACAAATGAAGCACTGGTCAGATTCCAGGGCATCAGTTCACCCAATCTTGAGAAAATTCTGGGGGAAAGAGTTCCATTCATGGTGAATGAAAGAAGAAACTTTCTAAAACTAATCTGAAAGCAAAGTGCCCCTACAGAGAAACCCATCAAAAGTCACTGCTGGATTTTCACCCAAAAGTGAGGCAGAGTAAGTTTTAAAATTAAATTTTATTATTTCGCCTTCCTTTCCAGTTCTTAATGTTAGAATGATACTTCAGCTTGGGGTGGCAAAGTACATGGTTGCCTCGCATCTTCCTACTCCTCTCACTTTAATTGGTCTAAAGCCTTATTTAACTCTCTTTGGATTTGCAGCTTTGCTAGACCTCAACTCTCCCATAACCATTTCAAAAGCATGGGCTGGGCTTCTGCTTCTGATAATGGCGAACGAGGGAGATCAGAACAAGGGACCTGGTGAAAGTAACCACAAGGGCTGGACAAAGTGTCAAAATCCTGCTTGAGATGAGAGACGGCTGTGAAAACTTTTGGAACAAAGATTCAAGTGACGAAAAAATATTCACGATGGGTAGCCAGGCAATCGGGGCCATGCTATTTTAGGAGCATCTTCAGACTTTGAAAAGAAGCTGTTAACAGTATGCTGAGACTCTCAGCAGAAGTCCTAGGCAGGCCTGCAGGCATGGGGCACGAAAATTAGAGTGCAGGCCCCTCCCAGAAGGGGTCTGGTAAAGTCTGCAAACTTCAGGTTGTGACTCCCAGAGTCTACAGCCAAGCAATAAAAGTGGAATAGAAATAGATGCACCCTGAGTCCCACTCCTAAAACGGGGAGAGGTTGAGTGTGATCTACGCCACTTCACAGGAGCTGGGGTGGGGACGGTTGCATTCTGCTTTTCCCAGAATGACTCTGTCTGCTGTATGAGCTGGCACTGGGGGAAGTGGTAGCCCCTGATCTTCTAGCCTTTCCTCTCCTGGTGTGGAACCTTTGCCTTACAAGTGAATTGTGACAGGGGTCAATGGGGCCCATTCTTGGCTTTCCGTGCCAGGAGTAGAGCTCTTGCCCTTGGTAAGTGGGACCTGGGTGGAGAAGGAGCCTCTGTTGTCTCAGCTGCACCTGACTTGAAGACCTGCCTTACGAGAAATACTAAAGGACATTCTTTAAACTGAAAGCAAGTGACCCTAGACAGTAATTTAAGCCACATGAAAAAGGCAAAGGTATGAGTAAAGGTGATTATGTAATTATGAAATACAGGATACTGACGAGGCATGGTGGCTCATGCCTGTAGTCCCAGCACTTTGGGAGGCCGAGGTGGGTGGATCACCTGAGGCCTAGAGTTTGAGACCAGCCTGACCAACTTGGAGAAATCCTGTCTCTACTAAAAATACAAAGCCGAGCATGGTGGCACATGCCTGTAATCCCAGCTACTTGGGAGGCTAAGGCAGGAGAGTCCCTTGAACCCGGGAGGTGGAGGTTGCAGTGAGCTGAGATTGCATCGTTGCATTCCAGCCTGGGCAACAAGAGTGAAGCTCCAGCTCAAAAAAAAGAAAAAAAAAAAAAAAAGAAAGAAAGACAGGATACTTGCATATTTATTCTTTTTCTTTTAACTGACCTAAAAAGCAGTTGCATAAAACAATATGTATATAATTGTATTGCTGTGGTTATAACATATAGAAATGTCATTTACAATAAGACAGGGAAGTGGCTGGGAACAACTGTATTTGAGTAGGATTATTGACACCGGGTGCTAACTTGACTCCATAGGAATAAATGAAAAGAATCAGAAATGGTAAGCAATATGGTTAATATAATAAATTCTATAAGTATAAATATTCATGTGCTACATAACGATGTTTCCGTCAACAGTGGACCACATATGTGACGGTGGTCCCATAAGATTATAATGGAGATGAAGAATTCCTATCGCCTAGTGATATCATAGTCATTGTAATGTTGTAGCCCAGAGCATTACACCATGTTGGCGGTGGTGCCAGTGCAAACAAACCTGCTGCGCTGCCAGTCATGTAAAAGTATAGCTCAGACAATTTTGCCCAGTACCTGAGACTTGATAATAATAATGAATGACTATGTTACTAGTTTAGGTATTTACTATACTTTTTATCTTTATTGTAAAAGGAACTCCTTCTACTTAAAAAAAAAAAATTAATTATCAGGCAGTCTCAGGCAGGTCCAGGTATCCAAAAGGTGCTGTTATCACAGGAGATGACAGGTCCATGTGTGTTATCGCCCCTGAAGACCTTCCAGTGGGACAAGGTGTGGAGCGGGAAGACAGTGATATGGAAAATCCTGACCCTGTGTAGGCCTAGGCTAATGTGTGTGTTTGTGTCTTTGTTTTTAACAAAAAAAGTTTAAAGGGTAAAAAAGCTTTAAGAATTTTAAAATAGAAGAAAGCTTATAGAAAAAGGATTTAGAGGCCGGGCGCGGTGGCTCAAGCCTGTAATCCCAGCACTTTGGGAGGCCGAGGCGGGTGGATCACGAGGTCAGGAGATCGAGACCATCCTGGCTAACATGGTGAAACCCCGTCTCTACTAAAAATACAAAAAACTAGCCGGGTGTGGTGGCGGCGCCTGTGGTCCCAGCTACTCGGAGACTGAGGCGGGAGAATGGCGTGAACCCGGGAGGCGGAGCTTGCAGTGAGCCGACATCGCGCCACTGCACTCCAGCCTGGGCGACAGAGCGAGACTCCGTCTCAAAAAAAAAAAAAAAAAAAAAAAAAAAAGGATTTAGAGAAATAAATTGTTTTTGTACAGTAGTACATATGTTTGCATTTTAAGCTAGATATTACAAAAGAGTCAAAAAGTCAAAAAAAATGAAGTGTTACAATTAGCTAAGATTAATTTATTATTGAATAAAGAAAAATATATTTTATAAATTTAGTGTAGCCTAAGTGTACGGTGTTTCTGAAGTCTACAGTAGTGTACAGGGATGTCCTGGCCTTCACGTTCACTCACCACTCACCCAGGGCTACTTCCAGTTCTGTAAGCACCATTCTTGGTAAATGCCTTATACAGGTGCAGCATTTTTTATCTTTTATTCTGTATTTTTACCATACATTTTTTATGTTTACATATACAGATACTTAACATTGTGTTACAATTGCTTAGAATATTCAAGACAGAAACAGACAATACAAGTTTGTAAGCTAGGAGCAACCGGCTATACCACATAACCTAGGTTTGTAGAAGGCTATGCCATTCTAGGTTTGTGTAAGTACACTCTACAATGTTCACACAACAACAGATTTGCTGAACAATGCATTTCTTAGAATGTTAAGCAATGCGTGACTATATATAGTTGCTCGCCTTTCTTCTTTCAGATATTTAAAAACATAGATTATATAAAATAATAGTTGTAACAATGTGTTGGGTTTGTAACATGTAAGTTTTATACTATAACAGTATAATAGCACAGAAAGTTGGGGAGAGGGAATAGTGTTACATAGGAGTAAAGTTCCATATTCCACTTGAATAAATTGTAATAAATGTAAAATATATTTTAAAGGGTAACATGTATATTGAAATCCCAAAACAACTACTAATAGTATAATTTTTAAAACACATTAAAAATCATTATAGATCCTCAAATGTTACATTAGAAAATATCCACTTAATCCAAAAGAAGTAAAGAAGCAAAAGAATAAAAACCTGTGAATGACGTAAAAAGCAAAAAGCAAATGGTAGACGTAAATTGAACCCTATCAAAAACAAATGTGAATGAATTAAACAATCCAGTCAAAGGCAGAGATTATCAGATTGAATAAAAATAAAAAGACCCTCTAAGATGTTGTCTATAGCAGGCACACATTAGATTCAGGAATCTAAATAGGCTGAAAGTAAAGGATGAAGAAAGATATACCATGTGTAAACCAGAGAGTATCTGAGGCAGGTCTCAGATCAGTTTAGAAGTTTATTTTGCCAAAGTCAAGGACATGCCTGGGAGAAAGGTTTATGCCTTTCTCCAAAGATGACTTTGAGGGCTTCAGCATTTGAAGAGGAAAAGTGGGCTGGAGGGGAAAGAGGGAGGTTATGGTAATCCATATTTAACAAGAGAAAAGGAGCAGGTAGGGGAATAGTCAATTATGTATTCGTCGGATACTCAGTAAATCAGCACTTTGCATGAGATAAGGTGAGCGTAGAGTGGCTACCTGTGGGGATATTTAACTTTTTATTTGTAGATACTTGCTTAGAAACAAACGGAAAGGCAGCTTCTTGCATGACTCAGTTTTCAGCTTAATTTTTAAATTAAATTAATTTTCTTTGTATTTCCAATCCTTTATTTTTTTAAATTATATATAAGTTCTGGGGTATGTGTGTAGAACGTGCAGGTTTGTTACATAGGTATACACGTGCCATGGTGGTTTGCTGCCTCCATCAACCCATCATCTACATTAGATATTTCTCTTAATGCTATCCCTCCCCTAGCCCCCAACCTCCTGACAGGCCCCTGTGCGTGATGCTCCCCTCCCTGTGTCCATGTGTTCTTGTTCAACTCCCACGTATGAATGAGAACATGTGGTGTTTGGTTTTCTGTTCTTGTGTTAGTTTGCTGAGAATGATGGTTTCCCACTTCATCTATGTCCCTGCAAAGGACATGAACTTATCCTTTTTTTTTTTTTTTTTTTTTTGAGGTAGAGTCTTGCTCTGTTGCCCAGGCTGGAGTGCAGTGGTGCAATCTTGGCTTCCTGCAAGCTCTGCCTCCCAGGTTCACACCATTCTCCTGCCTCAGCCTCCTGAGTAGCTGGGACTACAGGCACCCACCACCACACCCGGCTAATTTTTTGTATTTTTAGTAGAGATGGGGTTTCACCGTGTTAGCCAGGATGGTGTGATTCTCCTGACCTCATGATCCGCTTGCCTCAGCCTCCCAAAGTGGTGGGATTACAGGCATGAGCCACTGCCCCTGGCCAAACTCATCCTTTTTTATGGCTGCATAGTATTCCATGGTGTATATATGCCACACTTACTTTATCCAGTCTGTCATTGATGGGCATTTGGGTTGGTTCCAAGTCTGCCGTTGTGAACAGTGCTGCAATAAACATACATGTGCATGTGTCTTCACAGTAGAATGATTTATAATCCTTTGGGTGTCTACCCAGTAGTGAGATTGCTATTTTCAGCTTAATTTATTTCCTTTTGGCAGTGTGAACTGGAGTCTTAAGTTTTTATTTCCTTTCACATATGCAAACAGCAAGCATTAGGGAGCTGAAGTGACTATACTCATTCAAACAAAACAGACTTCAAGAAAAATAGATGTTACTGGAGATAAATGAAGATATTACATAATGATAAAAGGGTCAACCTGTCAAGAAGATCTAACTTACATGAGCCAAATAACACAATCCTAAAATACCTAAAGCAAAAAATTAGAGAATTGAAGGGATAATTAGACAATTCAACAATAATATGCACAAACTTTAATACCCTCACTTTCTTATTTATTTATTTATTATTATTATTATTATTATTTTACTTTAAGTTCTAGGGTACATGTGCATAACGTGCAGGTTTGTTACATATGTATACTTGTGCCATGTTGGTGTGCTGCACCCATCAACTCGTCAGCACCCATCAACTCGTCATTTACATCAGGTATAACTCCCAATGCAATCCTTCCCCCCTCCCCCCTCCCCATGATAGGCTCCGGTGTGTGATGTTCCCCTTCCCGAGTCCAAGTGATCTCATTGTTCAGTTCCCACCTATGAGTGAGAACATGCGGTGTTTGGTTTTCTGTTCTTGTGATAGTTTGCTAAGAATGATGGTTTCCAGCTGCATCCATGTCCCTACAAAGGACACAAACTCATCCTTTTTTATGGCTGCATAGTATTCCATGGTGTATATGTGCCACAGTTTCTTAATCCAGTCTGTCACTGATGGACATTTGGGTTGATTCCAAGTCTTTGCTATTGTGAATAGTGCCGCAATAAACATACGTGTGCATGTGTCTTTATAGCAGCATGATTTATAATCCTTTGGGTATATAACCAGTAATGGGATGGCTGGGTCATATGGTACATCTAGTTCTAGATCCTTGAGGAATCGCCATACTGTTTTCCATAATGGTTGAACTAGTTTACAATCCCACAAACAGTGTAAAAGTGTTCCTATTTCTCCACATCCTCTCCAGCACCTGTTGTTTCCTGACTTTACCCTCACTTTCTAGAATGGATAGAAAAAACAGAAATCAATAAGGAAATAGAAGACTTGAACAACACTATAAACCAACTGTACCTAACAGTCATTACTAAAACACTCCACCCAACAACAGCAAAATACACATTCTTCTTAGGTACACATGGAATATTCTATGGGAAAGTCCATGTGTTAGGCCATAAAATAGGCCTCAGTACATTTAAAAGGATTGAGAACATGCAATGCATAGTCTCCAAGCACAAGGGAATTACATTAGAAATTAATAATTGTGTACATGGAAAATCTACTAAACTCTGCTTTTAAAAAGGAATACATTTTTCAGGTTCCTGACCATATAATTCATATGGTAAAGATCAATGTTTTTTATCCAGCAGCAAAAAATAAGTTCCTGTTCTGGGTTAAATGAACAACAACAACAAGTGCTTTGTTTCTGTCTCCCAATGTATAAGACATAAAACATGGCCAGATGGTGGCTCACATCTGTAATCCCAGCACTTTGAGAGGCCAAAGCAGGTGGACCACCTGATGTCAGGGGTTCGAGACCAGCCTGTCCAACGTGGTGAAACCCCATCTCTACTGAAGATACAAAAATTAGCTGGGTGTGGTGGTGGGTGCCTGTAATCCCAACTACTGAGGAGGCTGAGGTAGGAGAATCACTTGAACCTAGGAGGCACAGGTTGCAGTGAGCCAAGGTGGCACCACTGCATTCCACCCCGGGCGATAAGAGCGAAACTGCACCTCAGGAAAAAAAAGAAAAAAGCATGGCCCATGGCCATAATGCCTGGAAAAGCTATTTGAAGACACTAAAAATAAAGCAGTAGCAGGTGGATTGGGGAAGAACACCAGAAATTGAAGTACTGCCAAATTATCAATGAATTTACATTGTTTCTCCTTCATTACTTCTGGATTTGAACTCAACACAGCTTGAAATCTAAAAGTTGGCACTGTTTTGCAAGCAGTGAGAGTTCTAATGTAAGCCCTCTAGTTCCGGCTGGGGAGTTGGAACCGGGCACTGCTAATGCTTAGAGGATATTTAAATCTCCCATTTCCTCCTTGCTGGTAAAGTTGAGTCCCCAGGGAATCAGTTCCACTCAGGTGATACTGTTGCTGCGTCTGGAACCCAGAAGCACGAAACTCTGAGACAGAGGGACCTCCTCTCCAGTAGGTGGGGCTGCATTCCTAGGACTGCATTCTGGCTTTTCTCTCTGCATCTTTCCTCACTTGAGAAAGGATATGGGAGTGTGTGACAGAGAGGGAGTAACCAGAACCCCAAGTTTCTAGCCAGAGGCCCAAAACAACACATGCCAGAGAATTAAAAAGTACTAAGTAGCTTGCAGAAAGAAAAGAGATGAAGAAAATGACTCCATAAAAATTGTTTATATATTCCAGGTTTATCTTGGCTTGTGTATGTCTAGATCTAGTTATACTTAGCATGTCAAAGACTTTGAGAACTAACATAATTGATAGAGAGCTGCCTGGGTTCCAGAAACTTGGAATAAATCTGAGGAGCACTCAAAGCTTTCAGACTCTTCTATTGGAACCACAGAACACCACTGAACCTGCAGTGTGAACCAGATCAGTTAGTTGTTGACTGAAAATGAAAATATCAACATTTTCTACAGAATTTAAGAAAAACACAGTCTTATAATATAATATTTAAAATGTGAAGAATACAATCCAAAATTACTTGGCATATGAAGACCCATGGACATTTCAACTCCTGTGAGGACAGGCGATCAACAGACACCCATGCCAACATGAAATATATGTTTGAATTATCTTACAAAGAATGAAGGTACGTATTTTTAAAAACATGCAGGCCAGGCACGGTCACTCAAACCTGTAATATCAGCAATTTGGGAAGCTGAGACCAGCAGATGACTTGAGGTCAGGAGTTGGAGACCAGCCTGACCAACATGGTGAAACCCCATCTCTACTAAAAATACAAAAATTAGTGGTGATGCATGCCTGTAATCCCAGCTACTTGGGAGGCTGAGGCAGGAGAATCGCTTGAACCTGGGAGGTGGAAGTTGCAGTGAGCCGAGGTCACGGCATTGCATTCCAACCTGGGCAACAAGAGCGAAAGTCCATCTCAAATAAATAAATAAGCGAAAAAACAACCTGGATTATTATTTCAACAAATGTTAAAAACAGAAGTTATCAGCAAAGAAATTGAGATTAAGAAAAAAACGCAGCTGGAAATTTTAGAAATGAGAAATAACTCCAACAAAAACTTGTAGGATATGCCGGGCGCAGTGGCTCACACCTGTAATCCTAGCTACTGGGGAGACTGAGGCAGGAGAATCGCTTGAACCTGGGAGGCGGAGGTTGCGGTAAGCCGAGATCGCACCATTGTACTCCAGCCCGGGCAACAAGAGGGAAATTCCATCTCAGAAAAAAACTTGTAGGATAACATCAGTGACATCAGTGGGGGAATGGAGATGACATATGACATATGATCAAGTTCAGTGAACTTTAAGGTGGATGAGTAGAAATTATCAAAAGTGACAACAGAGAGAAAAATATTGAAGGAAAAAGAACAGAGGTAGAGGAACCTAAGGGAAAATGACAATCTAAAATGCTTGTCATTGAAGAAGGATAAGCGAATGTGATGCTAAAGAAAACTGAAGTAATTATAGCTGAAAACTCCCAAACTTTGGCAGATTACTAAAACCTGAAGATTTCAGAAGCTAAGCAAACTTCAATAGGGTGATTCCACATTACATTTTTTACAAAAAATGTAAAAGCAGTCAGATAAAAATGACACATAACCTCTAGTGGAACAGTGATTCAATAATGGCGGCTTTCTCATCAGAAACCATGGAGGCCAGAAAGAAGAGGCATGGCATCTGTCAAGTGCTGAGCGGAAAGAACTGCCGGTCTAGACTTCTGCATTCAGTAAGGATATCCTTCAGGGATAAAGGCACTCTCAGATGAAGGAAAACTAGGAATCTGCTGCCAGTTGGCCATCCTTAGAAATTACACAAGGAAGCTGTTAAAACAGAAAGAGAATGATATCAGAAGGAAACTTGGAGCATCAGAAATGAAGGAAAAGCAAAAGAAATAGTAGATGTATTAGAAAATAGAATATTCTCTTATACTTAAATTCTTCAAAATATGTTTGATACATACAAGGAAAAATATTAAACATATAGACTATTGTCTATTTAAATTCTTAAAAATATGTTTTAGGAAAAAATACATAAAAGTGTCTGATTGAATTCTCCATGTATGTATAAGCAAGCTATGGGATAAAGTTGAGAGAGTAAAGGAATCTAAGATGTTAACAGCTATACATTCCAAATGAAATGGCAGAATACTCGCTCTAAGCGATTGTGAAGGGTTGACTTGCTTTATCAGAAAAGTAAACTTCAGAGCATAGAAAATTACCAGAGACAGAGTTACACTACATAATGAGAAATAGGGTAAACTTTCCAAGAAGATATAAGAGTTCTAAATACATATACACCAAACAACAGAGATGCAACATACATGAAGCGAAACCAGACAAAACTGAAAACAAATAGATATCTCCACAGTTAAAGTTGATGACTTCAACATGCACCCCTCAGTAATATATGAATCTACTAGGTAGAAAATCAACAAAGATATAGAAAAACTAGTCAGTGCCATGAACCAACCAGATTTAACTGATGTTTACAGAACATGCCACCTAAAAACAGCAGAAGGCACAAGTGCACATAGTTCATTCATAACAAAAATATATTCCGGGTCATAAAACAAACTCCAAAGTTTAAATCATTTGGAATTAATCAAAGTGTCATCTCAGATCATAATGCAATGAAACTAGAAATCAATATCAGAAAGACAGCAAAAAAATATCCAAATCCATGGAAGTTAAACAACATACCTTTAAATATGCCATGAACTGCAGAGGAAGTCTCAAGGGAAATTAGAAAATATTTTGAAATGAGTAAAAATAAAAAATACAGCATAATGAAAATTGTAGAATTCAGCTAAAAGACTGCTTGGAGAGAAATTTATAGCATTAAGTGTTTATATTAGAAAAGAAGAAAGACCTCAAATCACTAACCTAAGCTTCCACCTTTAGGACTGGAAAGCAAAGAGTAAAACAAACTCGAATTGAGCCAAATTAAGGAAATAATAAGGAGTAAAATTCAATGAAATTGAAAACCAAAACAGATGAAATTAGTGAAATCAAATCTAATTCTTTGAAAATATTTGTAAAATGCATTCAAGACTGACAAAGTAAAAAAAAAAAAAAAGACACAAATTACCAGTATCAGGAATTGAAAAGAAATGGGACTACAAGGCCTTCCAGGATAATAAGGGAGCACTAGAAACCACTCTATGGGAATAACTTCAACAACTTAGATGTAATGGACCAATTCTTCCAGAAACATCAACTGTCAAAGCCTACCCAAGGTGAAATAAATCATAAGAATGGTCTTATGACCATTAAAGTAACTGATTTAATAGTTTAAAAAATATTTTAAAAACCTACACCAAAATCTGAAAAATAAACTTCCAGGCCTAAATATGGTTTCGCTGGTTAATTGAATTAAATATTTAAAGACATTAGACTAATTCCATAGAATCTTTTCTAGAAAATGGAAGAAAAGGAAACGTATCCCAACTCATTTTATGAGGCTGGCATCAACCTGATACTATAATCTGACAAGGAAAAAAAAACTACACAATATTCCATATATATATATATACACACACACACACACATACACACACACACACATATATACACACACGGATATTCCATATATACACACACGGCTATATATATACACACACACGGATATTCCATATATATATGCCATATTCCATATATATATATGGAATATCCGTGTGTGTGTATATATATAGCCGTGTGTGTATGTATATCCGTGTATGTATATATATATGGAATATCCATGTTTGTGTGTGTATATATATATACATATGTCCATTTGTGTGTGTGTATATATACACAAATACAAACTATATTAACAAAGTGATTCCAGCAATATATAAAAAGTACGATACAAACCACCATGTGGAATTTACACTAGAAATAAAGACTAGTTCAATACTCTGAAAATAATTAATGTAATTGACCATATTAATAACCTAAAGAAGGAAAGCTGCATAGTCATAGAAATTTAAACAAAAAACATTTGACAAACAGCGTCTATTCATGATAAAAACTCACAACAAACTAGGACGGAAGGGAACATCCTCAACCTAAAATTTGGCATCTAGGAAAATCTTATACCTAAGAGTATACTTAGTTGTGCAGTATTGAATGGTTTTCTCTTAAGCTTAGTGGCAAACTCAACATTCCTGTTAACCTAGTAGAAGTTCTGGTCAGTGGAAAAGACAAGAAGAAAATAAAAAGTGTATGAATTGGAGAGGAAGACATAAAAGTACCATTTGTGGAAGATATAACATTCTACATAAAAATCGCAAGAAATCTACAAAAAGTCTCTCAAAACTAATAAATGAAGTTAGTAAATCACAGGATACAAGATCAGCACTCATTAATCAAGTGTATTTCCTTTTTTAAAAAAATCGACTTATTATCTTATAGTTGTGAAGGTCATAAGTTCAAAATGGGTCTTTTAGACTCCAGTCAGTGTGTCAGTGGAGCAGAATTCATTCTAGAATGGATGCTTGAAGAGGTTCTGGAGCTCAAAGAGAGAATTCATTCCTAGGCATTTTCTGCCTCTTAAAGCCACCCACATTCCCTGATCCATGACTACATGAGTCTGACCTCTGCTTCATTGTATAGTCTCCTTCTCTGCCTCTGATCTTACTGTTTTTCTCTTATATGGGCCTCAGTGATTACATTGGGCCCACCCAGATAATTCAAGATAATCTTTCCATCTCATGGTCTTCAACGTAATCATATCCTAAGTACCATTTGCCAAGTGATGTAAAGTATTCAGATTCCAGGGATTAGGACACAGACGTCTTTAGGGAGCATTATTCTGTCTACCACAAGTTGAAAGAGTTCTTTACATATTCTGATATTATGAATGCTAGAACCTGACAAACTGTATGATTTGCAATTTTTTTCTCCCATTCTGTAGGTTGTTTTTTCATTTATTATATGTCCTTTGATGCACCAAAAGTTAGAATTTTCATAAAGCCTAATTTATCTATTTCTTCCTTTGGTGGCTTTGCTTTTGGTGTCATAACTATAAGAGTTTTATAGTACTATCTGTAACTTTTAGGTTTTTAATACATTTCGAGTTAATTTTCCATATGGTGTAAAGCAACAATTTTGAGTTAATTTTCCATATGGTGTAAGACAACAGTCCAATATTGTTCCAATGTCTCTGCATCATTAGTTGAAGAGACGATTCTTCTCCATTGAATTATTTTGGTACTCTAATCAAGTATATTTCTATACAGTAGAAATGCAGACTGGAAACCAGAAAATTTTAAAAACATCATTTAAAATAACTCCAGAATTGAAGATTTATGTATAAATGTAACAAAACACATACAGTGTAAGTTTATAGAAAACTAAAAATTCTAATAAAGGATATATAAAAAAAAGAAATAGTCATACTGTCTTCAAGGAATGGAAGACCCAACATAGTAAACATGTCAACATGTAAATTCTCCATAAATGTATATATGGATTGTGTGTGTGTGGCGTGTGGTGTGGTGTGTGTGTGGGGGTGTGTGTGTGTGTGTGTATTTATATATATGCCAATTTAAACCTTAGCAGAATTTTTGTAGATATGGGTAAGATATTTCACAATGTATTTGTAAAGGCAGAGGGACTAGCCTATGCAAATCAGTTTTGAAAAAGAAGTAGATGTCTATATATAAGAAATGAAATTTGACTTAAATACTTTAAACGAAAAACTCTGTAAAAGGCATGAACAAACACTTCACTAAAGAGGGTACAAGGATGAGAAATAGGCACATTAAAAGATGCTTAACATTCTTAGCTATTAGGGAAATGCAAATTAAAACCATGACATGATAGTGCTACCCTCCTATTTTAACTTCAATAAAAATTGTTGACAAGAGCAGGGAAAGTAACAGATGTGGAATAACTTGAAATTTTGTAAATTCCAGGTTGAAATACAAAATTGTACAGTCACTGTGGGAAATGGTTTGGCAGTTTCTTATAAATGCTGATTTATTCTAAAATATAACCCAATGTCCATTTCTGGATAAATATAACCCAGTGTCCATTTCTGGATATTCACACTAGAGAGATGAAAATTTATTTCCACATAAAAGCCTGTACATTAATATTTATAGTGGCTTTACTAATAAGTGCTAAAACCTGAACACCATCCAAATGTCCTTAATGTGATAGATGGATAAACAAACTGTGACACATCTAAACAATGGCATAATATTTATAAAAAAATAATGAACTTTTAATATACGTTAAGAACTTGGACAAATATCAGAGACATTACGCTCGGGAATGAAGCCACATGCAAAAGGTTGATACCATAGTATTCCATGTATATTCTATTCCCTCCCAACAAAAAGAATCCACTCGCACACAGAAAAGGACAAGGATGGAGAACTGCTCAGTGGTTGGCGGCAGTTATGGGTAGGGAAGGGGCAGTGACAGAAGGACGGTAGGGAAGGGGCAGTATCAGAAGGATAGCAGAAGGGAGTTTGGGGCGGAGGGTGGTGGAACTATTGTGTGTCCTGATGATGTTGATAGATGTTGATAGTTACACAAATATATACATGTGTCTAAAATTTATGGAATGTCATACATGATACATCAATGGAAAAAGTTAATGTATGATATAAAAATGAAACTTAAAAGACACTATTTTCACTAGCATCAAAAACATTAAATGTCTAAGATAAATTTAATAAAACAGCATATTATTCTGTACAGTTAACTATAAACCATTAATGAGAGAATTAAAAGAGACCTAAATAAAGGTCAGCATATCTATATATGGTTTAGAAGACTCTGTATTGGAAACAAGACAATTATCCATAAACTGATCTGCAGAGTCAATGCAACTCCCTATCAAAATTTCAATGGTTTTTATTTTTTGTGAAAATTTACAACCTCATCCTAAATTATATGTAGTATGTACATGACTGAAAATGGCTAATGCACTTCTAAATAAAAAGAAGAAGTTTGAAGAACTTCCTTCACTGGATATCAATGTTTATTGGAAAGCTACAATGAGAAGGATAGTGGTATTGAAACAAGGGTACAGTAAAAGTCAGTGCAACTGATTAGAGTCTAGAAAAAAGCTAAGCATATATACACATTAGGTTGGTGACAAGCATGACAGGCAGAGCAGTGAGGAAACATAGTCCTGTGAATGAGTAATGTTGGAGTCATTGGATGCTCATATGAGAAGAAAAGAAAACTTGTCCTCTACTTCACACAACACCCAACTGTAGTAGATTATAGATTTAAATATAAAAGGCAAGAGAATAAAACTTCTGAACATAAATAAGCAGGGCTATTTTCCTGACTTCAGAGATAGAATTTAATAGGATTTTAAAAGCACTATTCACATGAGTCTTTCCTGAGCAAGATGACAGAATAGGAAGCCCTGGACCCTCCTTCCACCCTGTGATCTCACCAATTCAGCAACAAAGCGTGGACAAATTTCCTGTGATACCCGGAATGCGGAAACTAGCTGAGAGGCTCCCGCACAAAACTACCCACATCAAAGTCAGTAGGGAAATTTAAGACACCCTCTTGCCATAATCCCTGCCCTTGACACTGTATAATTGCAAGGAAACCCCCAGCTCCCAGATTTTCCTTGGGGAGGGAAAGAGATGGACTCTGCATCCAGAACCCCACTTTGCTGGGAGACACCTGGAGGACGGGCTTCTGTCTGGCCTGTTTCAGAGTGCTGACGCACCTGCATCATCCAGTCACGCGCAAGTCAGTGAGAAAAGAGATGAGCGTTTGATCTAATATGCAGCGAGTCGCACAGCCTTTCCTCCAGTTCGATGCAGACCAAATAGCTAAAAAACAAAGCAAAAAACAACGACGAAAACATACACACACACACAAACCCAAATGTCAGTTTCTCCCTGGAGAGGGGAAAAAACTTAGACAAGGAATTCAATGATTCAGCGTTTCTGGAGGCAGCCTGAGGAACTGACTTAACGTCTTGCTTGTTCTCAGAGCACTGGTGGGACACAGTGTATTCTAGATGCCTGGGGGCTGCTTGAAACCCAGAAAACAGGTTGGACTAACACAAAGGTCGGAGAGGCTCCCGAAATCTCTGCTTGGGCTGATTTTAAGGGTCTTCTGTATGAGGCTAGTCTCTGAATATTGGGAGAGGTAGCTGTTTCATCTAATGTGCAGACAACACAGAGAGTCAAGGAAAATGAAGAAACAGGGTCATATTTCCCATACAATGGAACAAAATAAATTTCCAAAAATTGACCTTAATGAAACGGAGGCGTATGATTTGCCTGAAAAAATTTTAGAGTAACTGTTATAAAGATGCTCACAAGGGTAAGGAGAACAACTAATGAATAAAGTGAGAATTTCAGCACACAGAAAATATAAAGTATCACATAGACATTATAGAGCTGAAGAATAATAACTGAACTGAGAAATTCACTGGAGGGGTTTAACAGCAGACTAGATCAAGCTGAAGATAGAATCAGTGAACATGAAGACGGGTCACTGGAGATTATCCAGTCATAGGAGCAAAAATAAGAATAAAAAAGAGTAAGGCTTCAAAGATTTAAAAGACACTATCAAGCAGATCATGGATTATGAGAATCCTGGAAGAAGAGAGAAAGAGAAAGACCAGAAAGCATATTCAAAGAAACAGTAGCTAATTTTTTTCTAAATCTGAAGATGGACATGGTCTAGATCCAGGAAACCCAAGTAACACTAAATAAAATGAATCCCAGAAATGCATACTGAGATACATTATAATCAAATTGCCAGAAGTCAAAAAGCATTTTGAAAAACAGCAAGAGAAAAGCAAGTTGTCACACACAAGGGCACCCCCATAAAACTGAGTGGAGTTTCCAGCAGAATCCTTACAGGCCAAAAGGGATTCGGATGATATATTCAGAGTACTAAAAGAACTGGAAACCAAGAATTCTACGCCTGGCAAAACTGCCCTTTAAAAATGAGTGGGAGGTAAAGATGTTCAAAAGCTGAGAAAGCTCATCACTACTAGGCCTGCCTTACAGGAAATGTTAATACCTTCAAGATGAAACCAAAGGACACTAAACAGCAACATTATAACATAAGAAAGTAAAAAAATCTCATTAGTATAAATATATAGACAAATATAGACTATTATTGTAATAATGGTGAGTAAATCACTTTTAATTCTAGTCTAAAAGTTAAAAAAGTATAAAATAACTAAAATTATATTAATGGGTGCACAATATAAATGGATGTAATGGACTCACTTCATATTTAAAGACATACATATAGGCTAAGAATGAAGGATGGGAAAAACAAAAAAAAAACCTCCATGCAAATGGCAACCAAAAGAGAGGAGGGGTGGCTACCTTATATCAAGCAAAATAGGCTAAATCAAAAATGGCTGCACGACACAAAGATGGCCGTAATGTAATGATAAAAGAGTCAATTCATCAGAAATTTGTAATATATACACCCAACATCAGAGCACCGAAATACATGAAGCAAACATTGATGGAACTGAAGGGAGACACCGATAGAAATACGTAATAGTAAGAGACTTCAGCACCCCATTTTCAATACTGGATGGACCAATCAGACAGAAAATCAACAAAGGAGCAGTAGACTTGAACACTGTAAATCAAATGGACCTAACACAGATGTACAGAACGTTCCACCCAATGGCAGCAGAATCTACATTTTTCTCAGGTGTACATAAAATATTCCCCAGGATAGATCACATGTTAGATCACAAAGCAAGTCTCAACAAATTAAGAATGAAATCATACCAAATATATTTTCCAACCATAATGAAATGAAGTGGTATCAGTAGCAGAAAGAAAATGTAAAATCAGGCCGGGCACGGTGGCTCAAGCCTGTAATCCCAGCACTTTGGGAGGCCGAGACGGGTGGCTCACGAGGTCAGGAGATCGAGACCATCCTGGCTAACACAGTGAAACCCCGTCTCTACTAAAAAATACAAAAAAACTAGCCAGGCATGGTGGGCGGCACCTGTAGTCCCGGCTACTCGGGAGGCTGAGGCAAGAGAATGGCGTAAACCCAGGAGATGGAGCTTGCAGTGAGCTGAGATCCGGCCACTGCACTCCATCCAGCCTGGGCGACAGAGCGAGACTCCGTCTCAAAAAAAAAAAAAAAAGAAAGAAAATGTAAACTCATAAGTATATTAAAATGAATAATTTTGAACAACCAATAGGTCAAAAATATCTTGAGACCAATGAAAATGAAAGTATAACATACCAATACTTATGGGATATGGGGAAAGCAATACTGTGAGGGAAGTTTATAGTAATAAGCAAATAAACATCTGCATTAAAAAGGAAGAAATATCTGAAGTAAACAACCTAACTTTACATCTCAAGGCACTAGAAGAAGAACAAACTAGGCCCAAAAATAGTAGAAGGAAGGAAATAAAGATGAGAGGATAAATAAAGAATAGAAAAACAATGGGAAAAATCCACAAAACTAAGAGTGTTTTAAAAAGATAAACAAAATTGGCAAACCTTTAGCTAGACTAAGAAAAGAAAGAAAAAAGAAACTCAAATAATGAAAATCAGAAATAGGTAAGTGGGATTACATAAAACTAAAAAGCTTTTGCACAACGAAAGAAATGATCAACAGAGTGAAAAGGCAACCTTTAGTGAAGTCCTACAATTTAATATGTACAATATTAATAAACTGATTTAAAAATGGGCTAGAGACTTGACTATACATTTCTCCCAAGAAGACATACACATCGCCAACAGGTATATGAAAAGATGTTCAACGTCACTAATTATCAGGGAAATGCAAATCAAGACTGCAAGGAGTTATCGCTTCACATCTTAAAATGGCTATTATCAAAAATTCAGAAGTCAGCAAGGGTTGGCAAGGATTTGGAGAAATTGGAGCCCTTCTACACAGTTTGGGGAATGCAGAATAATACAGGCACTGCGGAAACCAGTATGGAGATTCCTCAAAAGTTAAAAATAGAACTACCATATAATCCAACAATTCCAGCTTTGGATATTTATCCAGAAGCATTGAAATGAGGGTCTTTCAAAGATATCTTAGCACTCCAGTGGTTGTGGCACCAGTAGGAATAACCAAGATATGAAAACAACGTAATGTCCATTGGCACATGGCTAAAGAGAATGTGGTATATACATTCAATGGAATTATTTAACCTTTAAAAAAGAAGAAAATTCTGCACTATGTGACAACACAGTGAGCCTTAAGAACATCATCTAAATGAAATAACACAGTCACAGAAAAATAGTTATAGCATGATTCCACTTATATGAGTTATTGAAAATAATTAAACTCATGTAATCAGAGAGTACAATGGTTGTTGCCAGGGACTGCAGGGAGGGAGAAATGGAAAATTTCTAATCAATGAGCATAATGTCTCAATTATAAAAGATGAATAAGTTCTCTAGCTCTACTGTACAACACTGTCATTGTATTTAACAACACTTAAAAAGTGTATCATACGCTTAAAATTTGTTAAGACAGTAGACCTCATGTTAAGTGTACTTACCACAGTAAAATAAAAATTTTCAAAACCACTACCTATAAAGTGAATGAGTGAGAAATTGGACATTAAAATCAATAGTCTTATTTTAAAAAGAATTAAAAGGGAGAAAAGGAAACTACAAGGTGAAGTTATGTGCAACATCTGTAAGTGATAACAGATTAGCATGTCATTGAGACCTTTCTTTTAGTGAACTACTTCAAACTTGTGCTGAGTGTTTACTTTAGAGTGTCTAGATAAATCATAGGTTAAATAATTCAATGCCTTTAGCAATCACAGAAGCCAGAACTCTCTTGAGAGGGACAAAATCTACATATCAAATACAGAACTACAAGTCTGGAAGACTCATTGCAGTTTTTGAAATATATGATCTTTCATGTATATGTAACCATTGCAGTAGAAGGTCCTGGTGCAAAATACAGTGACGTGTTTGGAGACACTTTAGCAAAAGGTATTATATAGACATATTCCCGTTACCATGAATGTTGGGTAATTGGACCTTGGCAAATTGGACCCTGAACGCTTAAGAATTTTCTTCAAAGGCATTCTTCCTCTTATGGTGACAGATACAAGCAACATTATTTTTATTCACAGTATGAATACCCTATGAAATATTGCACTTTAAAATAATTTTGGTAATACCATTTTTATAAGATGCATTCATTATACAACTGTTCACTTTGCAAATAATTAAAATGTTCTTAGATTTATGTGCTGATTTCCTATGAAGTCTATATGTAGCTTATACAAGTATGTATTCATTTACTTCTGTTTTTTGATGTTCATTTCTCCTTTTGTAGCTCAAGCTACTTTGTATCTTTGAAAATATCCATCTTTTGGTCTTTGTAGGTGCAGCATTCCACATTATTAACATAACTGGGAAGAGTTCTTTTTGTAAGCGTTTGTCTGATACATCTTGACAACTCTGAATGCTATTTTCCTTCTATTGTACTTGTAAATTTCATTTCCTTATTCTGCTTTATAATTAAATGCTATTTCAGCAAACATAAAAAATGCAAAAATGGTTAAACTGTCTTCAAGTTGAAAAGAAAATGCATCTTTCTTGACACCACCTTTGGATAGAAAATTGGGAAATCACAAAGACTACCTCACAAGGTCATTGGTCAGATTAAAGAAATAATACCTGTCATAATATAGTAACTGCACAGTAAATGTGAACTGCTCATGATTTAAAGTGTTGAAGATTGTAGTCCAATAGTATACTCTATGCTTTTAACTTGTGAACATTTTTTTATGTGGGAGAAATTCCCCTGAATGATGAGGAATTTGGTCCCTTTTAGGTGGATGGAGTTTCCAGCATGCCGTTCAATTTCTATCAAGGCTATGAGTGTGGTTTCATTAAATGGTGCTTTTAATCTGCATTAGTTTATGTGAGAAAGTGGTGGATTTTGTTTTTTCTTTTTTCATTCCAGTTTCCTTTCAGTTTCCAAATTAAATGCCCTTCTTAAATATTTGCAGAGAGTCTGAAAATTTTAGTGAGAGGAAGATTAACAAAGTCTCAGCAGTGTCTTGTGAGGTTACGAAGTAATGTCTATTGTCTGTACAGAAAAAGCTTCTCACTTTTGCTAAGCCTAATCCCTGAATTTATGGTTTGCACTGCTTTGATTGATTTATTTGTCTTTCTAGGTCAGAGGTGTTGAATTCTGGTGCCTTTTGGATCCCCTGCCCATCTTTATAATAATTTTCCTGGCCTCTCCTTGTGTATTTCCACCCCTCTTCCTTTCAGTCCATGCCAGCTCGCATTTCTTCTATGTTTCTGTCCTCTTAGCCTGGCATGGCAACTCTGACTTCTCCACCCTCTCCATGGTGACCTCCCGAGGGTGCCATGTCCCGTAAGTCTTGCAGCGAGTTGGCACTGCCCCCCAGTTCCATGGCAGGGACTGCTGGGAAGAAATGTCAATGGCATCTCTTCTGATGACCAGCTCAAGCTAATCCTGTTTGTTTTTACCAATGTAGTCGTGGCCTGCTAGTATGCAAGCCTGGGAACCCACTGCTGCCGTTTCCTGTGATGGCCACTGTTTCTCTTTATCTCAGTTTCTTCTTCATCAGCCAGACTCAGCCAGACTTCCTTCAGAGGGGCTTTGTGTTTGAGAGGTCTCGCTAGGAGGCCCATCCTCATCTTTGGAGAACTGGCAGCTGTCACAAGGCAAGGCGAAGAATGTTCCATCTAAATATTTTTTAAAAAGAACATTTCAGTCTGAGGGTAAAACGTGATTTGGCAATGTGATTTCACTTGGGATGGTCCCCGACTGTGACCAACTTCACGCTGGTGAAGCATTTAGAATGACTTAAATCATTTTCTAATGGAAAAACCAAACCTTTTGGAGCTAAAAAATAAAATAAAAAAGTGATTAAGAGGTTTTTTTCAAGAAATCCCAGATAGGGCATCATTTTCCTGATTTAGACTCTGCGAGCAAGAAAGGTTTGGAAAGAAAAACCTCCGCACATCCACAGGGGACCTCTGCACATCCACGGGGGACCTCTGCACATCCACGGAGAGACCGCCGCACATCCATGGAGGGACCTCTGCACATCCTTAGCTCACGCAGTTTAAATTGGCCACTGTTAACACATCCTGCAAGACAGCAAACACTCACTGTGTTCAAAACACGAAACACTCTCAAGTGTGGAATCCTGAGCTTTTGCCATTGTTGATAGGATAAAGAACCCATGCCCATTCTTCAAGGCTACAAAAGCCCTATATTACTTACAATGCAAACCGTGCTCCCGTCAAGCAGCTGCTACAGCTTCCCTTACAGAGTATCAGAGTAAACCAGCCCCATTCTAATGCTCTCATGATTCCCTTCTGGGTGGCGGTGCACACTACGAGCACTCTGGAAGGGCGCTCAAAGCAGGAGCTCCTGGGAGCCCGTGTGTTTAAATATTAAAATATAACCCAGCGTGGAATTGGAATCATTTTCTTCAGGCACAGGAAAGCCACATCTTTGTTTTTCTCCTTCCACTATTACCTTTATAAGGCCTTGTGTAAAACTGTGTCCCAAAGAGGAGATTTACTTCTTTAACCTCATCAGTAATACTCACCATTAATACAAAGGGTCCCCTCAGATGGGACTTGCACCTGCCGGGAAGGTGGGGCAAAGACTATGAGTCCCACCTCCTTCCAGTAGAGCTACCTTGGGACACCGTGTGATTATTACTCTGAATCACTAAGGGGAGGCCTGGGTCCAGCAGCTAAAACATCTGCTTCTGAGACAGTCAGAAATTCCACCCCATCCCTGGCTCACATCCTGAGCTGACTGTGCCCAGGGAACGTTGTGTTTCCTCAAGTCAGGTTTTGAATCAGTGCATTGACTGTGTTTTTGTTGTTGTTGTTTTTATCCTGGAGGGTGGTTTTGAATCAGTGCATTTACTGTGTTTTTGTTGTTGTTGTTGTTGTTGTTGTTTTTATCCTGGAGGGTATTCCAGTATTTGCAATATGTCCTCTTCACACTGTTTCTAGCTGTGGATCCCGGAAGAGCAGTTCCAGGAATGGGGCGAGTACTAAGGGCAGAGCTCCGCCTCCTGCCTCACTCCTCCTCTCTGGGGGTCTGAGGGTCCAAGGCTAGCCTCTCACTGTTGCTGAATGCAGTCGTTAGAAACCATTTGGACCAGAGCACAGAAGCGTGGTGAGGTGACCAGGACCTGGGAACAGAGGAAATGAGGAGGTGTTGGTCAGTGGTCCAGACTTGCAGTTCAGCTCTGCAGGTCTAACGTACAGCAGGGAACCTGTGGATAATACCGTATTGTGTACTTGAAATCTGCTAACAATATTGTATACTTGTAACTGGCTAAGAAGGTGAATCATAAATGTTCTCACCACCAAAAAAAAAAAAAAAAGCGACTGTGAGGCGATGGATGTGTTAATTAGCTTGTACACGAATGTCAAATCACATCATACACCTTGAACATAGAGAATTTTTATTTGTCAATTATAGCTCAATAAAGCCAGGGGGGAAAATATGTCTGAAACCAACCCGGGGTCCAGTGAGCCTCGGTCACTGCTCTCTTGATGATGCGGACGGATAGCGCTTCCTAGTTCCTATCTGTAGAATGGGGATATATTCATATTGTTGTGAACATCGGGTAGAGTGGGGATATGTCAATTATTTGGAATGTGGACTAACTCCTAGTAATTTGTAATAAGTATAAGTTATTACCAACACAGGTCACTGCTGGCCGGCACTGTGGCTGGGCAGGCTCTGTGCAGAATATGCAGATAATTGTTATACTGCAGTTGAAGACATAGAGTGTTAACATAAGGAGAAAAAATAATGAGTAATATACCACGAGGAGGGGCAGGCTGTCAGCAAAGGTGCCAATGCCACGGGAAGATGGGAACCAGAAGGGCGGAGAGGACTGGAGGAGGCCGGATAAGAGGGCGTCCAGGCCTGAGCAGAGCACCAACGGCACGGGGAGGAAGGGAGGTCTGTGCCAGGATATTGCGCCAGGGCGCGCACCACGGGGCTACAGTAACAGGTTGGTTTGTAAGCAAGCATGGTACACAGAGCCTTGAGTTTCATGCAAATAATATTAACCCTAATTCTGTAGGCTCTGGGTAGCCATGGTACATTTTTGAGTAACAGTAGTAGTTGGAGAATGCAGCATCCGATGGGATGCGAATCTGAAAGCAGGCAGTGGGTGGGGGAGGGAAGAGGGAGAACTGCTACGCAGGAAAGGAAACCGAGAAAAGGCTGGATGTCCACGGCAACGTGCGAGGGGCACCTGCTTCCCCCGGGGGTCCTGGCCCAGATCTGCCAGCATCACCCAGTCCCCAGGGCCTCCTAGCCAGAGGCGAACTTCTCGAAGAGCCTGTAAAGGTTAAGCCCGAGGACCCCTCACTAACAGAAGCCGCCTCCCAGGTCTTGGGGAAGGTGGTAGCTGTGTGTTCACTTGGTCTTTTACTGCCTGTGATATTTACAAGTGCAAGATGTTTTATACAAGGCTGCTGTCTTTCTCTCCTCTGACGTCCCGTGTCACCCGCTCCTTTTATTAAGGGCCGGTGATTATCACCCGGCTTAAGGGGACGCTTTCCAAACAAGGTTAGTGGAATATGGTGCACGGCGACTTCTGTCCAGGATGAAGTCCACCCCGATGTTATTGTTCTCAAAGGTCCAGGGCTTCATGCCACTCCAGTGGGTGGCATGAAGGAGAAACCTGGAGCTCACGGCTCGCGTATGGGAGCCCCAAACTTTACACGAAAGCAGCCTGAGGCTTTTTCCATGCTGCAGAATCCTAAACATGCAGGTCCTATTTCCAATAATGCTACAAGTTTAAGTAAACATCTAAAAACTGTTTATAATGTAATTCTGCTTCCCCGTGCTGGAGGAAATAAATATATTCTGAGCCTTGCTCCTAGAAAATAATGTTATTAAATCATTGTCATGGAAAGTCGTGATCAAAGAGCTTGCAGCCAAAAGATGCAGGGCAGGTGAGTATGATAAAGGAGGGCCAGTGATCAGATTAATAAAAATAAGATCTATTCCTTTTAGATGTGATTTTTGTGGTATTTGCAGTTTTAAAATATTTATGACATTTTTCTCATTAGAAACAAATATTGATTTTTTCATAATTCATATTAATTTATATTAATGTTATAATTTTGCATTCTTTTCCTAAAAAGGGCCTGGGTTGCATTAACATCAGGTGACTGACATGGCCTCCTTAGGGGAGCCACGTGCCCCTCTGTGGCATCATGGCGTCACTCCCCGCTGTGCTTCCCCGGGCCTGTCACTAACCCTTCACAACCTGCCCTGCTTGGAGCAGCCTTGGTCCTCTGGGCTCTGATGTGGCTCTCTGACTGCTGCACCCCTCACCTTTCCCACTGCAGCCTGGTGGTCTGGGGACCAGATCTCGCCCGGCCAACACAGAGCTCCCGTCTTGCCAGCAGGGCCTCCTTGTCTGCAGGTGTCCGCCCTGCCCTGGTACGGGGCCTTCACAGGACACACCAGACCTCACGGTGTACCTATCCTCAGGGGTATTAGTCTTTATAGAAATCTAGCACAGTGCCCCACAAAGGACTCTTAATAAGGGAGGCGCCTGGGCTAAGCTGGGGAGAATGCTCAACCAGGCGGCCAGACCTTGGGAAAACCCTTGTGCCTGTGAAGCAGGGACAGGGCCCCAGGGAGAGAGGGAGGCCCACCGTCAAAACCATGTTTCCCAGGACAAATCCGAATAAATAACACATGCAAGAAACAAAAAAACATGTATTTGAGTTATACTTCCATACCTGAGAAGGAAGACATAAAAATCGTTTTACTCTAATCACTGCATTATACATTGTTAGAGAAGAAATCTGAACAACCTTAAATTGGCAAGGGCCTATTACTGCCATTTTGTAAAGAAAACAGCCGGTGGCTTCTTTTCCTGATGTGTTTATCTAACTCAAGCTAACGAGCCGAGGCCCAATGGGGGAAAGAGGCTGTGTCCCCAGCAAGTGTCTCCTGCAACCAGAATCTCAAGGGTCCCATCCTGCGTAATCTCCTTTTCTTCATTTGGCCCTCTTCTTTAATAAAGGAAGGGGCAAAAGTGTGAGGAAATAATTTCCAAATGTTCTAGAAGCTACAGATGGATATTGTGAAGAAGCATAATTTTTCTTCTGTTTTGTCAAAATGCTCCGCGTGTCGCAGTAATTCATGGCTTATTTGGAAATTATTGAGCTCTGCAGTGACTGAAACAAATCATGAACTTGGGCTGTTCAAACCTGATGGTTGACATTGGAGGGTCCACACGAGTTTCATCCGTTAGTATTTCGACACATTACTTTCATAGCATTAAGGAATTATATAGAATCTTTATTTTCAGATAGACATTGTAAGAATTTTTTTTCTTTGCAAAAAGGAAGGATGATTAATGCCATTACAAAGAAAGTTTATGAGAGAAATAAAAATATTTCTCTGTGGGTGGGAAGTGTTTCTTCAACATTCAGTCAAATGTAGACACAATAAAACATCCACACCATGCACAGCCTCACTCTGCCTTAAAGTGGCATTCATGGCAGGATTTCAGAATGAAGAAGAGCTTGCACCCCGAACACTGTAGGACGCTTCCCTCTGCTACGGGGAAAGAGCACGGCCGTGTGTGGGATGGCGGTGGGGATTCCCGCCTCACTCTGCAAGCCTCCACCTCATGGATGGTTCTCGAATACGTCATGCAGAATTCAGACCTGTGAAAGTCCTTCCAATAATGGAAGATGGGACATAGGAAGAAGTCATCCCATCATGTTCTTCTTGCAAAAGTAAGATAGAGAAATGAGAAAAAAATGGAAAATTAGTTTCAAGAGGGAAAGGCTAACTCTAGGCAGGGATACAGAAATGTAAAATTTCAGAGTCAGAAGGTTCCTTACATTTGATGGAATCTGACACTTGCGTTGTACGTATGAGGAGACTGAGGCTCAGGAAGGTAAAGCGTGTCACACAGTTTGTGAACAAGGTGAATGTGGAGGACACTTCTGCACTGACGTTCTTCCACACGTCCTGAATCTACCAGACTCAGCTGCTGCGGCCCCACTCAGTTGCATCCAGGGAAGTGGATTTGGGCTGCGAGTTTAGAATAATTGGTACTTAGTAGCTGTGTGACTGGATGAAGGTTACCCAATGTCTTAGGCCTCAGTTTACCCTTGGAAGGAAGGGTGGTCGTTGTCTCTGTGTCAGGAACCCAGGCGCCTGTGCCTCCTAGGAGGGACGCTGGAACACGCCTTCCATCCAGCCCTGTGCTGTCCCGATCTCAAACTACATCTTAAAGTGCTTTATGGGGAAGGGGGACCAAATGCTCCTTAATGGGGATGGAGAGAGAAGATAAGGAGAAAAAGGGCAAACAAGAGGGCCCCGTTTGCCGGTCACTCTCTGTCTTAGCTTGTGTATGGAATGAAAAGGCCCGTTCAGAAATTATTAGTGGGGGGTCCGGTAATTCAAAATACTTTTGATACATTGAGTAATGTTGGCAAAATTCTTCAAGTTTTCTGAGTTTCAGTTTCTCTGTTATACTTAGGTTAAACAAGCAAAAAGCTTTGAACAATTTCAGATTCTTTCCAAAATTCCGATGGGGCTTTTATAAAGAATATTGGTTACTTTGACATTATTGATCACATTGGCGGGCCCTGGATGTGCCTGGGAGAACATTTTCATCCTTCTCTTCTCATTCCTCAATGCAGTAAACCTGTGTTCAAAGAAAGAAGTAAAACTTAAAAATGCCCATATATGCCTCCCTGACCTTCTCACATACTGAATTTTAGTTACAATATTGAATATGTTCTCTGTGCCAATATAGCCTGTTACACATTTTAGTCAGAAATCATCGTTAAGCCCAAATCCCACCAGGCTGGAGGGAAGGCGGCTGTCAGCTCACAGTCTATTCTGCAGGGATGCCTTTGAACTTGCTGCTTCACCATCTATATGCCTGGCCCATGCTACACCTCCCTGAGGTCTTGGCTTCTGTATGGCCTTCCCATGTCCCCAGCACCTGACACACCCCAGCACCCTCTCCCGCCTTCCCCACTCTTAGTCTGGATGGCTCCTCTGACAAACTGCTCACCCTTTTCCGCCTTCCCCGCTCTCAGTCTGGATGGGCTCCTCTGACAAACTGCTCTGGACCCTCTCCCACCCAGGGCCCGTGGTTCACGTGAGTCAGCAGAGCTCTGCTCCACACGGTCCCTCAGGGCCTGAATGGGTGAGCAGGTCCCATGGGCTCTTCCAGGGCCCTCCTAGGAGTGGCACACACCACTCTGCCTGTGTTTCACCTTCTCGTGAGTGAGGTGGCCACACCCAGCCCCAAATGGGGAACAGTCCTATCACACACCGGCAAGCAGGGAAGCTGCGGTATTGGCAAACAGCACCAATGACTGTCATGATCTGTATCTAGCCGCTGAATATTAGCTTATCTCTTTCTCATCAGGGAAAAATACACTCTCCCATCTTCAAGGGAGGCAACTCAAAAGGTCAGCCTTGTCCTGGCCCAAGGTCAGGGTTGTGTGTCTATGTATATATACCTGTTCTGGGAGAGACATCAAGTCTGGATATGGTTTTCTTTGATCCACTGACCTGTCAACGAAGAAGGCCTATCTGACCTCCCTCCCGCTCCAAACACTCAGTGTGTGTTCTGAGGTGGAAAGGGCCAGCCTGAGTCCCCACTGGGCAGATCCTGATGGGCTGGGTTCCCGGAGGTGAGGCTTTTCTTAGATTCAGCTCTAATTCTTTCCCTAGGGCGGGGCCCCTGAGGTATGTTTTCTTGCCTCCATTGTCTGGGAATGTATTCTTTTTCCATTAACCATTTTTGCCATGGTAAGGTGGGCGCTGGATAATACACCTGCTTTGGGGTCCAAGCAGAGGCTGCCGTCTGCCCATGGAAGACAGGCAGGCAGCAGTACCACTCAATCTCAAGTAGTCATTTTTCTTCCTGACTTGTGGTTCCTTTGGCAGAACTTCCTTAAAACTGAGCCAACTTTCTACCTGAGGCCAGCTTCGCATGTGCACAGCCGCATCTGAGTTCTTTTCTCCGGGCAGTGCCAAGAGCTGCTGTGCATCTTTGCTCCCGCAGGCCAGCGCCACTCCCTCTCCCCGGCTCTACTCTGGCCCTTTCTCTCTGAAGTATAGGTATCTGGGCCCTACAGCCTTCAGTGGAAGGGCCACACCTTTGAGCCATATTTGCATAGTTAAAGACGTTACAGGGTGGCAACCTAATCCATTTAGAGGCTTTAGCAGTGGGGGTGATTATTTCTGCCATGTTGTTTCAGCAGGCGTTGCACTGCAAGCTGTGCTCCATGTTCTGTGTAGAGACGAGGACGAGAGGCACTTGCCTCTCCCAGCCCCGCCAGACCTCAAGTGTGCTTTGTCTTTCTTTCCTCTTTTATAACAGCTTTCAAATCACCGGGTTCTTTTGGAGATAATTTCCTTCCTGTGGTAACTTACCAAGCACAGAGAATAGCACTCAACGCATTCTAATTACCATTCCTTTTCCAACCTCTGCCCAGAGAGCTACCCGCTCCTTAGACGGGTTCTGTCTCATTAGAGGTTTCACCCATGCGAGGCACCGGGCGTCTGACCTCCAGTCCCACATTCCTGAGCCCTAAGCATCAATGCTACCTGCTTTCGTTTCGTTTCACCACTCTTTGAACCCCATTTTTGTATCAGTCAGCACATGCTAGGTTGTATGACAGAAGCACACATGCACACACTCACACACACGCTAACACACACACGTTCACTGTGTGGCTCTGGGTTCAGAGTCTGTCAGCGAGAGGCAGGCCACATTTTGGAAGGTGGGAACGAGGCTGAGGCCATTCGTCCCCAAGAGCACATTCAGACAGACACATGGACTTGGGAGGGTCCATCTGGTTGCTGAGATGCCACGCATGAGCTGCCATGGCTGCTGAGCCTCAAGAGGCTTCTGGAAAAACTCGCTGAGAACCTGCTCCCAGCTGCTGCTTTCCTGCTGTTTGCTCCCCCAACTGCACAAATGCTTACGCAAGACTCACATCGCCTGTTCCATAATTCCCTCTGTGCTGGATGCCTGGATACCTTTTGTTTCCTCTAACTTGAATCCTTAGTAATGCACCAGCCTTATTTTTGTGTGTGGCATGAATGACCACCAGCCTATTTATTTAAGGCCTGTCTTCCCTGAATAGAATATAAACTCTAGGAGGGAGGGGGTTTCTTGTTGGCACAGTGCTGGGTCTTCCTTGGTTTGAAAAGTGTGGCATACTCAGAGAAGCAAGGAAATGATGAATGAATGCATTAGTTAATGAAAGACCAGTTGAATTATAAACCTGAAATTGAATTGCCTATCACAGAAAGATTCTAAAATGGGAAACTCAGTGGAAATGGTAAATATGGGATTTGTTGAGAATCACAAAATTCAGACTCTGCAAAAGTGATACATTTATAATATCTAATGCATAACAAAAATTATGAAAGGTATAAAAATCCCTTACAATCAGCCTCTGCATCCCTCTTACCATGAACCTAAAATAATTCTTTAAACTGTGGTGAGGGGAATGGCCTCTGAGGCAGCCCAGTCTACAGGCACTTCTTTGAGTCTCCTAGAGTGCCCCTAGGATAGAATCAGCCCTAACTGTTTGATGGCTGCAGTAAAGTCTTACTGGGCACCGTGAACACTGCAGTGGCTTCAGCCCTGGGCCTTTGCCTCTGTAATTTGTACCTCTTCAGCCTGCACTTGGAATCAGCACTTGGCTTGGGTGGCTGTCCTCTCTACAGTTCTTGGTTGTATTTTATTTCTTACTTTTCTTTTTGTTTTGCTTTTTGTTGTTTGAGAAGACTCAAGTACAAATAGTCATAACTATTATATGAACGAATATGAATGGATCACTTGCTCTCTGCCAGGCACTAAGGGTGCTCATTTAATCACTTCCTTTTATCTTCATAACACCTTGAGGAGGTGGACACTATTGTGTCCCCCACTTTATAGATCAGAGAATCGAGGCTCCAGTAGGTCCTGCTACCTGTCAGGGCTTGGACTTGTGAGCCTAGGGTTTGCCTCCACACCCTGAAACAGATTCTACTGTCTCCCTTAGCTCTTCTTCACACTTCATCTATTTATTGCAACTTAAGGTTTACGTTATGTCACATGATGTTACTATACTGTTGATGAATAATATCGGTCGTCATTCACTGAGTGCTTGCCATGTTGAAGCAGTCTCTATCAGAAAGAGAACTGGGGAGGTGAGGATGTCGACATGGAGAGAACACAGAGCGTTTGACAAAGAGAACAAATTATACAGAACATTTATTAATAGAACTGCCTTGCCTCTCCTTCTGCTCTGTTTCAGGAATACCAAATTGACATATTTTTTGCTCAGACCTGGACAGATAGTCGCCTTCGATTCAATAGCACAATGAAAATTCTCACTCTGAACAGCAACATGGTGGGGTTGATCTGGATCCCAGACACCATCTTCCGCAATTCTAAAACTGCAGAGGCCCACTGGATCACCACCCCCAACCAGCTCCTCCGGATTTGGAATGACGGGAAAATCCTTTACACTTTGAGGTAAGATGCTGCGTCGATCTCCGATTACTCCTGGTTTAAAATGGGATCCTTAATTTGAATCGTTGTAGGAATGAGACCCGATTTTCGTCTCTAAGTCTATTCTCTTTCACGTGAGACATGCTACAGCATCCTGAGAAAGTTGGCCCTCATGCCACACGTGTAAAAATAAAAGCATACAGGTGATCCACAGAGAATATGAGCTCATTTCTTCAGAATCCATTTCTGCTGGAAGTAGGCCGTGAAAGTTATTCTTAATAGATTTACACCGTGGGTCCTCTCACCTAGGAAAAGACAGATATCGGCGTACTAACCAACAAATGCAGTTTGAGTAAATCTGAGACCACAAGGAAGATGGGGAGAGTAGGCCCCTTTCCCAAGCACATCCCTGAGGGAAGTGGCAGCTCCCCTGGAGTGTGTCCTAGAGGCAGGGAAGTCTTCCAAGAAACCCAGAGAGGTAAGGGAAACTGAGCTTCCAAGAAGGAAACTGACTCGCCCACAGTCACCACTGGGAGCCTGTCTCCCCCAGGTCTTTCTGCTGGGATGGTCAGAGTCTAACTGAACACACAGCAACACAGCACTAGCAATGATGGGCCCTCCACACTCCTGTCTGCTCGCCCAGCACAGGGACTGGACGGTCCCTCCAGCAGTGTCCTTTGAGCGGTTGGTGCTGCTCCAGAGGGCACTGCACTCCCTTCTTCCTGATGGCTCAGAAGCCCTGGGTGCATCTAGCCTTTGCTCTCACCGGCTCGCTCTCACTGCCCCAGGGCACAGGGCTGCTTCTTGCACCTGCTCTGTGGCTACATCTCCCTGCTCTGCTCTTTCTGCCTCAGGGCTTGACCCCTGTCACTTTCCTCTCCTTACCCATCCTTACTGGCTTAGCTCATCCATCCTGAGAATGAAAGCCGTGTGCGTACTGAGATTTCCACAAGGAGAAATCTGATTCCTAACATTAAATAAATGTCCACAGCACACACATAGGCCCAGATGGACTTTAAAATAAGCAGACGGTGAGAGAGCGTTAAAGTTTCAGGGAAATCCTCGTTTTGCCAGGGAGGGAACAATTAAACAGCAAAAAAAGAAAAAAAGCCACAGCTGGGAACTGTGCGGATGAAATACGTTGAGAGCTGGGGTTTGTAGAAGTTGTCTCCTCATCAGTTGTACAGCCATACACCGGAGACTCTGACATGACATAAAGCCTCAGCAAGCCGGGGCCAAGACCCAGCCAGTTCTGGGACCCCGTGTAGACACTGAAGTATGAGGCTACTGCCCTGGGAGGAGGCAGGGCCCACATTTGGCAGAGCCACCACCTGCCTAGTGAAATATGGGGCAGTTGTCCAAACAGGAAATCCCCCCGATGCGTGCATTAATTTGGCATAATAGCTGTTTAGATAAACACACCAGTTTCCAAATGGAGGAAGGATTTAATTCAAACAGATTGACAACAACAACTTATAAAACAACAGTTGGTTTTGTCTCCTCTCTGACTTGGCGTGTATTTCTAGACATAGTTGGAATTTTACTAACTGGAATTCTCTGTGCCACTGATAGTTAAAAGCAAAACAAAATAACCCAACATGAAAGCAGCACAGCACAGTCTCACCGTGAATGGTTCCCTGGCCAAGAGTGAGCTGCGTGTGCTGCCCTGGGTGACAGAGCGGCCCTCCCCATCCCTACATGGGGTGCCGTAGCAGCCGCCAGCCTTGCCCCGTGCTGTTTGCTGACCTGGACTGACGCTTGGCTCTTCCGCAGGCTCACCATCAATGCCGAGTGCCAGCTGCAGCTGCACAACTTCCCCATGGACGAGCACTCCTGCCCGCTGATTTTCTCCAGCTGTGAGTACCAGTCCCAGCCCGGGGTGTGCATGCTGTGTGAGGGATGCCTAGCCTGGTGCTGCGTCTGTCAAACAGCCATGCGATTGATCACAGTGTCCCTGCACACACAGAGAAAACTGATGATGGTTTTGGTATTGACTACCTGGGCATTCTCACTCTAGACCTTGTCGCATAAGGGCCACGTTACAAAATAGGTGATCTCGATAAGGCTGTGAGCAACTTGACCATCCATAACATGGAAACATTCAGAAACTGATCAACAGTTGATTTACCAAAAGACCCTTATGCTAATGAGCTGTGCATACTATTCGGAAGTATACAAAATTCCTACGTAATATTTTAGATTTAACATTATCTTTTTTAAATTTATTTTTAATTTTTATTTCTTTATTTATCTATTGAGACTGAGTTTTGCTCTTGTCACCCAGGCTGGAGTGCAGTAGCACGGTCTTAGCTCACTGCAACCTCTGCCTCCCGGGGTTCAAGTGATTCACCTGCCTCAGCCTCCTGAGTAGCTGGGACTATAGGCACGTGCCACCACGCCCAGCTATTTTTGTATTTTGTATTTTAGTATATTTGCATTTTTGTATTTTGTATTTTTGTATTTTTAGTTGGAGTTTCACCATGTTGGTCAGGCTGATCTCGAACTCCTGACCTCAGGTGATCCACCCACCTCGGCCTCCCAAAGTGCTGGGATTACAGGCGTGAGCCACCATGCCCGGCCAATTTAACATTACCTTAAAGCAAGGTGATTTGTCTACTAAGTAGAAAGATACACATTTTTCTTTAATTTTACTTACATTTGTCTCATTGAACCATTGTAAGATGATTTAATTTTTCATAGTATTTTATCTTCCAACGTTTTACTTATAGTAGATATCATAGTTACCAAGTAATCCTTTACAAGTCCCTAAAGACAACATCTACCGCTAAGTATAAGAGTATATATAAAAGGAATATCAAATATCAAATCTATACAATTTTTAAGTTAAAATCAAAACGGAAAGATATCTGGTGAATGAATTTACAATGGGGCATTTTAAATGAATTAATCACAAGTACTTATGTATGACTCATAAGAATTCAGTTTATTGTATTGGCTTTCTTTAAAATTGCATATGGGGCCAGGCACGGTGGCTCATGCCTGTAATCCCAGCACTTTGGGAGGCCGAGGCATGTGGCTCACAAGGTCAGGAGATCAAGACCATCCTGGCTAACACGGTGAAACCCCGTCTGTACTAAAAATACAAAAAATCAGCTGAGCGTGGTGACGGGTGCCTGTAGTCCCAGCTACTCTGGAGGCTGAGGCAGGAGAATCGCTTGAACCCGGGAGGCAGAGGTTGCAGTGAGCTGAGATCGTACCACTGCACTCCAGCCTGGGTGACAGAGTGCGACTCTGTCTCTAAATAAATAAATAATAAATAAATAAATAAATAAATAAATAAATAAAATTGCATATGGAACATGACAAACAAATCTGATGAAATCTCATGTAGAAGTTTTTGTGGCTTTCTTCATTGAACATTATTGATCTTTCCCTGAACCTTCAAATGAACTGTAAAATATGTTCATCCCTTATTTTACTTTTGCTTCTGTTCCTTGCGTGTGTGGGGCCTGTGGAGGCCCAGGTCCAGGTCTGCAGAGATCAGCAGAGCTCTGCACACTATGCACGTGTTCTCACCAGAAACCTTATTTCTTTCTGTAATAGCTTCCCTCATTCTGTCATGCTGTAAAAATGTGTTTAAATCACTCACAGAGCCTTTTAAGTGCTCAGTTCCAGGAGGGGATTGTGTGCACGTGGACTTACACAACACTGCCAGAAAGAAAAGTGCTTGTGTAAATTGTTTTAAAAAGATATTTATAGCAGTAACATAAATTCTTAAAACAATTCACACATACTCGGGGAAATACGTAAAAGCGAATGCCTTTCTGGAATTAGTTGACAATGAGCATAAAGTACTAGGAATAAATCTGGAGAGTAGTAAAAACGGTTTGTGAGACCAGCCACATCTGTTTCCCTGTCTCTGGTGTGTCGTGGTAGTGATGGTGGTCAGAGTGAACGTGGGAGCCTGTCTCTGGTGTGTCGTGTAGTGATGGTGGTCAGAGTGGACGTGGGAGCCTGTCTCTGGTGTGTCGTGGTACTGATGGTGGTCAGAGTGGACGTGGGAGCCTGTCTCTGGTGTGTCGTGGTACTGATGGTGGTCAGAGGACGTGGGAGCCTGTTTCTGGTGTGTCGTGGTAGTGATGGTGGTCAGAGGACGCGGAGCCTGTTTCTGGTGTGTCGTGGTAGTGATGGTGGTCAGAGTGGACGGGAGCCTGTCTCTGGTGTGTCGTGGTACCTGATGGTGGTCAGAGTGGACGGAGCCTGTCTCTGGTGTGTGTCGTGGTAGTGATGGTGGTCAGAGTGGACGGGAGCCTGTCTCTGGTGTGTGTCGTGGTAGTGATGGTGGTCAGACTGGATGTGGGAGCCTGTCTCTGGTGTGTCGCGGGTATTGATGGTGGTCAGAGCGACGGGAGCCTGTCTCTGGTGTGTCGTGGTGCTGGATGGTGGTCAGAGCGGACGGGGAGCCTGTCTCTGGTGTGTAGTGATGGTGGTCAGCTGACGCGGGGAGCCTGTTCTCTGGTGTGTTGTGGTACTGATGGTGGTCAGAGCTTAGACGGGAGCCTGTCTCTGGTGTGTCGTGGTACTGATGGTGGTCAGAGCGGACGTGGGAGCCTGTCTCTGGTGTGTCGTGTAGTGACGGTGGTCAGAGCGAACGTGGGAGCCTGTCTCTGGTGTGTCGTGTAGTGACGGTGGCCGCCAGAGCCAACGGGAGCCTGTCTCTGGTGGCGTCGTGGTAGTGACGGTCAGAGCCGAACGCGGGGAGCCTGTCTCTCTGGTGTGTCGGTAGTGACGGTGGTCAGAGCTTAACGCGGGGGAGCCTGTCTCTGGTGTGTCGTAGTGACGGTGGTCAGAGCTTAACGGGGAGCCTGTCTCTGGTGTGTCGCAGTGACGGTGGTCAGAGCGCACGTGGGAGCCTGGTCCTTGGTGTGGTCGTAGTGTCGGTGGTCAGATTAATGGGAGCCTGTCTCAGGCACTGATGATGGTGGTCAGAGCCGGGAGCCTGTCTCTGGTGTGTCATGGTACTGATGGTGGTCAGGGAGTGGATAAGCCTGTCTCTGGTGTGTCGTGGTACTGATGGTGGTCAGAGTGGATGGGAGCCAGTTTCTGGTGTGTTGTGGTACTGATGGTGGTCAGGGCGTATATGGGAGCCTGTTTCTGGTGTGTCGTGGTAGTGATGGTGGTCAGAGTGAATGTGGGGAGCTGGGGTTTCAGGTCGATGGTGGTCAGAGTGGATGGGACAAGGTTAGGGGAATGATGGTGGTCAGAGCGATATGGAGCCTGGAATGGTGGAGGAATGGAAGGAAATGGAAGGAATGGAAATGGATGGAAATGTGGTAGTGGAGGAATGAGGAATGTGGGAGCCGGGCGTGGACAGTCTTATATACAGTGACAGAAAGTGGCACTTCCAATGCGTGAGCAAAGAAAGGTTATTATATCTGAAAATCAGGGAGTGGCAGGATCAAATTTATGTTCAGCAACCGTATAAGATCTTATAAGAGCAAAACTGGATGTACACGGTTATATGGCAGAAAATCTGAAACACTGGCAACCTTAAATGCAGTGGGATGTGGGGCAGCAGGAACTCTCACTCACCGCTGGGGGAATGCACAATGTCACAGCCCTTTGGAAGACAGCTGGGTAGTCTCTCACAGAACTAGACATGCTGGTACTATATGATCCAGAATTTGTACTCCTTGGCATTTACCCAAATGAATTAAAACTTATGTCCACACCAAAACCTGCATACAGGTGTTTATAGCAGCTTTATTCATAGTTGCCAAAATTTGGAAGCAACCGAGATGTCCTTTGATAGAAGAATGGATAAACAGACCACAGCACATTCATGCAATGGAATATTATTCAGCATACAAAGAAAGGAGCTCCCAAGCCATAAAGAGACATGTAGGAAACTTAAACGCCTATTTCCTAAGAAAAAGAAACCAATCTGAAAAGGCTGCATACTCTGATTCCAACTATATGACACTCTGGAAAAGGCAAAACTGTAAAAGCAGTAGAAAGGTCAGTGGTTGCCAGGGGTTGTGGGCAGAGGGAGGATTTTTAGGACAGTGAAACTATTATATATGATACTGTCATGTTGGACATATTTGTCAAACACATAGAATGTACAACGCTAAGGATGAATGCTAAAATCAGTCCCTGGACTTCAGGTGATAACGACGTGTCAATGTAGGTTCATTGATTGTAACAAATGGACTGCTGTGGTGGGGGATGTTGATAGCTGGGGAAAGGAGTACTTGGGAGCCCTGTACTTTCTGCTCAATTTTTCTGTGAACCTAAACCTGCTTCTTTTTTTTAAAGTCTAGTAAAAAAAAAAAATTATTGGCGATAAAGAAATCAGTTAGGAATCTATTGCTGTCATAAACCACAATGTTCCATAATATCAAATTTTAAAAATATCAAATTAAAAAAAAACTTGGTTTCCCAAAATACAAAAGAGTGCTTTAAAGTATAAGTTTTTGAACCACTTTACATGTGTAGCATTAATTCATATGTATAGGATTCACTATTCATAAATGAGAATAATAACACTCTCCTAATGAAAACACTCATTGGTAACTTGGAGTGATGGAGGATACTTGCATCTAAATCAGTTTGGTGCCTAAGTTGTTTCCACATGATGGGTGTCCACTTTCAGGAAGACGCCGATTCTAATACCAATAAGCAATTGAAAGTGAAGTGAGCCGGGTGCAGTGGCTCATGCCTATAATCCCAGCACTTTGGGAGGCCGAGGCAAGCAGATCACGAGGTCAGGAGTTCAAGACCAGCCTGGCCATTATGGTGTATCTCTACTAAAAATACAAAAATTAGCCAGGTGTGGTGGCATGTACCTGTAATCCCAGCTATGTGGGAGGCTGAGGCAGGAGAATGGCTTGAACCCAGGAGGCAGAGGTTGCAGTGAGCCGAGATCATGCCACTGCACTCCAGCCTAGGCAATAGAGTGAGACTCCATCTCAAAAAAAAGGAAAGAAAGTGAAATGGTGTCCATGTTTGTGAACAGTTAACCTTGCAGTGTCCTGATATTTTTCAATTAAATACACTCAGAAGCTGTATTTTTCCACTTAAAAATTTTACAATAACAAAGTTGAACAACTAGTTATATTCACTATCATACAAATAAAAGTTAGAAAAACTGCCCAAAATGTACAGTAAGATATAAAGTGATCGTAAAATTGACTAACAACTGTTAGGCTGGTCTTGGCTCTCTGAGTAGCAGAAGCAAAACCTCTCAAACAATGACAAGTATGTAAGATTTTCCAATATATGCACAGAGATGAGGCATTAACATTTGCTATATAACATGTTTGGGTAATGGCTTTAACTTTTATTTTTAAATAGTTGAGATTTTTGAAATAATATTTTAATTAATTAAAAATTTCCTATAGCACTTTCTGTAGTCATTGAGGTTAAGGATCACATTTTAAAAATTCCTAAAATGTACTTTAAGAGGTAATGTTATAAGTTTATTTAAACTTGTTAAAATTATTAAAACTACATTTTAAATTACTTATATGGATGAATTAAAAGTGAATTTGATATGGACTCTTGGACAAACATTTTTGGTGTCTAGAACTTGGCCATAATTGTGTAGTTAGTGCACTCATAGAAATTGAACCATAAAGAATATTCAATTGCAAACAGCATTGATTGTTTTATTCATTTCCTATTACTCCTGCAACAAATTACTGTAGCCTTAGTGACTTGAAACAACATAAATTTAGTATCTTACATTTCTGTAGATTAGAAATCTGAACTGGGCTAAAATCAAGTTGTGGGCAGAGCAGCATTGCCACCTGGAGGCTCTGGGGGAGAATCTGTGTCCTGGCTTTTTTCAAGCTCCTAGAGGCTGCCCACATTCCTTGACGTGGGTCCCCTTCCTCTATCTTTGGAGCCAACAACAGCACCTCTCTCTGATCCCACTTTTGTCATCATCTCTCTCTTAAACCACAGACAGGAGAGCTCCCTGGGTTTTGAAGACCTGTGTGATTAGGTTGGGCTCACCCACATGGGCCAAGATAATCTCCCATCTAAGATCTTTCACTTAATCACATCTTTGAAGTCCCTTCTGCCACATAAAGTGACATAGTTGCAGGTTCTGGGGTTCAGAGTGTGAACATCCTTGCTGGTTACTAGTTTGCCTGCCATAATTACTAGTGACTCAGAGCATTCCAAGACCTGTGAACCTGCCTGGTAGATGTTCCATTCACAATTCTCAGATTGTGGGGAGAATCTACACAGCAGAACAAGCCCAAAATACATTTCACTAAAAGGAAAAATCATCTCCCGTGAATTATGGCAAACTGTCTTGTTTAATCTGTGTCTTGTTTTGGGAAGTCAGGGGCTCTGAATGTAGGGACCAGCTGGAGCCATGGCAGGGGAACATAATTTGTGAATATTTCATGGACATTTGTCACTTCCCAAATAATACTTTCATAATTTCTTATGCCTGTCTTACTTGAATCTCTTAATCCTGTTATCTTTGTAAGCTGAGGATGTACGTTACCTCAGGGCTACTACTATAATTGTGTTAACTGTACAAATTGATTGTAAAACATGTGTGTTTGAAGAATATGAAATCAGTGCACCTTGAAAAGGAACAGAATAACAGCGATTTTCAGAGAACAAGGGAAGACAACTTCAAGGTCTGACTGCCTGTGGGGTCGGGCAAAATAGAGCCATATTTTTCTTCTTGCAGAGAGCCTATAAATGGATATGCAAGTAGGGAAGATATCACTAAATTCTTTTCCTAGCAAAGAATATTAATAATTAATACTCTGGGGAAGGAATGCATTCCTGGGGGGAGGTCTATAAACGGCCACTCTGGGAATGTCTGTCTTATGTGGTTGAGATAAGGACTGAAATACGCCCTGGTCTCCTGCAGTACCCTCAGGCTTACTAGGGTGGGGAAAAACCCCACCCTGATAAATTTGAGGTCAGACCAGTTCTCTGCTCTCAAACCCTGTTTTCCGTTAAGATGTTTATCAAGACAATACATACACCGCTGAACATAGACCCTTATCAGGAGTTTCTGATTTTGCCCTGGTCCTGTTTCCTCAGAAGCATGTGATCTTTGTTCTCCTTTTTGCCCTTTGAAGCATGTGATCTTGTGACCTACTCCCTGTTCTTGCACTCCCTCCCCTTTTAAAATCCTTAATAAAACTTGCTGGTTTTGCGGCTTAGGTGGGCATCACGGACCTACTGATATGTGATGTCACCCCCAGTGGCCCAGCTGTAAAATTCCTCTCTTTGTACTCTTTCTCTTTATTTCACAGCTGGCCAACACTTATGGAAAATAGAAAGAACCTACATTGAAATATTGAGGGCGGGTTCCCCCAATAGTGTCTTAATATATTTTATGAAAAAAATTAAATAAAAAGGCAAAATATAAATTTTGGGCATTTAATTCTTTATTTCTTAAGTTGTTTTGAAAGTAATTTGTTTTCTTCTTGGTTTTCTTTTGATTAAATGTCAGCATTATGAAATAAATGTTTCTTTTTGTCCAGCTGATTGGTTAATATATGTTAGTATAAGCTTTATTTTACTCATGATTTCACTTCCAAAAGTTATATTGCCTTTGAAAAATTAATGTGTCTAGCTTAGTGTAGCTACAGTATATACCTTTAGCTAAACAATGCAATATACATGGATGTCCTAATCTGTTTTAAGTCAAATACAAAATTAATGACAAAATGTTAAGAATGCCAGTGTTACAACTCTATGCTCTTATTTTTTCTGAAGAGAGGGATCTCTTCACACACATACACACACAGGCACACACACGCATATACACTTCTGTAAACTAATATAGGGGTGCACCGGACCTTGACATAATCTCTTTCTGTTGCTTAGTTTGAGATGTAGAGTATTACATATGCAAAATAAATGTTCATTGGCAGTTGTTTAAATTATGTACTAGAATCAAATCTGAAAGGTGAGATGCCATTCCTTTAATTAAACTTTCAGTAATAAAATAATTAGTACCCCACTGTTGACTCTTTATTGTGCAACATTAAATCCTGGGACACCCATCACACTAATGTATGGCACTGCTGTTGTTAGCATGTCTTGAACCTTATCTTTAAAATGCTATATTATGAGAAGTATGCAAGTAGCATATATCATTACTCTGTCAAACAACAAGTAAAATGGTAATTGATTTCTGAAGTTCAATTGGATATCTACGGGCAAAAAAAAAAAAGCTTGACTTTATACAACAGTTAATTCCAAAGGAATTGAGGCCTTAAATAAAATAAACATAAAAACACAATATATTAGAAAAAATACGTAGGAAAAAATATTCATGAACTAAGGCTAATGAAGAGTGTTTATCCTTGGTACTGAAAGCATGATCCCCAAACGAAAAAGTGATCAATGGGACCTTGTCAAAAGTGAAACCGTTGGTCTACCAAGAACTTGTCATGAGGTCAAAAAGGCAGATGAGGCTGGGAGAGAACACTTTGCAAACCACAAATCTGATAAGGCTTGAATCTGTGATATATAAATAACTCTTAAATAATTTCATTTCTTTTTATGACTGAACAGTATTGTATCATATGCAGTACCATGATTTGTCTATTCATTTTTTGATGGGAACTTGGGTTGCTCTCACCTTTTGACTGCTGCGACTGCTGCACCCATTGGTAGACAAGACGCTGCTTGAGTCTTGGCTTTCGGTTCTTGTGGGTGTATACCTAGAAGTGGCATTTCCGGACCATGTAATAATTCTGTATTTAATACTCTGAGCAAATGACAGCCTGTTTTTCACAGCAGCTGTAGTACTTTACATTTTCACCAGCAAGGCACAGAGATTTTAGTTTCTTCACATCCTCACCGACACTTGTTATCTCTTCCCTTTTTATTGATAACAGCCATCCTAGTGGATGAGAAGTTGTAGCTCATTATGGTTTTGATTTGCATTTCCCTAATGACTAAGGATGTTTTAATACAGGCCATACCAAGGATGTTCAGATGCATGCTACGCCTTTGGAAACATCATTTAAGTCGAATAAGGCCAATGAAAAAGGAATGAGTGCTCTATGCTTGCACCTCCATGAGGTGTCTAGAATAGGCAGATTCATAGGGAGAGAAAGCAGAGTGGAGGGGACCAGGGAATGTGGGGAGGAGAGAACAAGGGGAGCACAGATCTTCTGTGTGGGAGGATGAGCAGGTTTTGGAAATAGAGCAGCAATTGCTGCCCAACACTGGGAATGTACCTACTACGACTGAGTTGTACACTGAAAATGGTTAAAATGACACATTTTACATTATGGATTTTTAACTCACATTTAAAAAATGTATACTAAAAACTGAACAACAAAACAATCCAGTTAGAAATGGGTAAAAGATAGGCCAGGTGTGGTGGTTCATGCCTGTAATCTCAGCACTTTGGGAGGCCAAGGTAGGCATATCACCTGAGGTCAAGAGTTCGAGGCCAGCGTGACCAACATGGTGAAACCCCATCTCTACTAACAACCACAGCAAAAAAATTAGCCAGGTGTGGTGGTGCATGCCTGTAATCCCAACTACTCAGAAGGCTGAAGCAGGAGAATCGCTGGAACCCAGGAGTTGGAGTTTGCAGTGAGCCGAGATCGTGCCATTGCACTCCAGCCTGGGAAACAAGAGTGAGATTCAGGAAAAAAAAAAAAAAAAGAAAGAAAGAAAGAAGAAACTGGTGAGAGACATAGTCGTTTGACCAAAGGTGATATTTACATGGAAAATCTGCATGCGAAAAGATGTTCAACATCATCAGCTATTATTAATAGTAAATGTAAATTAAAATCACAGTGAGCTATCACTACATACCTATCAGAATGGTTAAAATAAAAAAAATAGTGAGAACACGAAATCCTGGCCAGGATGTGGAAAACCTGGATACCCTGCTGGTGGGAATGTAGAATGACACAGTCACTGTAGAAAATAGCACAGAAGTGTCTTATAAAACTAAAATTGTACTTACCATGTGACCTAGTGATTGCAAGCTTGGGCATTTGTCTTGGAGAAATGAATAGTTATGTTGACAAGAAAATCTGTCTATAAATATTCATAGTAGCACCATTCTTAATAGCCTCAAACCAGAAACAGCCCTCATGTTCTTCAGTGGTTAATGGTTAAGCAAACTGTTGGTACATCTTTAAAATGGACAACTACTCAGCAAGCAAAACCAACAAATTACTCATATATGCAACAACTTGGTCTGCAACAGCATTCGAAGCTGAGTGAAGAATGCCAGTCTCCAAAGGTCACATATGTGAGATCCCATTTATATAACATTCTCAAAATAAGCAGGAAGTGAGAGCTAAGGTGGAGTTGTTAACTGTCTTTTATTATTAAAAACATGAAAGAAGACCCAAATAAGTAGAAAAGCATTTTGTGTTTTTGAACTGAAATACTAAATATTATTAAAATGACAAAACTCTACAAGGTGATCTATATTGATTTTCTACTGTTCTGCTTCTCTTTCAAACTTGCAGACACTTTGCTCTTATTCCCTGAGTAGCATCATGGTCTGCTTAGTTCTGAATGTCTTCATTTTCAGGTGAACACTTCTTGTACCTTTTACGATATTTCTTAAATCAGAGCTGTCTGATCGAAATACAATGCAAACCACTGATACAATTTTAGATTTTTTAGGAGTCTCATTTTAAAAAGCAAAAAGAAACAGGTGGAGTTAATTTTACTACTACATTTTATTCAATACAGTCTATACAGAATATTGTTTTGCTGTGCAGTCAATATGAAAAATTACCAATGAGCTATTTTAATAAAATAGCCTGAGGTTTTGTATGCTAAGTCGTAGACACCAGTGTGCATTTTATGACAGCACACTTCAGTGTGGAGTAGCCACATTTCACAGCTCAGTAGCCTATTGCAGCTCAAGGCCACCGTGCTGTTGGAAAGCACAGTCAGACCCACGCAGAGGTCTTCAAACAAGATGCACATCTTCAAAACCCTAGGTTTTGTTTAGTATTAGTCATGTTCTTCGTTCCTCTTTTCCCATTTCATTTTTTTCCCGCTATTTATTTCCAGCACCTTTCTTGATACATGCTCTGCATTCTCTAGTCTCTCAGTTCTGGATTTGAAATCCAACTATGAGATGTCTTGACTAACCTAAAAAAAAGCCATAAAAATCTGTGCAAATATGCATATATTCGTATGTGCATAAACTAAATCTCTCTCACACAGAAATAAGCCTTGTGATTTAAAAAGTTCCAAATCACCCATGCTTCTCTAAACCCCTGCCTATACATTCCCTATTGGAACACAGGCTAGAGAAGGGGAGGAAAATACCTTCAAACGCAGCGCTGTACCATGGTGTTCTCTGAATCAACTAGGACTGTTATTAATAGATGCTATTAATAGATAAATCAGCACTAAATATGGAGCGAGGGGAGTCTTAAAGCTAAGAAATACTAGTCATTGTTTGTTACTGTTCGGCTTCTCCTCAAGGGAGATTCTGCTATCAATTCATGTTCTCCAGCTGGTTGGGAACGTGGGGTCGGCGCTTCAGGCTGCCCTTGAGTGGGGCCAGTCTGAAAACAAGCCCTGTCCGCCTCGGGAAATGGAAACACACGTCCGCGTCACCTGCTGCTTTTGATACCGATATCTTAAAAGTTATCCATCAACACAATTCTTGTATTCTTGTGGACGTGCTGTTAACCAGGAATGTGCTGGAAAGAACTTTGGTTGTTCCTTTTCCCTGCAGTGATGCCCCCCACCCCAGGCATCCTTCCCATCCTTCTTTTTAAACATACTTACTGTAAAGAGATGCCAGAAAACCAAAGGGCAATGGAAACCGATTCAAGAGGATCCAGTTCCCCGATGCGGTGGTTCTGTGGCCCCGAGGTTAAGTTCATTGCTACTGAGTCTGATTCAGACGCTGGTTCACGGCACTCGCATCCTTCCAGGGCACAGGTCTGTGCAGAGAGTTGACTTGGGGAAAGATTCTCCATGCATCGCAGGAGGACCATGCTCCTAGTTAGGTGCTCAGTGCCCTCAGAGTGGCACCATGTGTATTTCGTGGTCAGCTTTGTACCGTCCAGACAGAAAGGTGCCTGAACTGGACAGGACAACTGCATTTATCTATGTTGCTATCAGGCTTTGCAATATTGACTGGCTGTGCAGAGGTACAAACAAACCAGCAAATGTATGTTTTTAGGAGGCACTAATACCTCCTTTCTTCCTGTTTGCAGAGCATATAGAGTACAGCAAGCTGTATTTCATTCTAAACCCTTGTTGATGTGACCTGAGGAGAGAATCAACCACTCTTTACTCGTCCAAATGCTTTGTATCTGGTGTGTGTGTATTAAAATAAGCCAGGTCAACATCTCCTTGTCTTCTGCCTGCTGCCCAAGTGCACTATTGAGGCGGGCCACTGCCAGATGGGGCGTCCCAACACGTGGGGCCTTTCCCCATGCCTTTGCTGTGGCAGGAAAGGAGCATACTGCTCCTTTAGGAGACTCCAACTAGGAGAGTCTTGTCTTCTAGTTGGAGGAGTTAATCTCTAAATGGCAGCTTCTGCAAGGTGTCCACAGAGGCCCTGTGTCCTGTCACACAGAGGTAAGAGGTGTGGACAGCCAAAAGGAAGCCCACCTTCCTAGGTGAGGGAGGAGCCTACCAGACATGTAGACTTCAAGGTCCTAAATGCTCAAGCATCCTCTTAAATCCACAAACTCTGGAAGCAGCTAGAGGGAGCTGTGCAGCATGTCCAGCATCCTGGACCTATGAGTAAGAATCAAGCTGTTGCCCTGGGAACCAGATTTCCCATCAAGGCCCAGGCCAGGCAGGCTTCTGCCACAGGTGAGGTGGACCTTTATCATCTCCTGCTTTTCCTGTTTCATATGCTCCGCCCCTTGCCTTGCTTGCTTCCCATTCCTGTAGACTTGCACACCTTGTGGAGTGGGAGGCTGCTGGATGCAGTCAGTCCGGCTGGCTGTGCATTCCTGCGAAGATGACAGTGAAGTAACAGGGTTTTAGTATCGTCCCCCAGTAACTGACATCCTCACTTTGGTGGAAACTCACTACAGTGGGCAAACCACTGGTGCACAGGATCGCGCTGGTTCCTTCTGCCCAGTCTTGAAGGCGGGCTATTTTATTCCAGCTTTAGTGATGTAATTTGTTCAGCGAGGTTGAGAACATGATCATAGCATTGATAAGAGAGGCCAGCTTCTGAGGATAAGAAGACTTCTCGCTTTGAAGGTCATGGCCTTCTCATTCCATTTGGGTGACCCTGCATGACTTGTAACAGTGAACCTGGAGGCATTGTGCCCCTTTCTCAAACATCCCAGAGCTGATGGAGGGAGGAGGCGCTGGGGCAGGAAGGCTGGGGAGGCCAACAGTGAGGGTGACTTTCAGCATCTCTCAGGTTCCATCACACAGCAGCTAGCCTCTCCTCTTGTGTCAGGGAACCTTCTTCATCTCTCTAAACCCCTCTAAGCCTCCCTTTCCCCATCTGCAAGGTGGGAATGATAGCAAGTTATACAATGATGGAAGGGACTCTAGGTGCAGGTATTAGAGATTCCCACTTGAGTTAACCCAGAAAGCACACAACCATGGGAGTGTTGTGGCTACATGGGCAGGAGTGGGTGTGGGGGATAATTGCACAGTTTCTCTGTGGCCTCTGGAATTCCCAAGGGAAAGAAAGCCCTGTTGTGGTAGACACACTCTACACAGGCAAGGTCTTCAAGGGCAGAGAAAATAGCCAAACCCTCGCTAAGCCATCAGCCTTTCATACTGAGTTTCTTTCTTCTCCATTTTAAATAATCTGCCCAACAATGTACATGTGTCTGTGCCAAGATTGCTTGCAAACACCAAGCTCTCTGTTGAGTTAAAAATGCAGCCAGGAATATGATCCATGCTCTCCTCTCCGTGGTACAAACAACTCCATACTCTCCTGTCCATAGTCAAACAACTCGAAGCAGCCACTGAGAGTTCTTGGCATTATTGAGATGTTTGCTCTATCAAAGGCAAATTTTGCAAAAATAACAAGGTCAGAAAAGCTTCATGTTTCTTACATCTTCCATAAAGGAAAAACTGAAGTCAATAAAAATGGAACCAAAGCTTCAGCAACAATTGTAATTCTCATCACACGGTTATCGCCTCCTTGGTTTATACTAGTCAGACGTTTTCTGTTTTTCATGCAACATAATCCGAAAGTGTTGTCTTACTCATGGGGCAGGCAAACCCTGGAGAGTATACGAAAGAAACCATGTAAAGCAAGGACGACTTTGCTAAGAAGGAAAAGGTCCTATGCTACATCTTTTATGGTTCTGTTACGTACTTTTGTGCAGCATTTGCTTTTTGAAAGCTGTTTTTTAAGAACAGAGAGTCAACAATGCATGCTTTTGTTTTGGGGTGTGTTTTGGAGGGAAAGAAGGGCAAGATGGCTGGAACACTGTGCTGAGAAATAAACAGACTTCAGAGGCCTGAAAGCCTCTTCAAACTTCTGAAGAGTTAGCCAGGTCAGCAACTCTCCTGAGTATTTATTCTCTAATTCTGGATTTTTGTTTCGTTTTGTTTTCATATGTGGCTTTCCAGAATTAATTTTACCAGTGCAATGGTGTAGGAGAAGACATTTAATGATAGGTTACTTTTTTGTGATAAAAGTATTATTTGCCTTTTTAAGTATGTTTTTCTTTTTTGCCCTAGTCAAAGTCTTAACAGTTAACATTATTTGGGGGTAGAGAGTGAAAGAGCTAACCGCTAGCTTCTTTGTGTGTTTTTGTTGTAGTTTATGATGCATGTATTCACTCAAATAAAGTTTAGAAAACTTTTATAAACTTTAAAAATCAAACTTGAACCAAGCTGAGTGTCAGGGAAGCCCTGGGTCAGCCCGATGATTGCACCTGACCTGCAAGGAGCTCAGTGCTGGAACGTGGAGCCTGCACACTTCCGTAGGTCCATTCAGCCCATCAGCCCGTTTCATCCTTACCTTGACTTTGAAGTCCCTGTTCTTTTTCAGCACCCTTCACAGCTGGGGAACATCAGGCAGGAAGAGATGAGGTCATCTGCCCCTGTCATGCAGATGGGAAGGCTTTGAGCGGAGCAGAGTGGCCAGCAAGTCTGCTCTCAGGATCAATATATCACGCGCCAGAAAGGGGCTCGCAGTTTTTGTTACCACCATTGTTGTTGTTATTGGTGGAGGACGGTCAGAGCCAAAAGACACTCAGGCCATGGGGTGTGAGAGGCACATGGCTGCAGCATGCTCTGCCCTGGCTCGCCACTTGGGATGAAAATAAAAAACAAAAAAATGTGGTGCTGTTTATCTCTGACAACTGTGTTGGCTGCAGCCATATTAGAGCCAGAAAAATTATTAGGAAAATGTCACTGCTGTTGCAGAGCTGTCAGAGATGTCTGAGAACGTTGACTGGCTTTCTGAGTTTTAAGAGACAATATTCCATTCTCCCAGGGTAATTAATTTGGAAGAGAAGTAAATGCCAGTGAGGGAAGCTCACTGAGAGCATGTCGGAGTCCTGCTGCTGCCATGTCACCGCAGTCCCAAGGCTGTGTCCTGCTTTCCCACTGGGCTGACACAGGCCCAGCATCAAGCAGTGGCCAGAGAACAGTGAGGATCCCTCTTCAGTGCATGTGTTTCCTGCTGTCTTCAGGGAAGCACGTTCTGACCCCGGTCCCCACCTACCAATTTCCTTTTACAGATGTAAAAACCGAGTCTTAGGGAAAGAATTCAAACGCTGGTGCAGGGTCACACAGCTGGTGTGTGGCTGAGTGGCAGTGTGCACTCAGCTCTCCTTCTCCAAGGGCAGGGTTCTGTCCACTACCCCAGCCTGTGTCTCTGGCTGCTGCTAGCACATCACCCCTTCCACAGCGTGCTCTATCATCTCCATTCATACTCAGGCCACTGCCTTCTCAATAAAGGAGTGAAAAACATGGACCCACAGGCCAGACAGGACAGCGCTGCTGCTTCCATTGCCACACACCTGCAAGAAACTGGGATTAAAAGAATAAAAAGAAACGTGGAAATGCAAGGGTTCACAGATTCTCGGGGCGTTCCTAAGGGACGGGAAGGATGTCTCTTTCAAGGGGAGAAGCTGCAACATTCTTCATCAGAGCATTGTGGACATTATTTGGAAACAGCTTATTTAATTGCAGTAGGATTTCTTGGAGCTCCTTTCCCCTGTGCTTTGTCTTTGATCCACTGTGTGAACCAAGGTGGGGAGGCTGCCTCCTGGGTCCTGACTCCTTCGGTTCTACCTGGATCAGGGGCTCCTGGAGGCAGAGCGTTGCTCCCACCTTCCCTGCCGCCGCCTCCCCTGCTCCCGCCTGCCAGTCTGGGCTCTTGAGAAGCTTCATGTTGTTGCCATTCTGCTCAGAGCTTAAAGCACAAGGTACAGGGCTGATTCCAGGATCACCCGGGCAGTGCCAAGAGCATGCGCTCAGCAAGTCACAACGAGATACAGTAAATTACCTCTCAAAACAGATTTGCTACCAAAACTATCTCCGAGACCCTACCTGTCTACTCTAAAACTTGACATTTTTCTCCTTTAAGCTCCCCTGCCCTTCACAGTGGCTCATGGACGGTACTGCTCAGTGCCTCGGGCTCATCTGACCATTCACAGTTAGAAACAGGAAGGCGAGGGAGGAAGGGGGACTGGGAGCCAGCCCGATGGACCTGCTCTAGCAGGGCGAGGCTGTCTTGGTGTGCACAAGTCCCTGTGGCTGGCCCTGCAGTGCCTCAGTCCTGAGCCAGGAGTGTCTCACACAGACCTGTTCTTTGCTGCCGATTTAACAGCATGAAATGGTAGAAATAAGAAATCTGGAAGCGAAATAGTTTTCCCTGCTGGGCCGCTGCAGCCTTACTGTAATTGGGAAGAAAGCCTGTCAATGTATTTTGATTATAAGTTGCTACTTGCACTCAATCAATATTTTCAAAGAAGTTTGGCCCTGTTGATTGTGGAGGTTAGGGAGCATGTCTCCCATGGGCTACTAAACGCTTAGGTCACAGTAGGTGCTTAATAGATATATATCTGTGTAGGTAGCTGTCTAAGGTAAATCATTTGCATTAATACCTTCAGATGATGCAACTCATGCAATGCTTCATTTTGGGAAATGCAATTTAACTAACTGGGTGGTTAGCTCATTAATGAGGACGTGTGCTGTTACCTATTCGGAACACGGTACATCAACAAATTCTAAAGCCGTGTCTCAAACAAAAGAAAACAAAATACGAAAATAAAAAAGGCATACTTGAGGCACATTCTAGACTGATTGTGATTATCTGGGAATACAGCCAAACAATCCAATTATTATTTTTTATGGGAGCGTGAACAGAGGACTTAGGTAATGTTTAAATGTGCCAGATGGACTGCCTTCTATCCTTCTAGGCACCTTTCTCTTTTTTTTTGGACGACCAGGATCTGGAAAAAATTCAGACAACTGTATGCATTTTCACCTCTTGTGTTGGAGCCATGCCAGCAAGGCAGAGACTATGGCTTTGAGGACGATGCTTGCATAAAAAGGAGGACATTCAGCTCGTGTGGAAGGCTGTATTTCCAGAGAAACTAGCGAGGGTAGCATCTCGGTCCTCATCTTATGAATAATGTGATCTGTTCTGAGGAGTCTGGGGAGTGAGGAACAGCATGAATTTTCCCCCTAGTTAGGCTTATTCTGACCCCGCACCCTTTCTTGTATTAGCATATATGGGATATCAGAGACACTGGGGCCAAGGCCCAGGCCTGGTTTAGAGGAGGGATTTCCTTGATCATCTTCATACCTTAGCACTGTGAGGTGGTGACCTGTTTTTATTTTTGTCTCTGTAGACATGATGCAAGTGATAAAGGTCAATATAAATATTTTTTGGCTATTTAGTATGTAGGCGAGCTCATTCTGTTGACTTGTCTTTCTAAAGAAGTTTCATTCAAGTGTCACTGCAGTGAAAAGTTAATATTCTTTGGAAATTAGTATCTGAAATATTCTCTCAATTTAGCTAAATACTGAGAACCTTTGTAAGGATACATAATTTTTATAATAAAATTATTTTGATCATTGTATCAAATTCTATAAAAATTAAGAAATATGCATACCAACATTAAGCATCCCAAACTGCAAATTAGTGTATGCTCCTTTTTGATTGTAGGTTGATTAACTAATTGGGAAACTGCCAATTGATAAACCTTTTATTTAAATTTGAGTCTCGTCTCTGCCATTTGGTAGCTGAGTAAATTTTTGTGTTTACTCAGAGGGGTGTTTAAGTCTCTAACAGTGGATATATATATTTCTCTTTCAATTATTTCAGTTTTACCTCGTGTCTTTTAATGTACTTTGGTTAGGTACATGCACAATGAGGATTATTTTGTCTTCTTGGAGAATTAACACCTCTATCATTGTGAAAGGCCCCTCTCTATTCTTGACAGACTTCCTTGTTCTGATGTCCACTTTGTCCGAAATTAATACAGCTTTCTAACTGACTTTTGATGAGTGTTAGCATGGTATATATTTCCCCATCCCTTTCATTTTAACCTGCCTGAGTCTTTATGTTTAAAATGAGTTTCTTTAGACAACATAGAGTTGGGGCTTTTTAAGATTTTAATCTACTCTGACAAGCTCTGCCTTTTACTTGCCATATTTAGAGCATTCACATTTAAAGTGATTATTAACATAGCTGGATTAATATCTACCATGTTTTCTGTTGCTTACATTTGTTCTTTGTTTTCCTCTCCATTTTTTAACCTTTTCTGGTTTTAATTGAGCATTTTATGTGATTCCATTTCAACTTCTCTCTTTGCACATCAGTTGTACGTCTTATAAAAATATTAGTAGTTGCTTTAAAGCTCACATTTTACATTTTTAACGAAGCAAAGACTTCTTGCAAATAATATGATACTGCTTCTTATGTAGTACAGAAACCTGGATAGAGAATTCCTAATTATTTTATCCTGTGTCCTGCAACATTGCTGCCCTTTACTTTACTTATCCATGTGTTATAATCACACTGTTATAATTATTACTTTACACAGTTATCCTTTATAAAAATGAAGAAGAAGAAGAAATACAATATTTTGTTTCCTTTACACTATCTGTAGTACTCCTTTCTTCTCTATGCAGATCGGAGTTTCTGGCATACCACTTTTCTTCTGCTTGATTAAATTCTTTTAACGTTTCTTGCAGGGCAGGTCTGTTTTTGACGAATTCCCTTAGTTTTTGTTTGTATGAGAAACTCTTGGCTGGGCACCGTGGCTCACGCCTATAATCCCAGCACTTTGGAAGGCTGAGGCAGGCAGATCCCCTGAGGTCTGGAGTTCAAGACCAGCCTGACCAACATGGTAAAACCCCATCTCTACTAAAAATGCAAAAATTAGTAGGGCTTGGTGGTGCACTCAGTAGTCTCAGCTACCCAGGAGGCTGAGGTGCAAGAATCACTTGGAACCTGGGAGGTGGAGGTTTCAGTGAGCCAAGATTGCACTGCTGCACTTCAACCTGGGTGACAGACTCCCTCTCAAAAAAAAAAAGGAAAGAGAGAGAGAGAAAGAAGAAAAGAAAAGAAAAAGAAAAAGAAATTCTATCTTTCACTTTTGAAGGATACTTTATCGGGATATTGAATTCTAGTCTGAAGTTTTATTCTTTCAACATTTAAAATATTTCACTCCCTCTTCTTGCATAGTTTCTGAAGAGAAGTACATTTGAATTCTTGTTCTTTTTTTTCAAATGTTAAAATTTAAACCCTTCATTCCCCAGCTTTTTCCAAAATTGACTGTTTTAGCTTCCTGCAGTGTGAATAGGGTATGCCCAAGTGATCTTTGTAATTGCATTTTACATTTGTCTCTTTATTTATTTTAATCTTGGTGTTATCTGGGCTTCGTGTTTTGTAGTTTTTTGTCTGTCATTAATTTTGGAAGGTTCTTGGCCACTATTTTTATACTTCAAATATTTCTTCTGCTTTTTTCTCCTGTTTTTGGTATTTCAATTATGTGTACGTTACACTTTTTGTAATTGTCCCATGGTTCATGATGTTCTAGTCTTGCTTTTTTTGATGCTTTTTTTTTTCTTATTTGTTTGAGAAGTTTAACTGACCTGTTTTTATGTTCCCTGTTGTTTCCTTGGCTTATCAATTCTCCTGATGAGCGCCCCTGCTCAAGGACATTCATCTTTTATGTTACGGTGTTTTTCATTTATCTCATTTCCTTCCTCTTGTTTACATTATCTAACTGTTCTTGCATGTTATTTACTATTTCCATTAGAACCCTTGACATTAATCACAGTAATTTTAAATTGGTTGTCTAATAATTCCAACAACTGTGGCATATAGGAATGTGACTCTAATGATTGCTGTGTCTCTTTACATTGATTTTTGTTTGTTTGTTTTTGTCTTTCTGGCATGCCTTATAGTTTTTTTTTTTAAAGCTAGACACACAGTGAGGTAAATAGGCCATTAGGATGAGAATTCCTGTTGGTCTGACTTGGAATTGAACTGTGGTTAATGTCTACTGTAGCTTTGGGTGCCAGAGGCTTAAAATTTTTCTAGCATCCTTGTGTTTGTCTCTTCTTTTGACTTTGGGCTTCCCTAGGTACTTCTCCTCACATAGAGTCTGCACCTTGCAGTGCTTCCAGCATTAATCCGCTTTATTATCCTGGAGTCCTGTGGCTGTGGTGGTTTAGGGTGGAGCCACTGGAGGATTGTTCTGTAATCTTACAGGTACACCCTGACCTTTAAGTGGAGCTGTTTTCCTGGGCTGTGGCCTTCAGAAGTTTCTTCAGTGGCAAAGTTTTCCTCCCTTACTCATTTTCCCTTTCCCAGCTACAGTGCCCCCCAGTCTATTTCCCAGAAGCCCTAATCCCTGCTTACTGTAGCCACTCCCTTAAGTGGAACAGGAAGGCTAGAGGAAATTTGACTGGGAGGGATAAGGCTCTGGTAAGATCTTTCTCTGCTAGAGTAGGTCATTTTTATGGCAAATGCTCTCGTGTATTTCACAATGATTAATTCTGAGATAGCCCTGCCAGAGAAAATATGGGATCTTTCTTGCCTTTTCACTTTGAGAACCTTGTAGGATTCCTGTAGGTAAAGCTCAGGAAAGTGTTGGGGGACCCCTTGAGGCGGTTGTCCCCCAGAAGCTTCTCAGTCTCATACCCCTTCACACTCAGCCTCCACTATTCATCAGAGTGATAATTTCAGTATTCCTACCAGCTTACGACTCCTGCAGCTTCTGTTCCAGGTAAACAGATACCTGCTGTGACTCTCTGTTAACCTGCCTCTGCAGATTTCAGGGGGGTTTGCCCTGTGGTTGCAGTTCTCTGATGGGTTCAAGAAAAGTCATTGATTTTCATTTAGTGCAGCTTTTTCTCATTGTAAGGATGAGTGTGACAACTTACAAGCTTTTTTCATTTTGGATTTGATGCCGTAAGTCCTTGCATATGCCCCTTCAGTCACAGTTAATGTTTAAGAGCTGGGGATTTCGGGAGGCGGAGGTTGCAATGAGCCAAGATCATGCCATTGCACTCCAACCTGGGTGACAGAGCGAGGCTCCATCTCAAAAAAAAAGAAAAAGAGTTGGAGATTTTCAAAGTCAGGTGTCATTAAAACTTGAAACCAAAGATTACTGCCTGAAATTGGTGTCATACACTCTACTCATTACTGGCAGCAGTAAGAATCTCATGTTGGTGCAATGAAGGAACCAGGCTCCTTGCTCTTTGACTTCAAGGACCAAACAGGGTCAAGAGAGTCACGTACCTAACCAAGAGTTAAGAACAGTATCTAGCATTTGTTGAACACTTACTAGTGTGAGACAGTTTTAAGTGCTATATTCGTGTATTGATGAATTAATTTAGCCTTTAAAACAACCCACTGTGACAGGACTATGATTCTCTTCATTGTTTCAGATAGAGATGCTGAGGTTCAGGGTGTATAAGTAACTTGTTCAAGGCTATGTGAGTCATGGGGTGCAGTCAAGGTTCTAAAACAAACTCCAGACCTCATTCTTTTAACCACTGTACTTTGCCTCTTTCCAATGATTAAGTGCAGATAATCTACTAATCCTAACACATAATAATGCAAACCATGACAAGGGAAATAAAATTTCCTCTGGCATTTCAGATGGGAGGTATTACTCCTGTCATGAGAAATCAGAGAAGAGCTGCCATTTTAAGTTATTAAAGGCAGGACTGGACGCACAGGAATGGTGGCAGGGGTTTTGGAGGCAAGAAAATGATAGGCAGGCCCAGGAACTCCTCAGCAGTACGCACTGGAAAATAGAGGAAAGGCAAAATGTGGAGCGCTTTTGAATTAAGAAGTGATGGGATCACAGATGTGTTTGAGAAAAACCAACGTGTAGTGGAACACAGGAAGAACTGGAGAGGGACTGTGTAGAGCCAGATCGACCAGTTAGATGGTTGGTGTCAGGTGGTGGTTGTAATGGGAGTGAGAGGGGAGCATGGGCAGGAATTGACAAGGAATCGTGAGCCACAGAATAGGAATTAAGGAAGAGGAAGGAGTTAAAATGACTCCAGTATTTGATGTTCGTATGATTGGATAATGATAAAATAAATTGCTCATGACCAAATTTATACGTGTGTATCTTTTTTATACACATTTTATATATACTATATATAAAAATATGTATAAATTGCATATAATCGAATTAAAAAATGATATAGGGGCTTGTAAAGAAGAACACATAAGATATTCCAGGCTTCTGGATTGTTATAATTAGTTGGGCTTGAAAGTAAAATGTAGCTTGAATTTCCCGGTAGCCAGAGAACAACGGGAAGTGATGTCGGCCTTAGCTGCTGCTCCTGGGTTGGGATTATGCCATTTCTTCGAAGAGACACACTTCTACTAGGGTTAAAATCTAGAGGGAATTGATTTAACTCAAATACAGAAAACCACAAAAGTCACAAAGGATGGTGTCCTTGGCTTCCACTCTCAATGGGACATTGCAGAAGCTGCTGGGGTCGACCCTGTCTTTGAACCTTCCAGCAGGAGAACATGCTCGCCAAGCACCTGCTCTATCTCCTTCCCCTTGCAAACCTCCTAAGGGCATCTCTCTGTTGTTTAGCTAGGATAACAGAATCCTGTCTGCTTCCACAGCCACAGTTTATCAGGTACTTTCAGAGGAGAACTGAGAGGCCTCTAGAGCCTGTGAATTTAGAGACACCTAGACTTTGGGATCCTCTCTCCCCAGGACATGTTCTTTCTGTCTCTCTGTAAAGTTGCAGAACCGTGTTTATCCTTTTGTCATACCTGACGGTATCCTTTACTGCCCTAAATATTTTTTTTTTTCCTTCAGTGACAATAACAAAAACAAACAAACAAACAAACAAAAAAACCAACTTTCCCATCAGTACTTACTTTTGGCAACTTAAACTGTAACCAAAAGATCACCAGGTTAGGGTTGCAGTTTTCCCCTTTGTAAACACGAAATCTCTATTTAGAGAAACTGTCACTCTTATCACGTGTTTTTCTTCCCTGCTCACTTTCCCAGACACCATCTTGGCCTTCAGATTGTCTCTTCATGCGTATCGCTGACGTTTAAAAGTTTCATGCTTGGTAGCCAGGCATGGTGGCTCACGCCTGTAATCCCAGCACTTTGGGAGGCCAAGGCGAGCGGATCACGAGGTCAGGAGATCGAGACACTCCTGACTGACACGGTGGAACCCTGTCTCTGATAAAAATACAAAAAAATTAGCCAAGTGTGGTGGCGGCGCCTGTAGTCCCAGTTACTCTGGAGGCTGAGGCAGGAGAATGGCATGAACGCGGGAGGTGGAGCTTGCAGTGAGCCGAGATCGCGTCCCTGCACTCCGCCTGGGTGACAAAGCGAGACTCCGTCTCAAAAAAAAAAAAAAAAATTTCCAGCTGGATGATGTCTTACAGATCACCTCCTTGGAGACGGCTTCCATTCGTGGGGAAATGAAGGCCCAGAGAGGCTGCATGTGCCTCCACGGGGCCCACAGAGCTGGCTGGTGGTTACTGTGCGTTGGGAAACCACATCTTCTGACTTTTCATCCCGTGTTCTCACTACTCAACACTGGGAGGAACTATTGAATTAAAAGTTCAGAGTCAACTTGATATTTTCCAATTGTTTCTTTGTTTGTTTTTTCAAATGGGTATCAGTAACTAAAAACGGACATATTGAATAGAAGCAGAAGCCTGCTGCCCTCAGGGAGTTCGCAGTGCGGTTGCAGGCAGGACAGATGGGGAGGGCGTGGGAGAGCAGTTACCCACCGATGACCAGATGGGTGTGGAAACCCCGTCCTCTCTGCAGCCAGGGAGCCTGGAGGGCGTCCAGCGCATCAACACCACCAGAGCCAGTGCTGGAGGATGGACGGTGCATAATGGGCACAGGAGAGGGAGGGAGCCTGGTGAGGATGTCCCCGGAGCCATGGGGAAGGCAGCCCCAGACCTGGCAGACACCTGGCACTGGCCTGGGACGAGTGCTGAGATGGGGACAGACAGGCTTTGTGGCCTGGGCGGACAAAGGGTCTCCACAGCCCTTTATCAAGCCAAGTAGCCAGGTATTTGTCCTTGTGATTGGTGTGTGTGTGTGTGTGTGTGTGTATCGTGTGTGTCTGTGTGTGTGTATGGTGTGTGAATGCATTTGCTTGTGTGTTTGTGTGTGTGGCATATGTGCGTAGGGTGTGTGTGTTTGTGTGTATATTGTGTTTGTATGGATGGTGTGTGTGTATGGTGCGTGTGTTTGTGTGTATGGTGTGTGTATGGTGTATGTGTGTATGGTGTGTGTATGGTGTGTATGTATGGTGTGTGTGTATGGTGTGTGTGTATGGTGCATGTGTTTGTGTGAGCATGGTGTGTGTGTATGGTGTATGTGTGTATGATGTGTGTGTGTGGTGTGTGTATGGTGTTTGTGTGTATGGTGTGTGTGTTTGTGTATGGTGTGTGTGAGTGTGGTGTGTTTGTGTGTATGACATGTGCGTATGGTGTGTGTGTTTGTGTGTGTATTGTGTTTGTGTGTATGGTGTGTGTGCATGGTGTGTGTGTGTGAGTATGGTGTGTTTGTATGGTGTATATGTGTATGGTGTTTGTGTGTATGGTGTGCTTGTGTGTGTTGGTGTGTGTATGGTGTTTGTGTGTGTATTGTGTATGCGTGTATGGTGTGTGTGTTTGTGTGTATAGTGTGTTTGTGTGTATAGTGCATTTCTGTGTATGTATGTGATATGTGTATGTGTGAGTGTGTTTATGGTGTATTTGTGTATAGTGTGTGTTTGTGTGTGTATGGTGTGTGTGTCTGTATATATGATGTGTGTGTTTATGGTGTATGTGTGTATAGTGTGTTCGTGAGTGTATGGTGTGTTTGTGTGTGTGTATGGTGTGTATGTATGGTGTATGTGTGTATAGTTTGTGTGCTTGTTTATGATGTGTGTGTTTGTGTGTATCTTGGATCCGTTTAAGACTGCTTGGCATGTACAGATTCTGCCAGACCATTCAGCTAATTTCCGTCTCGCAGTCGCGGTTCGCAGCATAAATCCAGACCCATCGTGGGAGGAAGAGGACCCAGGGAGAGCAGAGCACATTTATCCCTCGCACACTTCAAGGGGTGATGGGGTAGGATCTCTGCCAATTTCTCTTATTCATTTAGCTGAAGCTTAGAAAAATAACCCAGGAAATCCTACAAGATGTAAATCCAGGGTGAGCCAAGCAGATTGATAGTCTTCTAATTAGTACTAAAAAGATTTGAGAATTGGATCCTAGAAATGAGAACATGGGCCGGCGAGTGTGTCTGGATGAGGAACTGTGCCGCCTGCTGTTCAGATGCTATTTCTGTCCAACCTGTGGGACAGGCGCTCACACCGCCCGACACTGCCCGGGGGAGGCAGGCCAAGGAAGCCCCCTGCCCAAGGCAGCAGCCATATACCAAACCGTTGGGTGACATGGTCTTGGCCATTGGTCCCCAGGATTGAGCTTGAGAAAGGAGCTCAGTGTCTTCCCCACACCCCACGTTTCACACAGATGCAGGGGGTGATATGGCACAAGGCGGAGGGTGCAACATGGGGCCCAGGGAAAGCAACACCTAACTCGGAGGACTGTGGGGGGCGTAAAGTAAGACTCCAGCACATGCTCAGTTGGTAAGTCATTGCTGTCTGCCTTATCTTATTATCACAGTCGCTGACAGCGAGCCATTGAAAGGGAGTGGATCATTTGACGGTCGGGTGTCCATTCGGTATTTGAAGTGTCACGCCTACAAACCTCCCAACTTCTGTGTTCCTTTATGTTCTTTTCCCTGCTTATTACACAAAAGCTCCTCCTTTGCAGACCTGAGAATTGTCCTTGATGTTTTTCCTCCCCTCCCCCACTGTCTTTATAGGGACCCTGGCAGTTCCCTCCTGCCCCTTCCTGGGCACCTACACACTGTTCTCATCAGAGCAGCCAGACTGGTCAGCTGTGTCCCTGCAACCGATCTCCATCTCACTGGGAACAAAACGCCAGTCCTAACCATGGGCCCAAGGCTTCCTTAAGCCTGCCTAGCCACTCTGCTTGCTCCTGCATAGGCTCAGCCACAGGGCTCATGTGTGTTCCACACTTGCTGGGCATGCCTGCCTCAGGACCCTGCAGCAACTCTTCTCCTACACCGATGGAATCCTCTTCCCATAGGCGTGTGCATCATTTCTTTCTCTTTCTTTCTTTCTTTCTATTTATTTATTTATTTATTTATTTATTTATTTATTTATTTATTTATTGAGATGGAGTTTCACTCTGTGGCCCAGGCTGGAGTGCAATGGCACGATCTCAGCTCACCGCAACCCCTGCCTCCGGAGTTCAAGCAATTTTCCTGCCTCAGCCTCCCGAGTAGCTGAGACACAGGTGTGCACCACCACATCTGGCTAGTTTTTGTATTTTTATTAGAGATGGGGTTTTGCCATGTTGGCCAGGCTGGTCTCGAACTCCTGACCTTAAGTGATCCACCCACCTCACCTCCTAAAGCGCTGGGATTACAGGGGTGAGCCATGGTGCCCAGCCGACATTTGCATAGTTTTCAGTCATTCTCCAGATCTTGCCTTCAAAGTAACCATATCCAAGAAGTCTTCCCAGATTCTTCTGTGTAAACTATACCCGCTGCTCAGCCTGGACCTCATTTTCTCTGCGATGCTGTGCGTGGTCTATAAACTAGTACCCGCTGCTCAGCCTGGACCTCATTTTCTCTGTGATGCTGTGCGTGGTCTATAAACTAGTACCCGCTGCTCAGCCTGGACCTCATTTTCTCTGCGATGCTGTGCGTGGTCTAGTTTCCGTGTTCATTGCCTCTCTCACCCCATGGGGCACCATAAGGACAAGGAGTTTTCTTTGCTGTCTCCTGCACCTCCAGCCCTTGGGACAATGCCTGGCTCTGGAAGGGCTCAGGAGGGAAGAAAAAAGGGAGGGAGGAAGGGTTTGATGAGGAAGCTGGCTGATTGCACAGTCAGATCACTTTGGCTCAGATCCAGGCTTGTACCGACTGAGAAGCTGGACGCCTTTGGGGAATTTACCTTTTAAGCCTTCGTCTCATAGCCTGAAAAATTATGGTAATACTAGGAGGATGAAGTTGATCAAGCCCAGGTAGCATGGTGAGCTACTCTTCACACATAGGAAACTGACAGCATTTGTGAGTTATCATTTGTGCAATTATTCACCGTGGGAATGCTGCAAGCCCCCGCGTACCTCCTCACCTTCTCAGAAGAGCAGGATGGAATTCAGTGGAGTGCAGGGCTTGCCACACCCTGAATCATTTCTAATCAACAAAAGCAAATCCTTCTCTAATATTTTGACTATGCTTAATGGAATATGACTTGACCCATGCCTACATGGCTATGGAACTGCAAGGACACCACCCATCCCCAATCTTAACAGTCCAAGTCCCCGTGTGGGTGGCACTGCCTGTGTGTGGATGCAGGGCTTAAAAGCTGAGCATTCGCCAGGGGCCTGAGGAAGGACGGGAGCACTTAGCTGCACTGAGAAGCACCAGGAGGAGATTTAAGAAATGTTGATGCATTTTCTGATTTTTGTGGGTTGCAGTAGCAGTATGCCACAACCAGAGAGACTACTGTAGGAACTCAACAAGCAGGTTTGCTGTAAGGGTCTGTTATGTGAGTGAATATCTCACATGCGTTTAAAGTATGATTCAATTCCCACAAGCTCGTTGTCTTTCACAGTTTTATGGAAGAATCTCATTAACTAGGCAAAAACTCCCAAAGGTCAGTGACTGCACCTGCTGCATTCAGCACCACATGCTCTGTACAAAGTCTGGGTGATTTTTTGAAGATTCCTAAATGAACATTTGATGTCAGGCTGTTCTCTGTTCATGCCCAGGACCTGTGTAATGTGTGCTTTCTGGTTCTAATCAGAGGATCATTGAGAAGGAGAGAGCTCTGCCAATAATTATGAGAGGACAACAAAACTCAGTTGTGTGGTGCCAGGAAGACCCAGGGTGTTTGGCCACTTGCCGGCAGGTAAAGGTCTGTCTCAGCTGCCTTCTGAGGAGCACACCTGCTTATCTCTTAGACTGTGCATGTCTCAATCTGTACCACCAGATGAGAGCTGCTTAGTGATCTTTAGTCTGTAACCTCAAATGGATCCGTTTCCTGTAAATGAACAGACCATGGAAAGAGGGAGAATTAAAGCATGTGCGTGTGCAACTCAACAATAAAAACAAACATAAGCTAATTAAAAATGGGCAAAGGGTTTGAACTGACATTTCTCCAAAGAAGTTATACAAATGACCAATCAGCACAAGCAAAAATACCCAACACCATAGGTCATGAGGGAAATGTAAAATCAAACCCCCATGAGATGCCACTTCCCACCACTGGGAGGGCTGTAACAGAAAAGGTATCGTAACAACAAGTGCTGGTGATGATAGAGAGCAAGTAGGACCCTTGCACTTTGCTGGTGGAAATGTAAGGTGGTTCTGTTCGCTTTGGAAAACAGTTTGGCAGTTCCTCAAACAGTAAAGCATAGAGTTACCATGTAATCTAGCAATTCAAATGCTAGGTATATAGCAGGGAAAAAAATGAAAACTCATACATGAATGTGCATAGCAGCATTATTCATAATATACAAAAAGTGGGGGAAAACCCAGGTGTCTGTCGCTAATGAATGGGTAAATAGAATGTGGTCTGGATATACAATGACTATTATTCAGCCTTAAAAAGGAAGGAAATTCAAACAGAGGCTACAACATAGATAAACTTGGAAACTGTGCAAAGTGAAAAAGCCAGACACAAAAGGACAGCTATTGTATTATTCCACTTATATGAAATGTCTAGAATAGACAAATTAATAGAGAAAAAAAGTATATTAGTGAATGCCAGGGGTTGGGATTAGGGAATGGGGAATAATACCTAAAAGGCACAGATAGGGTTGCTTTTGGGAGTGACGAAAAAGGTCTGGAATTAGATTGTTACCGAAACCCACCGAATTGTCTACTTTTAAAGGGTGAGCTTTATAGTATGTGAATTTCAGCTCAACAAAGCTGCTGTTTTTAAAAAGAGTATCAGTGATTCAGAAAGTATATTAATCATAACTAATGTTATAGTCCTATAACAAATTACACTTCACCTTTGATTTCCATGATAATTTCAAAAAAAAGTGTCACCTGGAAGAAAAAATACAGGTATGATGGAAGGCGAGGAGGTGGGGAGGGAGGTCTTCATGTAACCAAAGCCGACCTCTCACAACTCCGATTCTCATTCTTCCAATCAGCGATTCCAGGGAGAAGCCTGCGTCTCCCACTGTGCCTCAACATTCGTTATTCATTCCTTTGACAGCTATTTTTTGAGAATGTCCTATACGGCAGGATATCAGAAAGGAGCTAACATGGTCCCTCGGCTCTTCTCTTCAGACTAATCTCCATCTTTTCCCCAACATCTACACATGGGCTCAGTTTGCAAAGGAAAAGCTGTTGATGAAACTTGCCACAATACACAGGAGAAGCTCTAGAGGAATTCTGCTTCTTAGATTTAATCCTATAAGTCTAGAAGAAAAATAAAGGATCATTGTTATGGAAAAACAGGTCCTTCTCAATGTTTATCAAATCAGTAGAGTTTAACCAACCCAAGTAGTCAACAGTCAGAAATGGGTTAAATAAATCCTGGCGTACCCACACAAAAACAATAGGCTGCCCACTTTGAATATGATGCTTAGGATTTGCATTTCATTGAAATGGAGGGGGTTTCTTGATATAGGGTTGAGTGATGCATGCAATTAGACCACAGCAAGAGTCACATAACCCCATGGGTTTATTTAATGTCTGCAGGTAAGTGATGAAGTAGATATTGCACCACATTAATTCTAGGTGATGTTCGTTCTATAATGAGTGTTCAGTATAAAATCCTTTCAACCTTTTGTGTACGTTTGGAATTTTTATAATAGAATGTCATAAAAATAAATGATCACCAACAGTAGGAAGTTTGCCCAGTTTTTTAGACTCCTAAAAGGGGACTGCACTGGGCTGCACTCCAATATAAAAATTACCCTTGTGATCAGGGAATCTCTTATTGTGTTTAACACCCATCCTGTCACTCTGTCTTCCCCAACACTGAGAAGAGACTAGCCCTTCATGCACTTTCTTCCTGTTCTGCCAGTAGAACCATTCCTAGTGAGTAAATGAATTTCTTAAGATCCACTGAGTCTCAACAGAATCTACATTAGCAGCCATGAAATTCAAGTGGGTAAATTGACATAGTGTAGGATATAAAGCTACTGTTCTGTGGGCACACAAATACTGCGGAAATGCTCTCAGTCCTACACAAGACTCTTAAACATTATGGAACACCACCCAAAACTTTTATTTATGTAGATTATCTCTATCATTATTAACTATTTTTAAACTGAGATGTTTAAAAATGTGTATTATTGATTACTTTAAAAATAATAAAAGCCTACATAAGTGTCACATTTCTATAAAAATAACTCTATTATACCCCCCAAAAAGAAAATTTAGGAAGGACAGTGACATTGTTTTACATTTCTGCAAATATCTTTGATGTCTGGCTCAATAAAAGACAGATGATTTTCATATCTACTTCCACATTCAATCTGTTGCGATATGTAATTTCTGTGAAGGAAATTTACCCTGAGATGGATGTGTAGTTTGAAAATGGATGGGGATTTTATTAGACTTTTGAGATAATCATGCATACTCTTCCTTGACATCTCATCAAACTCAACAACTAGCGGTTTCTTGGAGTTTAGTTCTAATGTGGAACCTGAAACGATATCAAGGAACTGTTCATACCTCGTTACCTTTCAGAACATTGTTGTATCTTGTACTTTAAATGGACCTTTTACCCATGCATGACTTTGTAACTTCAGGCATTGGAAAATATTGGTTCACAGAGTTACGCTGATCATCCAGATGTTGGCACGATATTACAAAACCACATGGATTAGTCTCCCAACCAATTGTGTTAGAAAACTATTTAACTATTGAGAAGCAACCAGACTCATGAAGGTGGACACAAGTTTTCCAAAATTCCAATTTGCACTGGAAATCTCGACTTTTAATATTGGCAACGAATACTGCCCGTTGTTTTCTTAGAAGTGGCAGACTCCATTCATTTTCAAGAAAATGGCTACCAAACACGCCAGTCTGAAAATAGCCATAGTTTGTTGCTCTTACAAGTGAAAATGCTATTTCATACAGGAAGCTTTGTCCTTCAGCACCCAAGATTTAAGGATAATTATGGATGAAGATTATGGACTCGTTTTAAATGGATTCGTTTGGCAAATCTCCTCTGGAGGCTTCTGTGTCAGAAGGGCTCTCCTTCCCAGCTCTCAGGAATGTTATTCCTGTGCAAATGCTGCTGAGTCCAGAGCGGGAGGGACGTGCAGACAGAAGGGCTGGTGGTATGGTCAGTAAGTCATGAGGGTGAGATTAGGGGTGACACACTCTCAACTTGCCAACGTAGGAGAAGGCTCTGCCCTCACCTAGCAGGTCTGAGGGAAGCCCCTTACTCCGTCCTTCCTGCCAGGTTCCACCCAGATCCAAAAAGGAATGCTGTGTCGGAGCCATGCTATGTGATCAGTGAGAGACGGGTCAAACATTTAAGGAATGCCCAGAGAAATGGTGCGTTCCGTCTTCAAACACACAGATCAAGCTCTTCTACAGGCTAAGTGGTGTGCCCCCCAGCAGCAAGGGCTTTTGGTTTTTCTGCCTGTCTCCCTACATAGGAGGGCCTGGTTGCTGCGTGCTCTGGGAGCTTGTTGGTTTGAGCGCCCTGAAGCTCCGTGCAAGGCCCGCTCCGTGGGCCCCGGCAGTGCAGAGCCCACTTCTCCCGGGTCCTGGTGGGAGCCTCCAGATGCTGCTGCGCTGGCCTTTCCCTGGGGAGGACCCGCGGGGCCAACACAGGCTCAGTGCAAGAGCCGCAGTGACACCTTCTGGTGGCTGCAGGCACTGCAGGCTCCTTTTATGGACACAAGTTTGGGGGTGAAGCTGCAGAGGGGTACCCCTAAAGAGGCCTCTCCCTTCTCCTATCCAGGTTATTCCAGAGGCCACCCAGCCTCAGGCCCCTGTCAGCTCTCCCGCTGCACCAAGGTTGACCACATGCAGTGCAGCTGAGCTGCCTGAGGCCAGGTGGGCACGAGGGGTGCCCTCCCCGCTGCAGTGGGGAGACCTGCCCCGTCTCTGCTCCTCCAGCTCTCTTGCAGGCATAAGCTGCTTTGCTTAAAATGTGATGTCATTAAAAATGAAATATATTCCTTTTATTGCTTACTGTTCTATGTCCCTCTTTTTTGTGATGTGTTTGATTTTATTCAGATTTCAGTGTTTTCCACAATGGTCTGTGACTAAAACTTAATTTAATGAGAAGAGATATATTTATTCAGTTCTTTATTTTGAAAGTGATTGAGTTAAACATAAAACAAAGCTAGGATGAACAGTACAATTATATATCATCCAGGATATAAATTCTGATTTGGAGTTAAGGAAACAAACATTTGCAATCTAGCCCCATGATTAAGAACATAACAGAACATAAAATTAAATAAAAAGAAAAGCACCTTTATGACTGGCATACTCACTGTCTACATTCCCATCAAAATGTTTTTGCGAACGTTTCCGTAAAGTCGCTGTAGGTAAATGGCATGTTGCGGTTTTTTAACGTTTCATAGATATCTTCTATTTTCATGCATCTTCCTTGCTGTAAGACAGATTCAAAGCAGAAGCTTACATAACCCAGAGAAGTCATGCCAAGTTTATCTGAACATCTTTTTAAAACCTTCGAGTTCTCTGATTTAGTTCTGATACAAATATTTCCATATATGTTTTTCTTCTGTTTTTTGTTTGTTTGTTTAACTTACCTACTTTGTTCCTCAGTTGAACATACGGTTTTTGAGTGCCAACTACACATGGAGCCCTGGGTGAAGGTTTGGGGACAGAGGGACGCTGAGCCCAGCCTCCAGGAGTCAGAATGGAGCATTTTCAGGCCACAGTGCACTGGGTCAGGAGTGCCACAGGAAGAGAAGCAAATACTGTGGACTCACTAGACACTCCCAACAGGGAGGCGGTGACATCCAGGCCCTGCGGAGGACAGGGAAGCTTCTCCAAGGACTATGGCTGGGGAGCCCCTGTAAACAGACTTAGACCCACACAGTGTTCATCCAGCACGAGTAGCCCTCTCAGGTGGCCCCACTCTGCCTGAAGCATTGGATTCCAAGCATGGACAGAAGGGAGGTTTTGACAAGGTGTGGTGGAATGGGCCGCGACCCCGGCCTGTGTTGGAAATCCCCAGGGCAAAGAGAACTAGCCACTCTCCATCTGGGAGTTACGGAGCCCTGTATTTGACCTGGGAAACTCATGGGCCACCAGAAACACACTTCTCTGAATGTGTGCTTGCTTTAATGACACTGCAGGAGATGGAGATTTTATCAGCATGAATCGCCAATGGAGAATAATTCCTAATAGACAACTCATGGCTGTCCAAAGACCTCAAGAGCATTCCCCAGTCTGAGATGGGCCAGGATGAGGTGCCTAACCTCTGTCTGGGACATTGCCCTTGGGTGCGTCCTTGGGTTGGACACTCCCCTTCCAGCCTAGTCCTGCTCCCCTGCAGCCACTACGTAAGATCTGCAAGGGCAGCCTCTTTCTGCCAAAACTGGACTCCTGCTGCAAAGATGACCCTGAGAAGCTCAAGGGTTCCCACATCAGTGTTAACCTGTCTGCCTCAGGCAGGTTCTCAGCCCAGGAACCTTTGGCTCCCAGATGAGTTTTGGGATGCTCTCCGCATTCCTGTGAAACGGTGCCTGTCAGACGGCACCGTGTGGCCATGAGTGGGGGACTTGAGTTCCAGCTCTCACAGTCACAGCTGAGCTCCACCTCTCAGGAGCAGTGTGAGCCTGGCAGACTTATTCTGGGACTGACTGGAGGCCTTAGTTTCCCCAGCCGAGAAAGGAAGATGGTAAAGGACTGAGGGGCCCATGTGAGGCTGAGATACAGTCAGCCATGACCACACACAGCACAGCCCTGGCAAGGGGCAGGCCCTCAGTGCCTGTGGTCCATCATGGCTGTGGCGTTTAGCTTTCCTGGCTGGATGGGGCGCAGGAGAGCAGGGTACTTCTTAGTGACCGTGGGGCTGTGAAGGGAGGGCGTCTTTGTGGCACTTTGAGCTGGAGGATTTAGCAGAGCACTTGGAGTTGTAAATGCAGTGGTCACTGGAGCAAACCTTCTCGAGTGACCCGCCATAACACATTTCTGGGTCTTGGGTGCTGTGGTCTCTTTACCCAGTGGTACCTTGGAGGCAGGACCAGGCCAATGTGGCCTTGGGATTCTGAATTAATTTCTTCCCAGGATGACGCTAAGGCCCTGAGACTCAGGACTGCCCTGGTATTCTCCTCAAACACCATTCTATTCCAGAGGACAGCATGAAAGGAATAGTATTATTTTCCTGGGTAAACTTCCCATGAAATTGAATTTAGCAACCACCAGAGGAGTAAGATGGGATGCCTTTCATCCCCTGGAGCTCCCCTGCCACAGAAGACTGGAGACCTCACCTTTTGGCTCAGAGTCCAGGGCGAAGTTTCCCAGGACCGGGCATCAGCACACTAACATTTAATGAGGGCGGGTGGTCAACAGTCTGTAAGGATGAGAGGACAAGCAGCTATTTCGGGCTAATCTGTTCTCATAGAAATGTCACTTGCTTTCTGTTATGTTTCTGAATCTGGCTGTCAGCTGGAGTCAGGCTAACAGAACACGACGTGTCAATTAAGCCACATTACAAGATTTCCCATTAGGTCTGTAATTTCAACATTTCTGAACTGATTGTAATCCTTGTCTTTAAATATTAGGATTTATTTAGCTGATTTTCAATAGTCCCTTTAAAGATAATCTGATAAACCTCCTTTTTATTAACTTTTGAGAAAAGACCAAGGTAAAAATTAATATATACATGTATATCTTACCCACACATGCTCATGACGTTTTCCTAGTTCTGGACTCAATGTATTTAATGATGATAACCACACACGTTAATCATTCAGAATGATTTGTTATTTGCTCGCATGAATTTCATGCTAGACTGAATGTTCTCCCAAGCTATTGAATGCTTTCAGGAGCTCAAATTGGCTCAATTAAAATGTATGAACAGAATGTTAAAAGCACAGGAGCAAAGGTAGCAAAATGACACCTTCTACTATCGTCTGTCTGTTTTGCTCATGATCAGGCATACCAGGAAGCTGATTTCGCTTCAGTGACAGGATTAGGTGACCATGTCGAATCTAGATGGTAGGTTCTATGAGGAGTGAATTTCTGCATGCAGCAGGATTTGTCTGGGAGGTTCAGTTGTCTAATTAAACATGGTGCTGAGGTTTGAATCAGCCTGTGAAGATGTTCTTTGGAAGATACCAAGAATGAAAATCAAAATGCTGTGACCTTATAATTCTGCAAAAGCAGAGGTTTTCAAAGGACTCGTTTTTAGCAAAAAACTACATTGAAAGCCCTTTGATGTAGCATTTTGGCTTTGTATCTAGTGTTTCAAAACATGAAAAATATGCACACGGTAAAAATGTTTTTCTCTGTGATTTCACCATATGAAAGGAAATGGGATTTTTTTCACCCGGAGCGCTCCACTCAGCATGCTGCGATGCTCCCCCAGGAGCCTTTCACTCAGAGGCAACATCATGCTCAGGTTTAAGTTATTCTCATGGCTTCCAACTGTCTAGGCTTACCTGTCTACCTGAGATTTTAGAGCCAGATATCAGTTCTTCAAGGGAGCATCCCTCCAAACAATGGTGCATCAGAAGTTGTTCATCTGCCAGATAATACTTCATTCTTCAGGATTCCCAGGGACGAGAAAGTACATAGGAGAAAAACAAGCAATTATATTGATAAACAACCACTTAGGAAAAGAATACCATACTGTAAATTGATATAAATTATAGAAACATTTGCAATAACTTCAATTTTAAGGGCTTAGAAACTGGTACATAATTCATTACAATTTGTATCCTCCTGAGTCTGTGCTCTTTCTGGCCCCCAAAAGAGGCTGTCCCTGTTTGATGGAAGGGGACTCCACATCCCCACATTTCAGACCTCCTCCACAAGCACTGCAAAGACACATTTCTGTCCATCATGAAGGAGTCTGCCCTCCGTCTTGCAGATGCAATAAGCAGGAATATCATGAGTTTCTCATGGTCTAAGCTGGGCAAGATCTTTATATGTTAAGGGATGAGAAATGGGGAAGGAGGCCAGTCCCTGCCACCAGGAAGTCCCACCCAGGAGGATTCCAGGTGCAACTGGCCACAGGAATCACGAAAATCTTCAGACTAGAATGGAGAGCAAAGAAAGGAAACACATCAAGATCAACAATAGAAGAGAGGACAGGGTGTGGCCAGAGGGACAGAAGCTACTGAGATTGAGTTCCCTGGAAATAGTAATGGACCGAGCTGCTGGGCTATATGGAGAGGACTGCCGGAGATCGCCCTCGGGAGTCACCTGCTTAGGGAAGTGAGGATGCGGGATTCAGCAAAGGGAAAAACTGATCTATAGCATGCCTGCCACCAGGAGCCGTGACAGCCCTTCCGAAGAGACCAAAGTTGAGGCAGTGGGCAAGTCTGTACCCATCTCCACCCGGGAGGGGCATCTTCTCCCCTCCCCTCTGCGCTTATCTAACCATGCACCTCTCAAAACAGCCATGCGCGAGTTATTAGTATTATTCTAGGGGATATCAGCATGGAAAGCTCTGACCTAGACTTAAATTGCGGGAGTGGTGCTGTCTTTGAAATTTCAGATGTGAGCAAATGGAGAGACAGCCAGTTTACGGCAGTGTTTGACCCTCTGGCCATCCTGATCCGTGGCCTCCCTTCTGGAGCCGTTGAGTTTTGGTCCAGGAGTGTGAGATCTGATGGGCACATATGTTGCGTCCAAATAACCAAAGTGAACCTTCCTTTAGAAGAGCAGAGGACTAATGTTTGTACCAAAAAAGAGTGGGTTTGTGACAGGGGACAGTCACTACTGAAACACAAGGTATCATGGTAGGTACATGTAATTGTGCAGTGACTTCAGTAAACATTTTAAAAATCACATTTTTGTTGTTACATGAAGCTTGCATTATGAAAACTTTCTGGTTTTATATATTTCAAAACAGAAGTGAAACAGACAAATTGCTTCAAATGAAAGGCAGCAGTTTTTGTCTCTAAAATTTAATTTGTGCAGCAGTCACATGGCCACATGATGCTTACGCACTGGGCATTAATGGGACCCCACAGGGCAGGTGCACCTCTACATGACTCCAGGCTGGACTCTGGGCAATGATGGGCTTTCTTATGTTGCCTGATAACAGCTGGTTCAATTACAGGAGGCAAAAGTGTTTCTTCTTTGAGGACAGGATGGCACGTTGAAACATTTAGACAGGACAGTAAATGGAGATACTGTTCAAATACCATTTGGAAAGGCACAGCTCTGCAGATAAGAAAGTTACATACATTGTCTCTGCTCTAAGTGGCTGAGTGGTTTTGTGTCTCTCATTTTTCACCAACACTGAGAGTAGCCTTCATAGTAAGTCACAGCAGTCAGTGGAGGGGAGGAGAGCAAAGTGGTTTTTGTCAGCTTTCCTGGAGTAAGGTTGGTTTGGGGCAAATTATTAAAAAGATTTGTGTAACCTGACTACGTCATAATCACTAACACATTACTGAGGGTTTACTGGTCTACTCAAAGGTAATCATAACGGAGTAATGCAACTAGCACAAAGCAGCCAGCCTGCTACACAAGAAAGGTTATCCTATAATACATAGTATTGCTACTTATTTCAGATGTGTCGTGACTTTTTTAGCCTTTTTGTTTTAATTTCAGGTTTACAAGAAACTTGCAAGACTAGGACAAAGAATTTCTGTAGACACTTATATTCCTCAAATGTTGATATTTTACCACCCAAAGATGGTGAGAGAACTTGGGAGTTCCCTCTCTCTCTACACACAGTCACACAGATAAGGTTTGGTTTGATTTTTGTTCTTGCTGATCCATTTGACAGCAAGTTGCAGACAGGGTACCTCTTTACCCCTAAATTCTTTAGCACGTATTTCCCAAAGCCAGAATGTTCTTCTGTGTAATCCGAATACATTTACAAATGATCAGGGAACTATACTGATACAATACTACTAAGCATTCTATAGACTTTATTTAAATTTCATGATTTGTCCCAATTATGGCATTTATAGCTAAGTCTCTCTCTCTCTCTCTCTCGCTCTCTCTCTCTGTCTCGCTCTCTCTCTCTCTCACACACACACATACACACACACACACACACACACACATTAACCTTCCACTCTTCCCTGTCTCCAATGCAAGATTCAGACTAGGATAACAAGTCAGTCAGTATTTTGCCTTTCTTTTAAATGTCCTTTAATCTGGACTGGTTCTTCAATCTCTTTAAGACACTGACATTTCGTAGTGGGCACACCAGATACTTTGCAGGATTTTCTTGATGTTTCCTCACAGTCAGAGCTGGGCTGTGCATTTTTAGCAGGAACACCCCAGAGGAGAGGTTGGCAGTGCTCATATCAGGGCACAGGTGACACCGACTCGTCCCCTAACTGGTGATGGTAACTTTGATGACTCATTAGGGAGGTGGCCCAGTTTCCCCACTACCATTATTTTCCTCTGTGTAATTGATTATTACTATGAAGGTTGTGTGCAAAACAATCCTGTGAGGATGGAATTATTACTCCCATTAAAAAATGAAGAACCAGAGTCCAAAGTCCTATCTTCTGTTGGAGATGAAGCCAAGAATCAAATTCATGTCTCATGCTAAAGTTTAAGCTGCTTTCACTACACTGTGAAAGACAGTAGCATCAAATGCGAAAAAAAAAAAAAAAAGAATAAAAGAATTCATTTTTGAATTGATTTATAGGGCTTGTTATTCCTTACATGTACAGATTCTGATTTTTCTAGGCATAAATGGAAGAAGGGTCCCCTTTATGGGAATTCCTTTTCAGCAGCATCAGATGAGAAGAGGAAGAAAAACGAAAACTTGCACATGAAGTGATCTCGTTTCCATCTGTAGTTTATGGAAACAAAGACATGAAACTTCTTTCAGGTTTAGGTATCAGAATCCAAAGACATCCATGGAAGCACTATCATGAGACACTGATTTCTCTTCTAGTTTAAATCGCGGACACGCAGGCATGTGGGCTCAGGAGATGGCAGAAGGAGCCCCGAGACCATGATGAGCCCACGGTCGTGCAGCCAGCTGGGCTCCAGACTTCCAACTCCGGGCTCTTTCCTGCGTCATATGGAGAAAATCCTTCGGAGCGGGATAAAGACATATTCCCTAAAGCTCTTGGTTGAACATAATGAAAGAAAAAGGAATCCCATTATCTTTGATTTCCATGACTGGTCTAAACTTCACAGGGCATCATTCTCACAGATTCTTGTGTGTTAGGAACAGGCCTTTGATCTGCCAATAATTAAAAGTATCCAATCCCATGATCTGGCTTAGCTCCCTGTCTGTGGGGTAGGTCTTTTGAGGCTCTCCTCCCAGCCTCAGCCCTGTTCTTCTGGCTAAGATACATCTATGAACATCCTCAGTTAAGGCACCCAGACTGTGTCTTCACGGGGATGAGAGGAGCCTGGTCCTCTCACAGGTCCAGGTTCAGGATGTCTCTGCTCATCTCTGCAACAACCACACTTTTCTCCCCTCATCATAAGCTTCTCCTGCATCCACTGCAGACTTGCATGGCTGCTAAAACTTGGAGTTTGCTATGGGCAGTAATGGAACCTTGTGCCCGTGTTCCCCTGCCTACTTGGACCCTGACCTGGCCTCACTGTTTCTGCACATTCCGGTGTCTCTGCAGATCTGCACCTATAGCAGCCTGCTCCTCAGTGTCACCTGTGTGATGCCCCTACTTCCTACCACGGGCATCAGGACCCTCTGTCGGCTCACTTCCCTATCCCCTGGTGGCTCAGACAGTGGGTCCTCCAGAGGCACCAAGGAGGCTCCAGTGTGTCCCTTCCACCAATGAGGACTAAGCATCCTCACATCCACTGCTTTCCGTGGGTCTCCCTGACTAGCCAGGACCCACTGCCCCGGGATTCCTTCCCAGAGGTGGAGTTTCCATCCTCGTACCCTCCTGGGGCTGCACGCTACCTCCCTCCCCGACAAGGACACCCTGCACTCTTCCTGTCTGGTGAGAACACCTGGGACCTAGTTGTCCTAGATATTTATTTTAATCATTTAAGTGGAAGATCCCAGTCCTCCTTCATCTCTAGGCCAACACACCTCTTGACCTGTCCTGGACGGACCAAAGTCACAATAAAAGAAACCAGCCTACCAATAAAGGTATGTGGTGTCCAAAAGCAAAAAAAAAAAAAAAAAAAAGTAGATGCATTATTCAGAACAATTGACTAAATCTTGATGAGGTTAGGGAGGGAGAATACCACATTTTTTTCCCTAAAAGGTATTTTATATTGCTTCATAGAGTCTACAATTTTACAATTCTCTTTTAACACAGTGCCTTGGCCATTGCATAGTGAGAGAGAGAGAGAATATTTCAGGATTGGGAAAGGCCTGTGCTTTCAAACAACCTTTGAAATGCTCCAGATACAAAGGGAGTATCTGTAAATATTAAAGTGAAATTAAATAGCACTGCATATAATATATGTGGTGGCTTTTCTAAACTTTATATGGTTGATTATTTAAATCTGTCACCTAATTATGCATTAAGTATAGTATCTACTCTGTGCCATGTGGTCCTTGCTGATTAACCTTGATAGCTGCCCATTTTCCTTCTGTTAACTGATGCAAAAAAAGTCTCCATGTGAGAGAAGACAAATTGGACCACTGTGATAAGGTGTATTTTCACAGAAGGAAAAGTCAAAAGGGCCCAGGCGAGATGTAGGGTCCTCTTCTGAAATCTCTCTCTCTGCTGTGTTTCCTTTCTAAGCATGCTGTTCTTCTTATCTCCCCTCCATCTCATTGGGGTACTTTCAGGATTGGGACTCTCACCTCCCACTGCAGCCCCAGAATGGCCAGGAATGGGACGGGAAAGCACTGCTGGGATGGGCCGTCCAGCTGTTGGTCTCGTAGAGAAGGACTGTTTCTTTTCTTCCTTTAATTTCTTCCACAATGGAGAAAGGTCAGAGCTCAATGGTCAAGATCAAGGCGTGAGTTTCAGGTAATGGAGACCAGGACAAATAGTATGGGCACCTGTCATCTAGAGTTTGAGCTCATTCCTAAAGCTTGTCACCAGGAAACCTGATGGAGGTGTGTGGGCAAAACAGGTGGACATGCACACATACATGCACTCACGGAGTGCTAGGGCGGTTGGTCAAAACTGTTGCAGGGTAGAAGGTCTAGATATGAGGAATATGGAATGGGGTGTGGGCTGTCCTCACAGAACCTGTGGTCTCCCTCTTAAGACAATTACATCTCCATAAAGTTACTGCATAGCATGAATAATTACAGTAAGAACACAATAATAGTAATTCTATCCAAGGTGCATAGTGTGGCACTGTCCCTGTCCTGGTCATTGTTGTCGTTTTCTGCAGCATTTCATCGACCCTCACAACACCATACAGGGTAGGTTCCATTATTGTTAACTCCGGTTCTGCAGGACGCTGAGCACGGGGGTGCAGTCACTTCCTCAGGGGCACACAGAGTGAAACCAGGCTTACTCTGAACCTGGTGCATCATCCTTCAGTTACTGAAAGTGACAAGTAGACATGCTTGGGAAGAAAGAAATCCATCTGCATGGGAATCTGGGAGGCTTTATGGTAGAGACACTGTGTAAATGGAGTCTGCTGGGTGGGGGAGGGTACGGGGGAATGGAAGGCATTGAGAGGAAAGCTTGATGTGCCTCCCAATGAAGCTCCAAGTCGAAGGAACCCCACATTCTGAAATGACCTTGGACAGATAGTCAAGGGCCAAGTAATAAGTCATCTGTCTTTTCCGAAACTTGAGTTTAAGTCGTGCTTTCTCATTCTTGGTTTTGAAAAGTGTTATGTGTTCACCCTCCCCTCTGGCATTTTTGCTTTTTAGTTTTACTTTGCTTATGTGTAATACTAAAAATGCACTAAGCAACTTAATTACATGGATGATTTAAAGGATTTCTGAATTTTAGAAAGCTTCGAAAGTCACTTGATCCAACATCATAAGCTTTATACCATAGATGTTCAGAGTGCTAGTTGGCAGAAAGTTCTAGATAATGCAGGTGTGTTCAGCAAAATAACAGAATGGTGAAAGAATACAAAAACAAGATCTCCCAGAGCAAATGCCATGCAAATGACCTTTCAATTAATGAGCCCATGCAGCATAAGGAGGAAAATTGCCTGACCAGAAAGCTCTGTTGGGAACAATGGTTGAACCAACCTGTAAACAATGCCATTGTAGAAGTTCTGCTTCAACCTGAAATGATGCAGCCATGCTGCCTAAAAATTATATGGGATTCTAGGAATATCTTTCATGTATGAACATGGGCTCTCCACTATGAAATTATGGTATTGGCCAGGCACGGTGGCTCACGCCTCTAATCCCAGCACTTTGGGAGGCCGAGGCGGGCAGATCACGAGGTCAGGAGATCGAGACCATCCTGGCTGACACGGTGAAACCCCGTCTCTACTAAAAATACAAAAACTAGCTGGGCGTGGTGGTGGCACCTGGAGTCCCAGCTACTCGGGAGGCTGAGGCAGGAGAATGGCAGGAACCCGGGAGGCGGAGCTTGCAGTGAGCCGAGATTGCGCCACTGCACTCCAGCCTGGGCAATAGAGCGAGACTCCGTCTCAAAAAAAAAAAAAAAAAAAAATTATGGTATCATACTAAGAAAAACCCTTCAGATGTGGGCACAGACCCAGATCTCTGTGGTCCTCTTCTCTCACCTTGGGGAGGCTGAGGACAGATGTTCCCTCTGCCCCTTACTCACCAGTGTCTCGTGTGAGGCCATCAGTTCCAACATGGAAGCATAGTGGGTTGGATGCTGATTGCATACCCCTTTTAGCACATCCTAATCAATTAAACTTCCGTTCTTGAAAAACAAAGCCGTTCTTTAAAATATGCCTTTAATGGAATTCAGCAGCAAATGCACTGAAAGCAGCGTGCTTCCATGGAATTGAATATTGGGGCTACTCACTTTCCTCAGGTCCTCTGTTTCCACATCTATCAAATGAAGCATCTGCCTGGGTGATCTTGACGTATCTTTCAGCTTTGACAACCACGAGGCTTGAGCGAGGCATTTAGCAGAGTAGAAAGGGAATCTAAGGAGAGTAGCACAAGGGACAGGTTGCCAGGAAAGAATCCCTCACCAGATGGCCAGCTGGCCACTTAGCCTGCTCATGTAAGAGCCTGGAGTACTTGTCCTGCAGCTCTTACTTGCTTTGTTTCAGCTGTCGACATCAGACAACCTAAGGCTGCAGTCTCTACCTGTTTGGATCACCTCCAGTTTGTTAATGGCTCCACTTGAGATCTGAGCGGCAGAGTCTGGGACCAGCCTAGGAGCCTGGTCCAGTGGACTTGGTCTGTTAGTGAAAGGCACTGTGACATGCACCTGTTTTGCCCTGGAATCTCAGGAGACCACCTCAGAGGAGGAGTAGGTTCCTCCAGCTTCATTAGCTGATTGTTTAAAGAAATCACATGGTCTTTTCCCCATCAGTTACATTTCAATAAAACAAGCCTGCAATGAATTGTGGTTTCCTGGAAAATAATGAGGAATGACACATGAAGTGAGCACTCTGGCACGTTCCTCTCTTGCTGTATGTAACGTAGAAAAATCTCTGGGTTTCCCGTGCATGCAGATGCTGTGAGTGGTTGTTTTCCAGTAGTGGCAAAATATGGATGTAGATCCATGTCCACTTTATCAAAACTGATGAAGCTATGATTTAAATTGCACTGCACAAGTGGGACGCTCACTGCTCTCTCGTGCTCCTTCTCAAACTGAAGGTCAAGATGATAAGGGAAACAGACATGCAAACGTGATTGTATCCACTGTTGAATTTTGAAGTGACTTGGGTGCCCTCATTAATCTATACAATTATACCATCATCCCATAGTAACCAGCTTTGATGGCCAGTACACCAAGTTCCATTGTTGGAAATTCCTACCAGTATTCAAAACGACCTTTTGTGAAAAAAAAAGGTATGCTGTTTAGACCACACGTTCTGAACAAGGTATGCTGTTTAGACCACACACTCTGAACATGTTTGCTCCCCAACTGAATTAGCAACCATCGATAGAATATGCCGCCATTTTTCCTCCTCTTTTCCCTGAGACGGTGAACATTTTTTTTTTCTGAATTGTATGTCATGTTTTCCCAGCCTCTCTGCAGTTCCCCAGTTGTGAATGTGTCACTAGTCTCTTTCAGCCTTGGTGGGGAGATGCATGTAAATTCATAAAGGAAATTCCTGATCGCATTCTGTAAAAAGAAGATTCTTGAGAAGCAGGCATCTATTTTGTGAGAAGGAAAATCTGACCCTTTTTATGACTGCTTCTCTCTTTCCTTGTAGTTTGTGGTATTGACGGTGGCCATCTCTAGTTAATAATGCAAATCACAATACGAGGGCGCCATTTATAGTTGAGGTTAAATGATTTTCCAAGGCTGCTAATAATTGGGTGCCACAGACAAGCTCTAAAGGCAAATCGTTTCTATGGATTCTGACTTTTCTTGTTTGCATCCAAGTCTGTATATGTGAGGGGGGAAGAAAGGATTAGAGAGGGGTGATGTATTTTCCTAAACCTCAGTTCCGTGCAAATAATTATAATGAATTTGTCATCTCACATATGTTAATATTTCGTATAAACATATTTTAGAAAACACAAAGTAATGCTGAATATTCAAAAGTATCATACTATTTAAAATTAGAACATAAACATGATGGGCAACTTGCAATTTAATAATGTTAATTCATCTAGATAGGTTAAAAACAAAGTGACATGCTGGATCTTTTTATAAAACAACAAAAAATAGTCCTAGAAATATCACTTCAATGTGGGCTTTAATTGCTTTTACACATATACTGTTCAGTATTAATTGCTTTAATTGACTTAGAATATAATTAGTAATATTTTATTAAGTTAATAAAAACCTCACATATTGCACAAAATTATACTTAAATATTAACTCAGCATTAAGCTTTAAGCAGTGGATATTTCATATGAGATATATATATATCACTATTATTCTACTTAATTTTTAATTTTAGGAAAAACCAATATTTAAAATAATATCAGAAGCTTAGATAGGGACTAAAGATAATATTTGTATGTGTTTTTCCTCTGTTTCATCAGTATAACCTAGTTTGATCAACAACTACACATTATTTACAAGAATGAACTACTTACAGCCATAAAACACTTTTATTTTCATTTAAATTTTTTGCATTTATTTATTTATTTTTTAGAAACAGGGTCTCGCTCAGTCACCCAGGCTGGAGTGCAGGGGAGCAGTCATAGCTTACTGCAGTCTCAAACTCCCGGAGTCAAGCAATCCTCTCACTTCGGCCTCCCAAGTACGTGGGATTACAGGCACATGCCACCAGGTCCAAATCATTTCATATTTTTGTAGTGATGGAGCCTCGCTTTGCTGCCCAAGCTGTTCTCAAACTTCTGTTCTCAAGTGATCCTCTTGCCTTGGCCTTCCGAAGTACTAGGCCACCGTGCCTGACTTTAGTCCCCTTCTTACAATTTAAGTCCACCACCAGATGTAAAGAGTTACTGCCACTGTGCCTGTTTTAGTGGTCCAGCTCAAACTCTGTATCCTCTTTGAATCCTTCGCTGGTCTCTTCAAACTCACTTCCTTCCCAGTGCCTCTGTCTCTCTCCCAGTCCCAGAACACCGTCCCTTGAGTGGTTGTCACTGTACCTGTGACCTCCTTGTGGGCATTAGCCATAGGGTGGTGAGCTTTGCTTCTTCTCAGCTACATTACTTGGCAATGACTTCAGCGGTGGCCTCCAGCAGGATATTTTCCCAGCTGGTTCAGTTTTCTTCACCTACAAAATGGTCATGACTTCCCTTGCCTACCTTATGGCCTTGTAAAAGAGAAAGCACGCAAATGCCACGTAAAATGCAGTGAGAGAAGGATGACCTGTACTAGAAAGACCCTAGCCTGGGATTTAGGATGCTTGGGATCCAACTATTCATCACGAAAAAGGTGCTTAATCTTTCTGAGTGTATTTCTACCTAGGAAATAATGAACTTGAATTATATGCTTCTAAATTATAATTTTCAAAAATTTAAAAAGATGATTCTTATGAATATAAAATAAATACATGTCAAGTGTTTTTATCAACTCATTAATAAATAAGGAACTCAGTAAAATGACAATACCAGTTAAAAGAGCGTTTGAGGAACTAGGCGTTTGTAGAAAATTGAATAAAGAAAAGTTAGGGGAAAAGATTGCTGTATTAGATACAAACTTAGTAAATCCCTACAGGGAAATAAACCACAATCTTCCAGGCTAGCTTTTCTGCCAGACAGAAATTACTTGGATCTCTGCTAGGCAAAAATTTACAAGTTAGCAAGTAACTTCACTATATTTGGGATGTTGAATTAATCGTTTTAACAATGTCTATTAAAAGGGCATTTCCAATTCTAAAAAGCCCTGAATCAATATTACTAGTACTTAATTATATTAATGGTAATTCAATTCCTAAAAAAAATTACTTTGAAAAATCTGACCTTTAGCAACATCTGGCCCTTACTTTAGTGTTTGTTTTTGTTAACCCTCGTATTACAAGAAAACAAGTTCTCTCTCCAAATGATTTATCATTAAAACATGGATAATTTTATTTATAAACATTCAAATTATCATGAAAACATCAATAAAGGAGAGTCCTCATCAGTTCTCCTGATCAGGTCAGCTGATTTTTTTTGTTTGTTTGTTTGTTTTGTTTTTTTCTGAAACACTGTAGCATGTTGGCTGCAATCTCCATCTAATCTGCTACCATCTGATATCCACTTTCTAATACCATATAGTATCTTCATGTTTCATTATTTTGTTATTTATTTTCTCATCTCAGAGGACATTCCCAAGTCCTTCAGATTTTTTTTAGAATTCTTATGATTTTATAAATGCAATTTTAATTATCTTTGTCAAAAGCAGTTCAATTCTGATGTATCCTAGAATTTTCTTTTCTTTCCTTTTCTTTTCTTCTTCTTCTTTTTTTTTTTTTTTTTTTTTCCAGTGTGTCACCCAGGTTGGTGTGCAGTGGCAAGAACATGGCTCATTGCAGCCTTGACCTCCTCAGGCTCAGGTGATCCTCCCACAACAGCCTCCTGAGTAGCTAAGACTACAGGTTTGCACCACCATGGCTGGCTAATTTTTGTATTTTTTGTAGCGACTGTTTCACATGTTGCCCAGGCTAGTCTCAAACTCCTAGACTCAAGCAGTCCTCTTGCCTCAGCCTTCCGAAGTGCTGGGATTATAGGCATGCACCACGGCACCAGTGAATTTTCTATTGATATATCTCCATTTTGAAATTCAGGAATCTATCTAATATTTTATTTGCCTATTTTCAAGTTTGTTCTTGTTACATATAAACTAACATTTTATCCATACACGCTAGTTGTATTGTCTATGCATTTCTATTGTTTAAATGTGGGTTTGTGCAGAGCAGAACCTGTAGCAGGCACCGAGTCTGACTAGTGTATTTGGGAGGTGCCCCAGGAAGCAAAGGTAGACAATGAGGAAATGAAACAGCGAGGCCAAGGTGTGTGTGGAGCAGGTTACCATGTTGTGGACCATACCTCAGAGTTATCCTGATGGAGGACAAGGATGCTGATGGTTTGTCCTCCAACTCAGTTCGTTATTGGCTGAGGTCCTGACACTTCTAGTGGGAGGAAACTGTAGGAGAGAAGGGAAAACTTCCCTTTTACTCTTGGAAGGTTTGATGAACATCACCTGACAAAAGGCAGATGAATAGGAAAAATGGCATGCAAATTTATTAACGTGCCCTGGGGACAATCTTAGACTGATGACCCCCAACACAATGGGGTAAAGATGGTTATATACCCCTCTTCTTAGAGGAAAGGGACATGGGGAAAGGTGGATAATTTTGGGGGGGTGGGTAGTAAATGATTTTTAGGGGAATTCAATGGGCTTGAAGAACAAACAATGGCTTGGGACAAAATCTGTTGGGCCTGCAGAGCAGACAATGATTTGTGACAAAAGTCTGTAGGTCTGTTGACAGACTTCAGTCTCCCTTCCTGAGATATGAGTTCAGTTAATGTAAATGCAGGGAAGGGACGAGAAATACTGTTTTTCTTTTCTGTGGGACTTGGCCTTCAGGCAGACAAGGGAACTTCAGAGAACAACTTCATCCTGTGTTTGGGAGAAACAGAGGATTGAGAGACAGAAGAGCAGGGGAAGGTCAGAGAGAGCTTGAGGTATCTTCTTCAGTTCAGTATGTCAAAGCACCATACTTTGGGGTACTGGTTGATAAGTCCCAGCAAAGCATCAGACGGAGAGTTGCAGGGACAGCTGAGGACATAAGGCCTGGGACCATGTATTAGTCTGTTTTTATGGTGCTGATAAAGACATGCCTGAGACTGGGAAGAAAAAGAGATTTAATTGGACTCACAGTTCTACGTGGCTGGGGAGGCCTCACGATTGTGGTGGAAGCTGAAAGGTACATCTCACATGGGAGCAGACAAGAGAACTTGTGCAGGGAGACTCCCATTTTTAAAACCATCAGCTCGTGTGGGACTTATTCATGAGAACAGCATGGGAAAGATCTGCCCCCATGATTCAGTTACCTCCCGCCGGGTCCCTCTCATAACATGTGGGAATTCAGAATGAGATTTGGGTGGGGACACAGCCAAACCATATCATTCCACCCCTCCAAAATCTCATATCTTCACATTCCAAAATCAATCATGCCTTCCCAACAGTCCCTGAAAGTCTCAACTCATTTCAGCATTAACTCAAAAGTCCACAGTTCAAAGTCTCATCCAAGACAAGGCAAGTTCCTTCTGCCTACGAGCCTGTAAAATGAAAAGCAAACTAGTTACTTCCTAGATACAACAGGGGTGCAGGCATTGGGTAAATATGGCCATTCCAGATGGTAGAAATTGGCCAAAACAAAGGGGCTACAGGCCCTATGCAAGTAGAGCAGCCCAAAATTCAGTGGGGCCGTCAAACCTTAAAGCTCCAAATAATCTCCTTTGACTCAATGTCTCACATCCAGGTCATGCTGATGCAAGAGGTAGACTCCCATGGCTTGGGCGGTTCTGCCTCTGTGGCTTTGCAGGATACAGCCTCCTTCCCAGTTGCCTTCACAGGCTGGCATTAAGTGTCTGAGGCTTTTCGTGGTGCATGATGCAAACTGTCAGTAGATCTCCCATCCTGGGATTTGGAGGATGATGGCCCTCTTCTCACAGCTCCACTAGGCAGTGCCCCAGTAGGGACCAACCCCACATTTCCCTTCTGCACTACCCTAGTAGTGCATCCAGGTGTTTCCAAACGTCAGTTCTTTACTTCTGTGCCCTCACAGGCTCAACACCACGTGGAAGCTGCCAAGGATTGAGGCTTGCACCCTCTGAAGCCATGGCCCGAACTTTATTTTGGCCCCTTTCAGCCATGACTAGAGCAGCTGAGATGCAGGGCACCAAGTCCCTAGGCTGTACACAGCACGGAGACCTTGGGCACAGCCCACGAACCACCTTTTCCTTCTAGACTTCCAAGGCTATGATGGGAGGGGCTGCTTCAAAGATCTCTGACATGCCCTGGAGACATTTTCCCCATTGTCTTGGGGATTAACATTTGACTCCTCATTACTTATGCAAATTCTGCCACTGGGTTGAATTTCTCCTCAGAAAATGGGATTTTCTTTCCTATTGCATTGTCAGGCTGCAAATTTTCTGAACTTTTGTGCTCTGCTTCCCTTTTGAAATTGAATGCTTTTAACAGCACCCAACTCACCTCTTGAATTTCTCCACCAGATGCCCTAAATAATCTCTCTCAAGTTCAGAGTTCCATAAATCTCTAGGGCAGGAACACAATGCTGCTAGTCTCTTTGCTAAAACATAGCAGGAGTTGCATTTGCTCCAATTCCCAAGTTTCTCATCTCCATCTGAAACCACCTCAGCCTGGACCTTATCGTTCGTATCACTATAAGCATTTTTGTCAAAGCCATTCAACAAGTTTCCAGGAAGTTCCAAACTTTTTCATATTTTCCTGTCTTCTTCTGAGCCCTCCAAACTGTTCCAACCTCTGCCTGGTAACCCAGTTCCAAAGTCACTTCCACCTTTGCAGGTATCTTTTCAGCAATGCCTCACTCTGCTGGTACCAATTCACTGTTTAGTCAGTGTTCATGCTGCTGATTAAGACATACCCGAGACTGGGAAGAAAAAGAGGTTTAATTGGACTGACAGTTCCACGTGACTGGGGAGGCCTCACAGTCGTGGCGGAAGGCGAAAGGCACGTCTCTTGTGGCGGCAGACAAGAGAGCTTGCGCGGGGAGACTCCCGTTTTTAAAACCATCAGATCTTGTGAGACTTATTCACTATCACAAAAACAGCACAGGAAAGACCTGCCCCCATTATTCAGCCACCTCCCACTGGGTCCCTCCTACAACAAGTTGGAATTCAAGATGAGATTTGAGCAGGGACATGGCCAAATCGTATCAGGCCATGAATGCCGAAGGGAGCAGCACCATCTACGTGGATGTATCTGTAAAGGTGCCTTTGGTGAATATAAGTCTTTGTAAAGCTTGTATATATGGAGTCTTCAGAATAATGCCTCTTCCTAGTTTTCCATGTCGTATTCAAGTCAAATTTTAGTTGACTTTTACCCAGTTCGGAACTCCTTTGAGGCTTTTGTGCTAGAACAAGATTTGGGGAATTCAGATAGCAAGTAGGTGATCATACAAGCTCTGGAGTGTTAAGAGCTGGGAAAGGGAACTTGGAAACCATTTAATACACTTTGAACTTTACAGAGGATTAACTGGCCCCAAATACCCAGTGTTGTGTAGTAAGCTCTTGTACTATGTGTGATATCCCTTCCTACAGAAAGAGAAAAAAAAAAAAAAACATTTTAGCGGATGTCATGATTTTTCAGTATAGGCTCCAGGTGAGAGTTATGAGTTAGTGAAATTGCCTGGAGTTCTTCTATTTCCTTTTAAACAACTAATGTCAGGCATATCTAGAATAAAATTTGGAATTTAAAAAAATAAGAAAATAAGCAACGTATTTCCTCTCCCTTCCCGCTTTTCCCAAATCACTCAGTTTCCTCCTCTGCTTCTCCTGTGGGCCAGAGTAGGCCCAGATATGGAGTGACAGGGCCTTGATCACCTTCTCTGACCTCCTCTTACTTAGATAATCAGGACTTTTGATATCTAGCAGAGTGGGCAATGGTGACTAATAGATAATCCAGGATTTAGCATGGATAAATCTACCCACTGAGAATAAATCAGATTTGAGTAAGTGAGGCATTTTTATTATAACTGTATGATTCAGGTATGGATTCTGAAATTTCATAGTTTTGCAACTAAGTGACTAATATGTCATGCATTTTAAAGGCTGGAGTCTGGTTATTTCTGATGGATGTTTTGGCTCCATAGTTTGTTTATATGATGACTTGAATATTGATTTATTTAAGTCATGATACATAGTCTAATTACTAATGTTTGGGCCAGGGCAACAATTTCACTTTCTTAATAAAAGAGATCTCGTTTCACTGGAAAACTGCAATCAGATCATGCAAACCTCTGTCCTCTGGAACTGATGTGTAAAGAAAAGAAAGTATTTGTGAACAGATTGGAGAGGGGATTATGGGATTAAAAGAAAGGGAACTGGATGAAGTAGGTCTTCTCTGAATGCCCTCAGAAAGAACAAATCATGTTGTGTGCGTTAGGAGAAGTGCTGTTTTATTTTGTCGCCCTGTGCATATGTGTGTATATGAATGTCTGTGTGTGGACATGTGAATGTTTGTACGTGTGAATTTTTTACTGTGTTTGTTTCTAAATAAGCCCACTCATCCTAAAGTTCCTAAAGAAGAATTCAACCTTTCCCAGTCTCTCAAATATCATCTCTTCTTCGTTTCCACCCTTTCTTTTCTGCCTTTTCTGGTTTTGAGAATTTTATAAGATTCCATTTTTTAATTCCTTCAGCATATCAATTATACTTATTTTTCCCCTCGTTAGGGGTTGTGCTTGAGTTTGCAATATACAGTGACAACTAATCCAAATCCACTTTCAAATAACACTATACCACTTCACAGGTAGTGTGAGTACCTTACAACAGTATTACCAATTTTCCTGTCCCATCCGTTACTACATTGCTGTCACTCATTTTACTTATCCATAAGCTATAATCATCAAATTCTTTATTGTTATTAGTTTGAACAAACTATTATCTGTCAGATCAGTTAAGAACAAGAAAAATACAATATTTTATTGTATGTTCATTCATCCCTTCTCTAGTGGTCTTCCTTCCTTCAGGTAGATTTGAGTTTCTGACCTATATCATTTTCCTTCTTTCTGAATACGTTCTTTTAACATTTCCTGAAATGCAGGTCTATTGCCAACACATTTTCTTAATTTTTGTTGAAGGCTTTTTTTCTCCTTCATTTTTGAAGGGTAGTTTTCCTGGATGCAGAATGCTAGATGGGTGGATTTTTTCTTTCAACACTATAAATATTTTACTCCATTCCCTTCTTACTGCCTTGATTTCTGAAGAGAAGTCCAGTGGAACTCTTATCCTTTGCTTCTCTGTAGTGAAGGTGGTTTTCCCTCTCGAGATATTCTTGGTGTCTTTGATTTACTGCAGTTTAAATATCATGGGCCTGCTGCTCAGTATTCACTGAGATTCCCGAATCTGTGATTTGGTGTCTGTCATTAATTTTGGAAAATTCTCAGTTATTATAGTTGTAAATATTTCTCCTGTGTTTTTTTATCTTTTTTTACTTCTGGTATTCCCATTTGTGTGTATACATTTTGTAATTATCCAATGGTTTTTTAATATTCTGTTCTGTCCTCTTAACTCTTTTGTTTTTCTCTACACTTCAGATTTGAAAATTTCTGTTGACATTTCTTCAAGCTGACTGTTTACTCAGCCATGTCCAGCCTATTAATGAACCTATCAAGGACATTTTCCATTTTTGATACAGTATTTTTGATCACAAGCCTTTCCTTTTAATCCTGTCTTAGAGTTATCAGGTTTCTATTTGCATTATCCATCTGTTTTTACATGTTGTCCACTGTTTCCGTTAGATCCTTTAACATATTAATCACAACTGTTTTAACTTTATGGTTTGATAATCCCAACATCTCCACTTTATTTGAGTCTGGTTTGACTTTTCTCTTGATTTAAACTATGTGGGTTTTCTTTGTCTTTTAGTATGCCTTATAATTTTTTTTAATTAAGAGACAGACATGGTGTATTTGTAAAAGGAGTGGAAGTAAATTAGTCTTTACTGTGAGGTTTTATGTTTACCTAGCTAGGAATTAGGTTTTATTTTTGCGGTTAACTGCAGCTATAGGTGTCAGAGGCTAACATTTTCTCTGGCGTCCTTGTTTGGTCTCCCCTGTTGTCTTTGGGTTTCGCTAGAGAGTTGTTCTTAATAAGGTCTGAGTCATGTAATTCCTTCCATCATATCCCCCTGTGTTTTTTTACAGGATGTGGTGGTCAGGGGCCGTGGGAGGAGAAGTGTTCTGTGGTCTTACCGGTAGGTCTCAGTCTTTTATCGAGCCTGTGTTGCTGGGCTGTGACCTTCACAAACAATTCTCCATTGTTCCCCCCAATCTTTAGATGAGACAGGAAGGCTAGAGGGAGCTGGAGTTGAGTATTTCTCTTTCTCCAACTTGGTTTGGCTCTGATAAAGCCCCAGCCAGTTAGATGATGGTGACACAGTTTACTTGAGGGTAGGCCTTGTTAAGAACAGAATGCTCTTGGCATATTTCAGAATGGTTCCTTATTCCCTCCTCCTTCTGAAGGCATGATGGGATTTTTCTCTGATCTTTACCGTAAGAACCACGTAGAGCTTGTAGAAGCAAACTTCATAAAGTAGGGGGACTCCCCCAAGACTGGACTCCTTGGAGTTTGTAACTCTGAGGTTTTTGTCCCCACTGAGTCTCCTGCAATTTGTCCGTTGCGTTTAGGTTTTCGCACCGCAGTGCTGGCTGCGGAAGAGTTCCCTGCTTGTGGGCTTCTGCTCCAGTGAGTTGTGATTCTCTGTATCTGCCTCTCTGGCCGTCCAGTTTTGGAAGCAGTGATTTGCCTTGTGACCTGAGTTCTTTGATGGATCTAAGACGAGTTTTTACTTTTTCCGTTTGTTCAGGTTTTTCTTTATTATGAGAATGAGAGTGAAGACTTTCAAACTCCATATATGCCAGGACTGGAAACCAGAAGTCCTTCTCCTTTTTTGTTTCCTGACACTTTCTTATATGTAGGATCCAAGCTGATGATTTCAACTTTTTCCCTCGACAATATGTCTACTTGGGTGTGGGGATGAGAGAATGGGAGACTGAGATGAATTTCAGGGTTCCTAATTTGTGTTGAGTGGATGGAAGTATGATTAATTTATAAGCTTTTCACCTGTGTAAATCTGCCTCTTGCCTCTCCATGCCCCAATTACAAGAGTAGCATGAGGAACTTGTTATCTCAGAACATAATTTATCAAATGTTAAATGTAGTTATTATTATTGCTTGCATATTCTGTGATTTTTGAAATTAGAGTTGCATTCATAAAACTTCATGAAAGATCAAGCAACAGCTAAATGATCCCTCTCTAAGCTTCTACACTTCATTCACTTCAAATTTATTGAGTATCTAATGTGCTAGATACTCTTCCAGGCATTAAAAATACAGCAGTAAACCAAATAGCCAAAAACTTCTAACTTCCTTGCATGTTCATGCCATATTCTAGGTTAGATAAAATTTAAAAGCAAGCATGTAAAATATACAGTCTACCAGATGGAGACAAGATGTATGGATAAAAATTTAGGGAATATTTATTGAGATGTCAGTGAAAGGAGATGGCTCTTTGAAATAGGACAGTGACAGCTAAGTTAATTAAGTGACAAGAGCCTTCAGGGCGGACGAAAAAACAAGTAAAATTTTTAAGGCAGAAAATACTTAGAAGAGTCAAGGAACAGCTGGAGGGCACCATATGGCTTTCACTCGGAGTGAAAATGGGAGCCACTGGAGATCTTTGAACACAAAAGAGGCGTGACTTGATTCATGCTTGGAAAGGTTTACTCTGACAGTTGTATGGAAAATAAATGGGAGGAGAACAAGAGTACATGCAGGGAGACCAACAGAAGGAAGAGATGACGGTGGTTTGCATTAGTGTGTTTCAGAAGGGGTGGGGTGTTTTTGGATTTTGGATATGTTAAGCATATAGCGGACACTATTTGGTGAGGGACTGGATATGTGGTATGAGCAGACAGAGGAGTCATAGTATCAAGTTGTTGTTTACAGAGATGAGGGCCACCGTGGGAGGAGTTGGTTTTGATGGAACGATTAGGGGAAGCTCTGGAGCTCTGCTTGGGGAATAGTTGAAGTGTTTGGCAGACACCATTGGGAAAATGTTGAGTGTACTTGGATATATTAATCCTAAATTCAGTGCAGAGGTTCAAATATAAAGTTGGAAGTCGTCAGCAAGGAATAGACTTTCAGAGCCTCGAACTGGATGAAATCACCTAGGGGTAAGTGAAGGGAGAAGAAAAGTGATTGATGGAACACTTCTGTATTAAGGGGCTAGTGAGATGAGAAGAAAGCGCCCGGAAGTCTGTGAACTGTGCTGATGCGCTGGGGACTGAATCCTGGAAACAGCTGACCATGCTGTCTTTAAGATCTTCCTTAGCCAAAGTCCAAGGTAGAACTGTCTTCATCTGAGGATAGTACCTTAATTTTGAGTTTGTGCTATTACTTATTTGTCATGAGACTATTAAGTCTGTTCTATTTTTCTATCAAGTTACCAAAGGCCATTCTTTTGCTTGTTGAATCTAGTTCACCAAGTAGGCTATGTTTATTTTTATAGAGCCCTGTTTTGTGCTCCTGTGATATGCCCCATAGAAACTAGGAGACTGCACGTCTAGGCTGTGGCTTTGGGCAACTCATTTATGCTTCAGTTTTCCTGTCTGAAAATTCATTCATTTAGTTTCCCAGAACAAATCTGATGTATGCTTGTTTCCCGGTCATCTGTCCAGTCCAGTATTTGTCTCACTTAAAAAAGCTGTCAGTGAAATACAACATTAAATGAAATATTTTCAGCCATCTGGTCAACAGTGTCAATTCAACCAGAACATGGGTCACCTAGTGTTTATGAGAAGGAGATAAAAGTCTACAGGAGAAAAAAAATGACTTTTGCCTTGTAAAAGCTCACTGAGTGTGAAGCATTATACAAATGTGCGTGTCATTTTCTTCATTGTTCATTTTCAGACAAACGTGTTAATTCCAAAAAATAATGTATATCTTTTTATAATAGTGCTTAAAAGCTTGAAAATAAAGTAACTTGTATATAATAAAACAAAGTATATGATAACAGCAAAATTCCATGTTCACTTTCATAGTGTCACAAAGCAGAGTGGTGCATTCCGTGGTGGAATGTCAGTGGAGGCCAAACAACTGATATTTTCATTGACTATTCTTCTGGATTTCATTAGAAACAAGCTATAATTAAGGACTACATGACGGACTTTCCACAATAGATTTCTTCTGCTATTTTTCTGCCAATTAGTTATAATCTGTTCAACAAATGGAAAGTGTTTAATTTTACTCAATAGAAGTGCAAACATGTCAGCTCAATGCTGTGTACACACCTAGTGGTGACTATATGTCTAAATTGTGAGACCCGAAGTCAAGTCATCCCTACAACAGAAAATACCCAGGATGCAGCATCATTGCCAGCAGTGAGAAGATGGCTCAGGCTTCCAAGTTCTGTAGCTTTCCTTGATTAAATGCAAGTCATGTGTGGCTGGAAAAAATTCTCAGAACATTAAAATCTAGTACAAGCCTAGGAAATGAGACTCAGGAATTGCATTAAGTGAAATGATTCCAGTCGTCCCATCACAAACCCACCTGCTTGCTGAGAAAGTAAAAGAGAGCGTTTTAATAGAATGACTTTTGAAAACTACTAAGAACAAATGCAAGTAAAAAGTGAAATATGCACACAAGTGCTTGAGAAAGGGGATGTCTGAGTCAATTTAATTGACAGAAGAGTTTAATTCATGTTCTAGATGAATTATGAATATTAGAGAATCATAAAATTGCCCTGATGCTTGGTCCTGATTAATTATTTAGTAATGTTCGGAGCCTTAGATCATCAACATAAGTCTGAATTACAGATTAGCGTTAAATAGGAAAAAGTGGTGCAAAAGAGAAGTCTTGTTGATGATACAAGTAATAGAAACGGCCCTAAAATATTAACTCGTAATATGTATCAAAGGCTTTACTGGAAACTTTCAATATGTGGTATTTGACCCTAATAATAACTTTCTGTTATAGATCTTATTTTTGTATCATACCATATTATTGCAGGATCTGGCCAGCAGCCCGCAATGCAACAGGGCTCTCTCTTTGTTCCCAGGTGGATTGGCCAGTCGAGAAATAATAAACACACACAAGATAGTGAAAGCTGGGTCCAGGGGGTCACCACCTTCTGGTCCCACGGTGCCAACAATGCACTGGATATACCAGCATTTATTATTAAGTTTAGTGAGGGCAGGGGTAGGTTAATGAGGGATTTAGGGTCATTTGATTATGAGGCAAGATGGTCACATGGGGATGAAGTAGTTCTTTAACATAACATCTATGTGCAGAAGTACAGTATACAAGAGATAAGAATTTACAATATAGTGTGTGCATCAGCAATTTCTAACAGAGCCTTAAAACAGGAACACAGTCTATCCATAACCTATGATTAGCAAGATATTAATCAGCAGTAACAGTTGCAGCAAAAGCTGGTTACAAACAATCCATAGAAACAGGACGAGAAGCTAGACAACTGGTTAGACCAGAATTTCTCGGAAGGGAGTATGCCTTAACCCTAAAGAGGTCTGGAAGAGCTGTGGCGAGATGAGGGCATTTATAGCCCTATCTTATCCATATGGACAGGTGCTCCCCATGCGTCCGTTTATAGGCTCTCCACAAGGGTCGCATTCCATTCCCAGAGCTATGAACATCTGCTTTTCTGGGATAGGAGTCTTGGTGATGTGAAACCTCCCTGACTGCACGTCCGTTCACAGGCTCTCTGCAGGGGGAAGCACATCACGCACTGTTAGCTCATTCTGGCAGTCCAACCTGGCATTGTCTTTACACAATCCTGCCGGAAATTTTGTATTTACAATAATCAAGAGCGTTTCATCTTTTATTCCATAGCAGTAGTTTCAGGGGATCTCCCTACACTACATCAGATCACTTCTCTTGATTTATAGTTATATTTGTATCATATGTTTTGATTGGAGTGTAATTGGTATATAGTACAATGCACATATCTTAGATATGATTCAGTTTAATGTATATTCATACTTGCATACGTCTGTGTAATCACCATCCAAAAAATATAAAGAAAATTTTTATTATCCTGAAAATCTTCCTCCTGCACTTTCATGCCACAGGTCTTTTCATTCTGATGCTTTGACATCATGGGGCCTTCCTGACAATGGGGTGGTCTCCCCTCCTAGGGTTATTTAGCTAATTCTTAAGAAAGCAAACAACTTTCTCAGGAACATGCTTCTCACATGCAGACCAACTAGTCAGAAGCCCACACCTCAACCCCCGTCTTTGTGGAGCTTTCACAGGGTTCTCCACTCAGGTCATTATTCAGTGCTATCATCCCAGGGAAACTGGGGACAGCCCCGTCCCAGAGCCCAGTGAAATTATTAAAACTGGGAATGATAAACCTGTTTATTCTTCTTTGCCTGTTCTCTCCCATGGAAACTGCAGTAAAAGGCCTTACCCATGTTTTCCTCCTCTCCTGTGACTGCCCAGTGTCATGGTGTGCCCTAGTCTCTTAAAAACCGTGAGTAGCAGTCTTTTCAGTGACAATCACATCTTGATTTATTGGTCTCGTCATACCTGAATAATAGTAAAACTTACATTTTAAAACACTTTCTTTTTTTTTTCTTGAGACAGTGTCTCGCTCTGTCACCCAGGCTGGCGTACAGTGGTGCGATCTTGGCTTACTGCAACCTCCACCCCCTGGGTTCAAGCAATTCTTCTGCCTCAGCCTCCCAAGTGGCTGGGATTGCAGGTATTCGCCACCATGCCCGGCTAGATTTTGCATTTTTAGTAGAGATGGGGCTTTGCTATGTTGGCCAGGCTGGTCTCGAACTCCTGGCCTCAGGTGATCCACCAACCTCAGCCTCCCAAAGTGCTGGGATTACAGGCATGAGCCACTACGCTCGGCCACATTTTAAAACAGTTTACAGTCAGATTTCTCACAGCTCTGAGGCAACTGTATTATTTCTGTCATCGTAGATTACCTTTTTGTCTTTGGCTTTGAACAATTTGACTGTCATGTGTCTGGGTGTGGATTGCATTGTGTTACTCCTACTTGGAGTTTCTTAAGCTT